>NW_027271967.1:0-600000 GCF_040938485.1 Diadema antillarum | reverse complement strand
GGCTCAACGCTCAATTTTAAAGGACAGAATTGTAATTGCTAAATCATTGGCCAAAATAATAATAACAATCATGATAACACTTTGTGTTGACTGGCAGAACTTAATTATGATTAAAATAATGTCATCATTTGCAATCTGGATATTGGGTGCTAGTACATGTTAAAGGAATTGCAAAGATGGTTTTGTCGCTCTGTGCCTAAACCAAAAACATCCTTTGTTGAATTTGATGACAATAATTTTTTTTTTATACATACTTGCTGATAATTCAGCAAAATGTATATGTAGCACATTACTTTAAGGGGGTCTGTCGTGTTGTCGTAGGGAATGAATATCATAACACAAGAAAAAGCAGTTACTTTGCATTTACTAAAGCTTCCTTTACCGAAGGTCACGGATTTGATCTTAGTGTCATCAATCATTCTCGATTTTACTTTCAGACTACTGGTTGAGACTGAGAAAGGAGCTGATGGGGTTGATCTCGAGGAACGGGCGGCTGGCACAAAGACGGGAGACTTCAAGTACCAAAAGGCGCAGGAGGATGACGACATTCGGACCTGATCTGACCAAGAGAGCCAAGATGGTTCCAGAATGGGGACTGATGGGAATCTGGTCTGTGAATTACACTGATATGAGTCATTCTAGCTTCTATATTCAACATTTTAGAAGGTGCTGCGTATCAACTGCTATGCAGGTTTCCAAAGATTAGTGTGCTCAGAGCGACCACCATGTTTAGTTTTCAGTTCCAGTGATATAAAAGACTTTCAGAGCCCAAAGGAGTTACATGGATATTGATGTCTACGTTTTATCTGCTTATGCACTATATATCAGCGTTTTAACTACTCAAGTATACGGAAGAACATCTCGACCTTTCATAACGCCAGGGAGATATTGGGCAAGCTCGCCCAGTACCTCCTTGATAAAAGACTTAGTGTAGGGCGAGAATTCGTGGAGACATGAAGGCGTGGCAGCAACTTGGCAAAAGTCTTGCAAGCAGCAAGGTGTGCTGATAATATGCTGTGATATGTGCGCTGATAATAATATAGTACTAATACTTCAGATATGTGAATACAGGACGATGGTAAAAACCAGTAATGTACAGTGATAATGGTAATAATGATAATGATGATAATCATGGTGATAACCATGATTGTGATGATAATAATGCTAATAAAGATGATAATAAAACAATTAATAACGCAGTTGTTTGTTAAAACACCGAAATGCCACCTGTTATACGAAAGATTTGTTTTCGGGGAGAAAACATTTGGCCCATTTATATCTTGTCACCATTGTGTGCTGACGAAAGTTTCCTTGTGTCTTTAGGCGTCTATAAAGAAGTCATCAGAATATTCTTTATTTTTATTTGTTTAGTAGGTTGTTTTCTAGTCTTTCTCTGTCTATTTGACGATGTCATTACAAAATTTATTGCATATTCATTTAATCGCTACTTCCGAAATAGGTTTATTTTGCATCAGATTTTAGTGGTACATCAGTTCTTATCAGTAATGGGTTCATTGAATTGTATTTCGTTTCCAGTATGCTTGTATACTTCATGTACAAATTTGATTTCATACTAATGGACAAGGTATACAGTATCGGCATTAATTATCGTTTAGTTACATTGCTGTGGTGTTGACTAATGTAACCATTACACTAAAATAATCAAACACCATGTACAGTTATCATCCCACCAAGTACTTAGGTTTCATTTGCGCCCTCCTTTTCCTGCTTGATCTGTTCCTGTTTTAATGTTCTGATTTGTCTAAACACATGATTATTCTATGTCCTTTTGCCTCATTTGGCGGTTGATATTTTCTTTGATTCCGTACGTTATCATCCAGGCTTTCTTCGTACTATTTTCGAATATTTCCTCTTGTTTATTCGACTACTATTCCTGCCAATAGTACTCTGCTGGTCGTTTCACTTTGATAAACGTTGTAGCAGGGCCCGACATTAACGGTTGCTAATTTGCTCCGAGGGATTTCGGGACCCAAATTTCCGACAAGGTTATTTTTGGTGGCCCAATCGGGCAACCTAATTTCAAAATAGATTGCAATGTTTCCTTTTATTTTGGGCCAACAGCGTTTCAAATCTAGAAACCTTAGTGGTCCTGAGGGCCACTCAGAGAGAGAAAAAAATAGATTAATATCGAACCGTGGATTGTCCCGGACGGCTATTTAGTGAACGATGCGGTTTTCTAAACCTTTGTCCACATACGTGTATTTACTATTCAGAGGACTTTGTTACTTTCCTGAAATACAATCTCTTACAACCTTGAAAACACCTGTTTTATCCTTTGATGACAACAATTCATCAATTAAAACAGCGTACTGATATCTGAATTATTTTGGTCTGCAATCCATCGTCTGTGAAACGATCGAGGCAAATCCTGTCTGTTACTTTCCTGAAATAGGAAACTCTTAAAACCTTGATAGCACAGGTTTTATCATATTGTGATAGCAATTCATCAATCAAAACAGAGTAGGCCTACTGATTTCTGAACTTTGTCGTCTTCAATCTATTGTCTGTGAAGCGAGGCAAATCCTGCATATCACCACGGGAAGATGGTCCTTCGTCTATGAAGTGATAATACTCTTCAGTCAGTGTACGTGGTCTGTATTGTGTATTTATCGTATTCATCGGTATTCAGTCTGTAGCCCCGTTGAGGACGAGTCCCGAGTATACTCGGGCAGGTGTCTATGGGAAATGTGTATTGTAGCAAAATCAGTCCGTCCTCATTGGGTTAAAAGCACAATCTTTTACTTCGATCCTGTATAGTCTTTACAAGTGAGGCAACTATTAAAGATGAAATTACAACGATGAAATTACATTATATTGTGGTGACTGCTGGTAACGATGACCACTTTTAATTTTAAACTTATTTTGTACATGCTGCTCCATCAAGATACGAATGATTATTACACAGATATGAACTGCTTTTGGGGCATGGTTGATATTATTGCCCGAGGGATGCAATGACCCGTTTTATATACCGAATAAAACTTAAAGTGCATTTATAAACTTTCCTGTGCTTTAAATGCGTGTCAATACCCACTATCAGAACGCGTTTCAAAACGTCTTTCGAATCACGTTTTGCGCTTATCCAGTCTATCGTGAGTCGATTGGTAGCCTTGTCACTGCGCAGCTCTATTGCGCAGTTCATATGGAAACAAAAGTTGCGCGCATCTCCTCCGCAAGCTCCCTTGAATTTCTTTTAATACGGGAAGTGAACACCTGGGTGGAGAGGGACATTATGAATAATATCATCTTGTGCAAGGACGAATGCACGCGGGACCTCACTTTTGAAACTCAAAAGTCTTAACCAATAAACCAGAGTGCCCCCCCCCCCCCAGTCAACTCACTTTATAACTAATCACAGCACCGAAACCGTAACACGAGCTGCTGTTATGGAACTTACTTCCAGTTACTGTTGTAACAGAAATCCTGACTTGTTCGAAAGAACAACCGCTGGCAAATTTAGTCCTTGGTAGTCCGATACCCGAAGGAGGAAATAACGAATAATAGCGAGCTTTAGACATGCGACGCCGACGTTAAGATGACGACTGTGTTGACCGTTCTCCTGTCTCCCTGTGTCTTGCAGTTGAAAAGTAGCTGTAGATTTTGCGAAGAAGCAGCCTCCACAAAGTAAAATAGCGCCCCCTATGTCAAATAGTTTTCTTCATATGGAATTGACGCGGACGCTAAAAATGGCCCAGAACTGTCGTGAAACCTCGGACGAACCGAGATCGATTTTGATAAGCGATCTTGCGCATGCGCAGAACAGATTTCTCTTTCCGCGTGGCAGATATAAAGCTCCCTATAATATCAACGATTGAACGAACGTTTGATCGTTGGAAAAAGTAATGCCGTATAGAACTAAGTAAAGCACACGTGATCATGTGCAATATTTTGGTGCAGTAAATTTTTAGGTCAATCGAAGATATCTACATCAGATCACTAAATAACGACTGACGCAGCAGGCAGACTTAAAGCTTTTTTTTTTCAAAATTTCACAAGCAAACGAATAGCCCATTGCGCTTTAATACTTGGTCCTACAATAGGAATGCACGCTTGCCTCATGAAATGATTCTTCTTTATGACTGGTGTACTTTAGAAGTCGAGTTCAGGCGCACGTAATTACAGCATTGATACTCCAATAGATGATGTTTCCATCGTTACGGTTGGATAACAAATGGGCTGTGTGTCAACTTAAAAGCAGTTAACAAGACAGACAGTGTATAACTACTGAATGGATGGAGGATACGGTTTATACCTTTTTATTCAAGGTGATTGAGTTCGCACTCGTAACAGTCAAATGGGCTCGGACCGAAATCAAAGCACACTCGTTTTCCCCATCGATTCTCCCTTAGAAAGCTGCTACGCGAAGAAAAATCCGACGTGTACAAGGACATTGTATACATGCACGACGAATAACTCGACATGCAACCGCCATGTTGGCATTGCATATGAAAATTATGTACGATTACATACAAATGTATTCACATCAATCATAATGGAAAGATATTCGCCATAACTTCACAAAGCCCTATGGGCAAAATTTTTTGAATCATATCGACCTCACTCTAGGTTTCATAGACTCTTTCAAAAGCTGGAAACTAATTTGTTGTGTTTGTACATTCGTGATCCACTTCTTTTAATTATCTTCTTCTGTCTAGCTTCTACTTCATTCTAATTTTTGCTGGGGCTGTAACAACAACTTTAGATGTGCCAACCTTGTCTGTGTTCGGTTTTATATGCTATAATTTATGGTGAAATGTGAAAAATCACACAGTAGATGTACGACATGTAAACACGGTAAAACAATACGCGAGTTTGAAAAGGCGCCTGGGTATGTTCTACTTTATGAGAGTGGTGACCGCTAAAACCCACTTTATGGAGGCATTATGAAGGAATAGTCACTAGTCCACGGGAAATGAAAACGCCGTATCTGCGGCACGGTCGTCCTTTTATTCTACCTCCGCAAACAAGTTCAATCTTCGCAATTTTGATTATGGGGTTAGTCTCAAGACAAGACCTGAATGTGAGGGCAGCCGAATCACCTCATCTACGTGTATGGTAATGAATCAGCAAACATATAAAGAATTTTAAAAAAATAAACCAATGGTGTGTGATGCCTGCTAAAGAGATCTAGAGCTGTATGGTAGCTCCAAAGGGAGATTAACCCCGTCCGACAGAAGCAAAACACAAAACGAAACAAAGTGATAACCCCGCAAAAGCAAAATACACGAAACAAAGTAAAGGAGAGCAAAAGAGTTTAAACGCCAAAAAAGAAAAAAAAAATCCCGGAAAATTGCATACGTCCTTCAACTCTAGGCATAACACTGGATAACACATAACACATACTAGTATACGCAAGATTTCTTCAAGCCGAAACTTTTGCTAGGATTGCTTGCTCTTTGTTGGACGAAGATATGTGATCAACAGCGGAACTCATCATAATAATATCTGTTTTCTTAAAACACAATAGACTGTAGCATTTCTTGAATGGTATCAAAATTTACTTCTAATGGGGGCTATCGAATAAAAAAAGGTCATATACTGCGATTATGTATAGACAAAAAAGAAAATCCCACTCCATACAACTATGAAGACGTCTGCCTTGGCAGACTAGTCACGACCATCCCCTTGGTATTTTCTCGCGTGTGCATATACAGGCTCAGTGTCTGTAATTACTAGTCTAGCTTCAGGCCATTTTCAAGCCAGATGGAAAGTATTATTCCTGGGAGAAGTTTGGACGGTAGAGGATGATGATAATATCCATCAATATGGATGCTCTGGGCAAACCTACAAACAATCAAAATAAGGAATCATTACTGCTAAAGACAGAGTCAAAGAAACGGAGGAGGGAGGAAAGAAGAAGATGGCGATAGGGAAAGCTGATAGATACTAATGACACCTGTTGCCATGGCAAATGAAAGTTGTCTCCAAGGCATCCAGGATAGGAGCAGTTGATATGACGGAGGGCCTCATTTCACCTGCGTCCTATCAGTACCCGATGTGACGGGCGTTTTGCTTTTTATGCTTTCCGCTTGATGTTCACCTCGCCTTCCCGTTGTTATTCCTTCCTGTCTATTCCTATATCGTTGTTGAATATCTCTTGTCCACCAATTTTTCTTTGGTTGCATTTAAATCGATTTGTCACCAACCATCCGGTTAATTTGAAATATGCGATATCTCATATGACTTGATTTTGATAACATTTTCGCGATTTTGTTTAATAATTGTATATTTTTGTGTACATTTCAGTGTTTGTAATGCTTTGTGGGTCAATGGAGAGACCTGATAAAGACACATCACATTTCTCAGGGATTCAACGAAGCTCCGTGCCTTTTTACCGACATTCATTTCAACCCCTGGGTGGCAATTATACGAGGGTACATAACTTTAAACAATGAGTATTATGTGTATGCCAAACCTCAAAACGACATGTTTCCGTGACTTGCTTTAAGACGACCCATCTCCTGAACATGTTCATGCACTCTGTGTGGATAAAACAACAGCGCTGCATTAGAATAATGAAAATAGCACGCACTGCCCAGCATTCTCCTTTTCAATGTTATAAAGGCATTTCATCTTAAAACCCCTCAAAATTCCACAGAACTCAAATTGATAAAAGGGTAAAGCATGGAGCTACGTAGCTCCATTATTTTGTAGACTATATGGCTGCAATGCCACCAGCAGCATGGCTTTTGTAACAAGGAATGTATTTCCATTAAATTTCTTGTGTGTGTGTGCGTGTGGGTGGGTATGTGTGTCTGTGTCTGCGTTTGTGTGTGTGTCCACGCGCGTGTGTGTTTTAGACGATGAGTTATGCACTGCTCTCTAGGACGAGTCACACAGGATAAAATTTGCTAAAAGACTTGCACTTCAACAAGTAGTTGCCTCTACCAATATGGATTTTCGGTATATCAGATCATGGAGGTACTGTACGTCCATGATCAGATCGTGTGTGCGATACAAATATCCTGCCCAAGTACCACTACACATAGGCCTATATATACACACCCACGCACACACGCACATGTGTATATTCGTATGTATATGTATCCATAAAGATGTCCATATACACATACACAAAAAATGTTTCCTTTTATAGCGTATTACTCATGTGTGGCAATCCTTGTTTTATTCAAAATGTGAAATGGTTACAACAACAACCACAGAGTTTCCCACAATCACATTAAAGATGGATTAAACATTTCATATACATTAAGTGAATAGGTGGATAACTGAGGAAAGGATTGAATGCTGATAAACAGACAGAGAGACAGATAACTAGCAAATGTGACTTTAGAAAATGACAAAGAGAGGTACATCGACAGAGAGAAAGCTGAATAAATGAGTGAATGAATGAATGGATATAATCTTACTATAAGAAAGATGAAGGAGAGAGAATCACAGGTTGGAGAGGCAACAGGAAAGAAAGGCGGAGGTTGGACTGGATTACGGCGATGAATACTGGACTTGCTTTGACAGGAAAACATTAGTTTGAAGGTATCAGGCAGGTGTGGGAGTCGTCTAATGGATTAATGCCGCGGGCTAGCCAGGCTCCTTAGTCCGGAAAAATATCATCGGCAGACCTACTTCGAATCACACGGGAGAGAAGAGAGATCGGCATTCTGTGGGACACTGCCGAACAGACTCCATCTCTGCTTACCTATCAGTTGCATTCAACACGCACATGACCAAGAGATTATTCGCTTCGCGTCATACAGAGATATATTATTAAAAATATCTACGCCGCAAGCGATTTTGGTTACTTGTTTTCAACGTATTTCAATGCCGCGATGTTTGCAACTGTCAAAGTTGCAAATATATCTATGACCATTGTTATGGCATTGGTAACTGCACTATAGCAGTGACAAAATGATGATGATGGTGATGATGATGATGATAATGATGATGATGATGATGATGATGATGATGATGATGACGACAATGATAATAACAATAGTAAATAATCTACAAATCCTCCAGATCACACACTGACACGTACCATTATCTGAAAACAAAATGCCTCAGATAAATGATTTATACTTATTTCGATTGGGTCAATTTATGTATAGATTATGCATTACAATTTATCCACATGTGTTTTTTTTTTATGATACGTTTGACCTTTTTTCTAACAAAACCAGCTTATGTCTCTATAGCGGTCCTATGTTCAGGAATTCCCTAGACAAAAACAAAATAAAACAAAAACAAACAATAAATAGATGAAATGAAAAAAAAATGCACCCAGAGAAAATCATTTTGAGCCATTGTTTGTAATCGCGTCTGACACTCATCATAGTTGAAACACGTTTATTAAAATTGTATGTAATGTATTCCTTTTCATACACAAATCGCCTACTAGTATTTCTCACTGGCCCCGAGCAGTGAATGCGCTGCGAAGATCGTGGACCTTTTTTTGTCATGTCAGCTAATGTCATGTCTTGTTTTTTCCTTTTTTAAAGGTTTATAATCCAAATATACTGTCTCTGTCTTTTCTATTTTCCCCTCCCCGTTTATATCGTTCACTATTTTCTATTATGGGCACATTCAGGACGCACTTTTTTGTTTCCAGTTTGTTTGTATGTTTGTTTGTTTGTTTGTTCTTTCAAGTCAGGCTGCTACAAGATTTTTGTTGTTGCTGGTGTTGTTATTGTTGAGGGGACTGTATTATATGCAAGCTAAAAAGCTTTTCAGCAGCCCTTTCCATATCAAACAGCTTAAACCTATTAATATCCATTGTTACTTTGATACAACATAAATCAAAGATTTGTTTTCAAGCGATTCACTTACAAATGTAAATAGGCCTAAGTGAAATATCTTGTATTCCTATTTCATGTTGTGGTTATGATTTTATATAATTTCGTTGGAAATGAAAAATAAATGAAATAAAATAAAATAAAAAATGATAGTCATGACAACGACGATTAATGGCACTTCGAAGTAGTTCATGCGACTATATATTTGCATGTATTATGCAATGAAAGACAAATCTGTAATAAGATCCACTTTCTTTATATTTTCATGTAATCCATTATCAATCATACATTCTGCATTTACTAATGTATTGAAAAATTATTGCAAATCAATGAAATTGAACTGTTGTTTTGTGAATATACTTTCATGATGTTTGGATATCAGGCGCCATATAACTGGGCCTGTTCACAACCCGATTTGCCTACCCTGTAGACCTATAGAAGCGGGTCAAAGTCTTGTTTCCCCGAACCACCTAAAACGTAATCATTAAGTTGAATCTTACTGGAATTTGCGAGCAAACCGTAAGTCTTTTCCGGCTACGTAAATCGCCAGAGTATAGGATCATGCAAAAGACATTCCATGAAATACATCGGTACTGTTACAAGATAAATCCTTGCGCCAAATATTGTACAGCTATGGGTTGAATACATAATACTGATTTCCGAGCTTATAGCTTTCAGGGAAGGGAATTTCTTTCAGCAGCTAACCATCTTAAGACTGCTGAGGTTAAACATTCTATTATTGCGAGGGAACGCAATAATCCATGGAGATTTTTTTTTTTCTCCTCATGTCACCTGGCGGGCTCACCGAACTAAAACATAGTGGAATGCTTGTTCCTATTCCCAACATACACGAGACCGTGCAGCCAAATTACCGTGTTGCGTCGCCACCTTGTTCGGTCAAATTTTCCTTATATGGAGTGCACGCTTAGGCGCGGTCAGACTGGGCCACTGGTACGCGCGCAAGCAAGAGTACGCCGTCCAGTGGCTAGTGATTATGACGTAACAATGCACGTTTGTACATGACAATGGTCTTGCGCTTCGGAGACACAGCCCGCACTCCATATAAGGAAAAATTGACCGAACAAAATGGCGGTGGTAGCAAGTTTTGGTGGCTGCGTATTTCCTGGGTGAACACGCATTCCACTATATGTTTTAGTTCGGTGGGCGGGCTCCGTGTGTTGTGGCGTCATTGGTACGTCATTAAACACTGCCATCAACGGCACTATTGTGCTAATCTAAAGTCAACTTACCTTTGTGTAGGTTACCCCCAGTCGATCTGGAACACAGCATCATGAAAATATTTGTGTACTTCCACGAACAAACAAACTGATCCCCGGCCTGCACAAATGTATTTTTTATCAAGAACTGCAGGACATAATCATTGTTTGTACACATTGCACCGTGATAGCAGTCTTAATCTGTCCCATTAGGTACATTGCAGCTACTTTGTCTACATACTCCAGCACCAAGGTCTACTAATCTTTCTTGGGGTATCCAGCTACGACCACATACAAAAAACGCCTCTGTTACGAACTTTTCAACAGATTAACAACATTTTCCAGTGTTTTGTAACTATATCTCTGAACTTGGTTGAAATGAAACGAAGAAGTCACCGAAAAGAGAATCCAGCTAGGAATCCATACCCCATTTTTTTTAGGCCCCCAATTTTTCTCTCTTCCTTTTTTCTTTAAAACAACAACAACAACAACAACCACCACAACAACAACAACAACAACACAACCATACCATCTTCACTTCGTGACTTTCATGGAAGTGACACCGCGGGGGATCATCCTGTGGCATTCCAAACATGAATTCAGATATAAGCACTCTTGCAAATATTTTGATAAGATTTGGCATATGATTAAAAAAAAGAATATGTTCATTCATTCCTGTGTCATACCGACGTTTTTACGTAAAGGATAGCACTTTGATGGCTATTGCAACAACAAAACAAAAACATGCCCAAACAAACAGAGATGTAAAGTCAGAACAAAAAAAAAGAAGAAGAAGAAAAGTGAGGAGTGCTGTGCACACAACGTCAAGACTATAAATCATGACTGCTAGGGCAATTATCTGATATATATCACGACCAATGTTTGTTGATTAACTTATATTAATGTCGCTAAATGCCCGGTCCAATATTTCCCTCGGATTTGATCGAATTTCTTCGAGTTTTACTGGGTTTCAAAGGGTTCACTAGGTGAGTCTGTTTGACTGCTTCCATTCACAATGTTGTTTTTCTCAGCCAATATGTCAATAGCCCAGGCATATGGTATAAGTTACAGAACAAAAATAAAGGCCAAATACAGTCGGGAACTGTGACTCACTCCGAAATCCTAGCGTATTTTTCTTAATGGTATTGTCTTACACCAAATCATCCTATCTTTCCCTCTCTCTGAATTTCCAGTTTTGACCTCCAATGAAGCTTGCCAATCGTAGTTATCAACCTCACATTCGTAATTAGCTACACTTTTTTATTATCTATGAAGATGTCACAACAACGAATGCAAAGTACTTTATCCAAACAATGTAAGTATAGGGAAACTAAACGAGAGCAGTAAATGCTGCCATGCGACCGTTTCTACATTGATTCAATCGGTGTAGCTTGTTTGATAATAATCACTGAATAATATGCTGCTTCTACACGTATACATATATACATGTAATTTCCTTCATGTTGTCGAAGAGAGGAAATTTGTGCTACCATTTCTTCCCTCTTCCCAGTTACATACGAGGCATTTGCCAGGCGTTTGAATTCTTTCTTTCACCTTGTGACATACAGCTGTGTCATGACACTTATCTTTTAAATAACTAGGATAGGAACATCTTAGTGTTGATAATAATGATTACTCCGTTTTGAAGAGCGTTCGTTGATATGTAGGGAACAACTTTTCGTTGCTTTTTTTGTTGGGGGGGGGGGGGTATTGAAGCATCATGAAAGTCTGTCGTGTTTCCCGTTGTTTATGATTATGCATGATGCACTTAACTCTTGCCTTTTTGATATAAAATTTCGCCAAAACAAACACAAAAACAAACACACACACACACACACAAGATATTCCTTTTAACATGATTAAGCTCGCGGCTCGGTAATATTTAGGAGGACCCATACCGGAGACCTTTGTACACACCGACACGGTACTGGTGCTTTCCTCGACCCACGTCAACGGAGATCACATTCATATCAGTGCGATAAAAGCGATAAAGATGTTTGCAGTCTAATCGCGGGTCTAAAGGTCCCATAAATGGGGGTGTAAAGCAACACCTTCAACACAATCATTGTTGTTAAGTATCATGTCCCACTGACATATACTGGCACTTCGTGTAGGGCATGACTTAGTGACGGCTCAATGTTGATATCAAGCATGTGACATGTATTTCCTAAACATGCCTGCAATGCTCTGTAGAGCTAAATAAACGATTGCTATATTGTAATTTGTGATGTTATACATGATGATGGACTCCATGCAGATGTGTCCCACGCCCAGCGGTGCTAAGAAACGCAAGGCGAGTCTTGCGATGAAGCACTACAAACAAAAGTATACCAGGGTAGGTCCTGAGGCTGTACCCGCATTCACCAGTGAACGAGGAGGAGAGGAACAACAGTCGCCCCCGAAAGAGGATCAGCCCCTTGAGCCGCTGCCAACATGGGCGCTCGTGAACACTTTTACCGTCCGCCCTCCAGTGTCACTGCCATTCCTCATGGGGTGCACTCTTGGGGAACGTGTGATGATTCGAGACCTCTGGTCCGAGGAGCTCTTTATGACCAACCTGAGGGATGGAGCCACGCATGAAGCTTTTGCGGGTCAGCTCAAGGGTGATGTCTTCTACTGCGTCACTCTGGAGTCTAACAGAATGGCGTACTGTGACTCCAGGTCAGGTTTGCTCCACATCTGTACCACCCAAGGTATCCATCTGAAAACCATCTCGCTTACCCACCGCCCGTCCACCCACATGTACCACATTACAGTAGACCGAAGCGGACGGGTAGTTTATGGCGTCAGGGATGGAAAGATCTTCATCATCAATCCGGAGGAAGGCAAAATTGTGTCGTCTTTCAGTGTCGACTGCAAGATCGAGGCCATCGCAGTAACTACCTCCGGCCACATCGTCATCAAATCTGGGGTTGCAAAGTTTAACGTTATTCGTGATGGGGTCGTGGTCCATTCCATCGTCAAATCAGACTGGTCATGGGCAGCGTGTGTGGCGCACCCCACAGAAGACCTTTTGTACATCGCGTATTGCAGGAGCGACGATGAGACACGGAGGAATATGATGGTGATGCGACCCTCCGGTGAGGTCTTGGAGGAGGATGTTTTCCAGGAGGAAGCGCCAACGCAACTCCTGCAGCCATCAATGAGCATCACCAACAACTGCAACATCGTCTTATGTGACAACGGAAAACTCCTGGTGTATCGCCATAACCGTGATTATCGAGCAAGTACAGAGAAATAGCCTGATTTTCATCAAAAACCGTAAGATTTTAGTGACAACAGTCCATTCATCGTGGTCACGCAACCGCTGTATTTGTTTCCCCAGATATACATTCCTTATAGGAGAACATTTCGATAAAGTGAAGGGTAAATTTTACGTATCATTTTTTTTTTGTGCCTTCCTTTGTCATGCCACTTTTATTGATTCAAGAAGAAATCGTGAAATATTTAAGTATAATATTTAAGTATCCAGTATGTGGAATCATGCTCGATCACTTCACACTTTTTCCCACTGGGCAAAGATATTGAGAGAAGTTAATAACTAGTCTGAGAAAAAGCTTACTTTCAGTGCAGAAGGAGGAAACACACTAGAAAGGGCACTCGCATCAACATGACATCAAGTGTGTAAGCAATCGTCAGACTCTGCAAAATTCCCTTTCTTTCTGGGACTATCGGGTTCTGTAAACAGAGAAAACGCGAAACCCGTCGCTGGATTGCCTCGAGTCCGAGCGCGGGAGAACCTCTCCGCCTCGCCTCGGGCATCCCAGTGGCAGCCGGCTTCACACCCTTCGCGACTTGAGTTCCCTCCTAATAAAATTACAGTCTGATTTCTCGACGAGTAATTAGGTTTTCGGGCGTAAGTGTTGATACAGCTCTGGCGTACATCATCCAAACAGTCTCGTCAACTTCTCGAAAGCTGTGTATATCAACGACTGACTGGATCGCAGAGCGTGGGTGGAGGTGGCTATTATTTGGGAGGAGGTGAAATGCGCGGAGACAGGCTTCTCTGAGGCAAAGGAGGGTCGTTGACCAGCACCGCATCGCTGTGACTTACATATGAAAATGGGGTATTAAAGATAAGGATGTGTCTATACCTCCACTTAAGTAGTCCTATAAGTCTTGTCTTGAAGTAGTAACTCATCACAGAGAAGGAATTGTTGCTATGGTGATGTGAATCAAACTCAGCGGATTCTGGTGCCGACAACCAACCATGCAGCTTTGACCAGCTGGCAAAGATAGCTTTAAACGTTCATAAGATACATTATCGAGTATTCTTATATTCTTTACGTTCTTTGATATATAGATGCAACAACTGGCATCCATTTGGAGGTCCGAAACCCAATGGATGGAGGTCAGTAATCTTGATGTTTCTGAAGGATATGACAAATCATTTAACGCAGTTCATTTTATGTCGCTTTACTGGAGTCCTTTTTGACATTCGAATGAAAATTGACGGACGATAGTAAACGGTAACTATTTTTCAAATCTGTAACCTATACCATTGATCGCGTTTGCATGAACTTTTGCAACTTTTTTTTTTAATTATCAGCTGGTGTTTAAATTCGGGTGTGATATTTGGGTACAGGAAGAATGAAAAAAAAGAGAGAAAAAAACCTAACTTTTCTCTATGGACTATAAGATATGAATGTTAATTGCCAAAGTCACAATCAGATTCATTGGGCAATTTCTCTTTAAAAAAAAAGAAAAGAAATCTTTCCCCACTCAACAAGAGTGAGTGATCATCATTATTACCGCTGATGAATCGCGTAAGATTAGAGAGTCTCCCAAAAGTGTCTAAAAGACAGATATACTCGTCGCAGTTAAAATGCTTGGTCCAAATTTTTAATCGCACACATTAGATCTGGGATTTATTTCAATCTATCGTCATGAGCCCTCCATATAAATGTTATTGCTAAGAAATACGTGTATTTTGCGTTGAAAAGCATTTGCCCTATGGATATGTTTAGGAATGTAGGAGCAAGAGAGCTTCCAATTAATCAAGACAACAGGTATCTGTTTTTCATGGGCAATAGTCAACATCTACAGTGTTCCCTTAAGATGTGAAAGATAGTAATAATCTAGTAGATTCGATTCCTCAATGCTGCAATGGAAGCCTTACACTATCTTGGATGTTCAGTTAATACTGTGGCAACAAGCATTAAGAAACTCTGGTTTGTATCACAGTTATCACTGTCTGGTTTGTATCATAATTACCATATCTATCATAATTGATATTGATCATTACACGACTGATTTTCAAGTAACAAATAAAATCGCAGTGTTTATCGCCCATTGAAGCAAAAAAGAAAAAAGTCTTCACATGCTTGCCGTCTATATCTGTAAAAACAACTGGTGTACAGTAATACTATTTTCATTCTCAGTTTGAATATATTTTGCATGCATTTCTGCTTATTTTAAGGTGAGCATGCTTTTTATGCCGACATAGAAATCTTCTGCATACATAATGTTTATTCCACGATCTCAATCCCCTATTTTTCAAAAATGCATTTTAATATTTCTTATAGAATTCATTTAACAAAGCGCAACCTATGTACATATATTCTTTTGCGCTGCAAAAGTTTCTGAAGTATATGCTTGACAATAATGCTCAGTTGAATTCAAAAAAAAGGAGAAAATGTGTTTCAAGTATAGGAATTATCAGAGAACCAATAAAAATCGCTGCTTTCTAGCGTGGTTGATAAGATGACAACTTTTCTCGAGAGATGTTATTCTAGTTCCATTGGAAACCACGGATGATTCATCTATGTTGATAGTGGTGAGGGAGAGGGGCGTGCTGTTTAAGATCGTGCAATACTTGGAGGTGAACAGTGTGCTTCAGTATACCCAGAAAATCCCTCCACCAAATAAAAGCACTTCCACTGATAACGTAACGGGGATCTATTGTTTTCATGTCTCATGATGGTGGAATACATTTCGAATGGTCTTTCACCTCTGTTGACATCAAAGCCTAATTTCTGTCGCGAATATCTTGTTATGTTCTCTTCCAGTAACTAGACAAAATAACAGGAAGATAAGAAGAAGATGGAGAGGAAGAACAAGAAGACGAACAAGAAATAATGAGCATAGCAAATATTATTAGGTAGCCGAGACATCCTCCTAAAATGCATGCACATGACTTTACTCATCAGATGACAAAATGTGCCTCGACCATTGTCCTTTGCAACGGACTTTGTAGTCTCTTGTTTACTTTGGCCTTTTTCCATAATATGTGCTATGCAGCGTTTTGTCTTTACATTTTATTAGACCTAGGTTACTGTAACACAATGGACAAAGGACAGCTTTATTCTCATTTATCGCATTTTCCTTCCATGACTGCTACACTTTATCACGGAGTGATATGTGTTGGGTGCTAATAAGTCCAAGCATTTCTGTATCTCCTCTAAGTAAACATCGTATGGAACGAGCAACTCCTATCTGCATGAAGCTGAAAGAATTAGATTGTCCAAGTAACACCTCTGTAAGAGTGGTATATTCCGTGGATGTGTTCACTCATTCTGATCCCAGAGTGAACAATCAATAAACGTGACATATATATACATATCTAAATGCAGAAAGTTACGAAATAAATTGCTTAGGTAGCAATGATTATGAATAATGCAAATTGATTGATTTGAAAGAACCTAAGGCCACTTTTTGAGAGTACTGAAAGACATCGATAAACATGTATATACTGTGGATATTCTAAACGATATTTTTAACGCTTCTTTCTGCTTCGGAAGGTTCCTTCGGTTGCATTTTTGGCTTTTATTCGAAGCAGTCTTACCCTTAGTGAAGTTATATTTTCGAATCTATGATATGTTCTTACATAATAACATTATTTGCGAGAGGCCAATTATTCCACCTATTAAACAAGAACAACAGGCATTTCCACAGAGAAAATGTATGGCTCCTCTACAGAACAATCCCGAAAATCTTTGTCGATGAAAAAAAGAAAGGCGTTCGCGACCCCCCCCCCCCCAAAAAAAAAAGAAAACCCTGAAGCAACAAAACAAAAATAAGACGCTATCTTTTTTTGTAAAAATGGGAGCATCCACTCCGATTTTCCAACTCAATGCAAGGCAATACACAAGGGGGGGGGGGAGCGGATAGAACCTGAAGCTGCTGATCATGCATGCTTGAATCTCTTCTAATCTTTAGCTTTCTTATTGGCTTTTTATCACCTGTAGCAAATACATATCATTTTTTTCTTTGTTCTTTATCCCCCAGTCACCAGCAGCAGTTAAAGAAGAAGAAAAAAAAAACAAACAAAAAATAATCACACACACACACTCACACACACACACACACACACACACACGCACAATGCACACAGTTACACACTCATACAAAAATGCACTTTCACAAACACACCTAAAACATATCCTAGTCTTATACCAAGTGAACGAAAACATCCAACACATCTTTCTGACCAGAAGCCATTGCATATGAAGGGTAAAGGGTTGAATGATTGTGTTTTCGCCCCCACAACTCTTTGGCAGCCTGGTCAATAATAGAATAGTTTATATTAATTTGTGTAAGTGTATATGATGTTTGCATAGTGGTTTTTATTTCAATGTTTGCATAATATTGTGAATAATTTATCAGTCGTCGGCGCACGGCGTCGGCGAGTGTACGTGTTTTGGTGTGCGTGAGAGCTTCTGGCTGTAAGTAGGTACTACATGTACCATGCAGGTGAGATGCATAAGCGAAGACCGGTCACCGACCATTCTGCGACCCCTGAAATCGCTGATCAGCAGTTGGTTGTCACAGAGGGAGGTTGAATGTCCACCTTCCTGGTCACAAGTCGTGATTTGTTTTGTTTTGTTTGTTTGTTTGTTTGTTTTGTTTTGTTTTGTTTTGTTTTTTGTTGTTGCAAGACTGCAAATGGTCGTCAGCAGTGTTTTTATCCCATGGAGATTTTCGATTGAGACGTCTAAAGTCGTCACCAGTTAGGTTTGGTTGTCAAAGGGTACGTATTCCAAGGTAGTTAAACGTTTGTTGTAGACCAAACGAGTCGATATCTTCTAGGATTGACCTTCAGTGATTTCTGGCCCATGGCATGAATATTCAATTGCCGACCAAAAGACTGATAGCCGACCATTTGCTAAGTGGTCGCCGACCAAATTACATGTACAGGTATAAGAATTACTATCAAGATTCTTTTTTCCTCCATTGATTGCGTCCAATTCTTTAAGTACATCGTGCAGTTCTCATTCAGTCATATACCGTTTCCTGACCATAAAAAGCGATCTGTACAACATTTACGACATTCCTCTTCTTTCTCCTGATGGGCAAACAGAAATTCTGTGGTCCGAATTCGTCCTGGTAGAACCATGTTGACTCCTCATGCGTTGACAGATAGTAGGTCTTCTGAGCAGTCCTACGCATTTGCAATCCGGTAGCAATTGTTGCCGGGCCCCACACGAAAATCAGCACAATTGGCTGCTAATTTCTAGGTGCCTTCATAACGTCGCAGACAAGTTGCCGACCAATTGGCAACCATTCTAAAACCTTTCTCTGAGCAGTTGCCTATCAACCTATTCATCATCGGTCTTTTTGTTGTTGATGTTGTTGTTGCTGTTCTGAAAAAGTTCGCTATAAACCGTCTCCAACTTTCCGGTCGTCAAACGGTCACCAACCGAAGGGCAATTGCTCGGTAACCGGTCGACAATCAGTCGCTGATCAAGAATTCTGGTTGCCGATTGTTCGGCGAGTTCGGCAACCAGCTTTCGCGCATGTGTGACCATTCGCTAGGGTCGACCAGTTTGGCTGGCATGAGGTTTTCGATGCTGTATCGAAAACTCCCTGTCCACCGACACCCTTTGTTGACAACATTTACCAACTTAAAAAAAAAAGCAAATGAAAACAAAACTTTCGGACGATCTGTGACAAGGGATGGGAATTCAATCTCCCCTGCTGTGACAACCAACCAACTGCCGACCAGTGATTTTAAGGGCTTTTTACACTTGTGTTTCTTAACCCCGGACTTTCTCTGACCCAGGACTATCGTTAGTCCCGTACCAATTTTTTCAGCTTTTTACACTCGCCAATTAGTCCCGTACTATCTCTTGTCCGGGGCTAAGGAGAAAACTGACCTTTTTACACTCGTATTTCTTAGCCCCGGACTTTCCAAACCACATGAATATTCATAATTACGCTGTGTACTGTACACGTACACGCACGCACCGGCAGCACTTGACTACCTCGTTTCTGATTCGTCAGTGAGGGTCGGACTTCGTCTCCGTCGCTTAGCCCAGGATTATTTTTTCGTTCTGTTTACACTCACTTGCTTGGCACCGCAATTGCGGTGCTAGCACCGCAATTGCGGTGCTAACCCCTGCTATTTTGCAGGGCCAGATAGTACCGTACTATCGGTGGGGCTAGCCCACTTTGGCAAAAACGAGTGTAAACAGAAAGTGGGCTAAGGATAGTCCCGTACCAACGGTGGGGCTAAGGCCCCCCCCCCCTTAGCCCCACCGTTGGTCCGGGGCTAAGCAAAATTTTACAAGTGTAAAAAGCCCTTATGAGGTCGTAAAATAATCGGTCGCCGGTCTTCGCTCATGTGTGACCACGGGCTTCGTGGATTTGAATATGTGGGGTGTTGGTGGCGGTTCCGTGACATTTGCTCTTGCAGTGTCTTGCGACAATTGCTCCCATGAAATATCTGCACTCTGTCAAAGCCAAATATAATTTCAAACCACTAACATAACCCTAAGCCTCATCCTCACATCAAACTAAACCTGAAATCCTATCACAGCCCTAACCTTAACCCTAAGTCCTTGGAGAAAATCAGACAGGAGCAAATGTCGTGTCACCGTTGGCGGCTGAAGTGGTTGCAGGCGAGGGAGGTGTGGTTAAGCCCCGGTCACACATTTGTTTTTTTTTTCCGAGGTCGGCAAATGGTTCTATATCAGTGTTTAGTGACCTGTCGCCAACTGATTTGGGGAGGCGAGATAATTGCGATGCTGCATAGGTTGGTCTTGAAAAGGTATGAAACTGGTTACCAAGTGGTCGCAGACCTTTTTAGGACTGGTCTCCAGTGATAAGTAGCCCTAGACAAGAACATTTGTGGCCGATTAATTGAAGAATGCTAGGAAACAAATTTGCCATTTATAGTCATTTTTTCGGAATCTAATCTTGGTTATGAACGGCTGTGTGTAGATGCACACACACACACACACACACACACACACACACACACACACACACACACACACTGCACCGTACTGTGACGCCCATCAGACAATATCCCATAGCCATCTCACTTTAATCACACAATGGTTTATCTCCCCGTAACCCTATCTAACTATATTGATTATCTCTCTATTTTTCACCTGTCATTATTTTCTCACTGTGACTTCCGTATCTGACCTACCATTATTATCATTTTTTAATGATTGCGCCATCACATGTCCTGACGATTCGTGACCTAGTTTAACAGAGATAATTGAATAAAGATAATTCGAGACAATGATAATCTTTGACCTCGTGAGCTGTTAGCAAAAAAAAAAAATCAACAGACAAAGAAACAAACATAAAAGAAACATTAAACAAAGAAAGTCAAACAAAAGTTGTCGCTTATCACATCAAAACAAGTATGACATGAGACATCTACCGATGACCAAGCACTACGGACAAGATCTACAATAACATTGTGCATTCCACATTATTATGACAGACTCTTCACTCACCTTTAAGAATGAATTCTTTTCACGCTCCAAAATATCAAAGACACGCCATCACACCAATTCATGTCAACAGTGAGATTACTGTCATTGTTTATAGGCCATGGGGTGAGCTGGTTTTTTCGCTTGTTTCGTTCCGACAACTGCGGCACTAAAATTTCTCCACAGCTACGTGTAAAAAAATACCCAAAAAGGCTACAGGAAAAAGTTCGACACAAACCCTCCTGTAGTATTTTGGTAATTTAGGGGAAACAGTGAACTTTTTTGTCACTGAGGAGCTCAATATGTACACTTTGCCGTGTACGATATTCATTCGCGAACGATCATGTGATGTATGTTATCCAATCCGAATCGAGAATTATCGTGTACGAGTCAAAATGGCCGCCCCCTGTGAGCCTGTCGACGCGTCTACGT
Source organism: Diadema antillarum (assembly GCF_040938485.1). Lineage (NCBI taxonomy): Eukaryota > Metazoa > Echinodermata > Echinoidea > Diadematoida > Diadematidae > Diadema > Diadema antillarum. The sequence goes on along the minus strand of NW_027271967.1, from coordinate 578,913 downwards.
CGTCTGCTCTGCCGAAACTTTTAAGATGCGTTATTATGCATGTAACATCGATGAAGTTTGAAAATTTCACGGCTATGACAAACCTAAGATAGACGAAACCTATTTTGTGTGCCAAAGAGTGGATCAAATTGAGTGGGAGAGACCGTGAAATCGCAGACCAGAACGAAGTGATTCAGCTGCTCGGGGGACTGACTCAACTGCAACCTACGTAGCCGTAGGATAATTTACAGGTTAGTTTACGTGCGTACAGTCGTAGCAGTCGACACTGCAGTGCAGTCTCTCTCATGTCAATGTTATATGCGTAATGTCAGTTAATGACCATGATGACTACATACAAGTACAACGTTAGCTATGTTATGAACGTTGCTTGTGTATGTTATAATGGGCGCTAATGCAGTAGCTTAGCCGTTAGCGTGTCTGTTACATTTTAGATAAGAATTTCACCTTGGCATGGCATAGCGCCGTTATAATGTAGCCTTAACTGTTAGATGTAATTTTACATGTTGTTCTATGTACAGCCCAGGTTAGAATGATGTGGCTGATTGGTGATACTGTTTTGTAAAAATCTTGACACACAGGACTGGATTGAAAAAGGTCTAAACTGCATGTAAATTTATATTTTCATAATCATGGCCATGAGGTATTAATATTAAAAATCCATCCTGTTTTTCTCACCCCGAAATTGGCGAATCCCCCCTCAAAACACACATTTGGCATCTCATTAAATTGACTTATTAATATTTGATATAAATAGGTCTAAAAAACCAACAATGACAATAACATAATTTCAACAATTAAACTCCCTAAAACATATGATTACCATTATGTTGTGCCAAACTATAAACCAGTGGGTGGTGGCGATAGTGAAAGGCCAAGGATTACTAGTATTAATGATGATAAGGCAGTTGTATTCATAATTATGATAATCGATATTGCATGTGATCAGGTGCTGAAAGCTGTAGATGTAATTTAAAATCAGTAATTGCACTGCAAGTACAAGTTGAAGTAGTTGATGATGACAATGATCATGAGGTGTTAATGATTACCTGGCATAGTACTAGGGCCTATTGGTAATTACAAGATTCAAATATTGGCAGTCAATAGTCTACCGTACATTTAATGATATTGAGTGTAATGTTCAACCCCTCCCTCTAGCGTTTAGCCTTTTTTCCCCCTAACAAAATCCAACGGCTAATCATTGCTGTTCATTTCTCCATTGTATTAAATAGGATTCCATGAAACGTGCTACAAGAGGTTTATAGATAGCAAACGCCTGAATCTCGCTAGGAAACGAAAGCTGAAGGAGGAGCCTGGTCCGTCAGCAGGAGCATCTGTTTCCTCCCCTAAGACGCTCACATCAAGATCAAGATTTTCTTCTGGAAGCTCCTCAGGTTCTGCTGTGTTGCCTGTAAAATGCATCATTTGCAACAGAGTCAACCTGCTCATTTACTTGCCAAGGGAAATAGGTTAATATGATTGATATTGAAGCATGAAAACATTGTCATGTTACTATAAGTTGTCCTTGATAAAATGGAGCAATATATATACACCACTGAAACATTCACACACATACACAAAGAACTTCAGTGCAAAGTTCAGAAACAACAGAATGTACTGTATATGCACCAATGCTTTGGTCAATGTGATTGATATTCAAGAATTGACATCTTACCAAAGTTGTGCATGATAAAATGTCTTTGTAATACAGATTGCTTCCTGTATTTTGAATGCCAATGTTTATGCAACATGTTTTGACTCCTTGCCTCAGTAAGTGATTGTTTGCCCTTTAGCAAACATTTCTGCCCACTACATGTATTATGATTTGATTAGGGTTGAATTATTCTAAGAACAAAGATGTTTTCCTAAGTGTGTTTTTTTTTTCATAAAACTGAATGACTACAATTAAAATTTGTTTCTCCCACTCTGGGAAAAAAAAATGTAAATATTATCAATACTGAAACAGAATGTTCATGTAGAAAGGTCAGTACAATGTAGGTGTGAGTACAAAATCAGTTTGCTAAAACTAATACACACCAGCCAAATGAAAATTGTGCATAAGTGGAGTCAGGTTTGCACTGATCCTCTGATATTGGAAGTTAATTGCAATGTTATCATAATTTTTAATGCCAAACCTGTTTTATTCTCTCCGAGATTTTCAGGTACACACTGCCTCCAACAGTTTTCACTCATGAATGGGTAAACTATAATTTTGCCTTTATTTTATATATTGGCATTTTTCAAAACTTTTACACCCTTTCAAGGATATTTGGACCATGGAATGTTCCAGGAAATTTATTAAAACTAGAAAATTTGACTGATTATCATTTTGAGCTATCTTACATGAAAGGAGGTAGTGTCCCACCATGTTGTAACCTAATAATAGCAATGAAAACTTCAGGAAATTTTATGAAGATTAAATTTTCTAAAGTACTGTATAATATTTCATGAACAACGTGATTGCTATGTGATCTAAGTATATTAAAGCTTCTTAAGAAGAAGAAGAAGAAGAAAAGAAAAACATGTTTACTGATAAACAATATGATCTGTTTAATAGTAATGTCTCATGTGTGTAAATGAGTTTGTATGTGTGCGTGTGAGTGTATATGATATGTCAGCGTTTTTATGCACCTGTGTATGTGTAATGCACTGATCAATACATGTATTATATGTGTGTTCATGTTTATGATAATCTTTTTTATGATGCTGATGTGATTAATGGCCAAGGCATGTAGAATAATATTTTAATACACTTGGGTATATTGAATCTTCATAACTATGTGTGTGCGTATGTGTGTGTGCATGTGAGGGTGTGTGTGTGTGTGTGTACAATAAGATTCTCCCACATGCACGCGGACACACACAAACAAACGCACTGAATTTTTTTCTTTTTTTTTTGCCTTGAATGATTAGTCATTTGATTAATAACATGTCTTTGAACAGAATATAAGGCATTTGCCTTGACCTCTGACGGTCAGTCAGTGCTCTCTCTCTTCAATGGTCTCGAACCACTTTGCTCTTGTCTTCCTTTGCATAGCCAGCATCAGGAAAAGCTGAAACATGAGATATAATGCAACTATTAAACCAAAACTTCACTTTTTTTCTAGGTATATGGCTAAAAGCAGTGCTTTACAAATGTGTATATGTACACGTATTTCAGCTTAGAAACACTATGGGAACTATACTGCGGCTAGCAGCCCCATACGCATAACTGCGGCCAGCAGCCCCATACGCATAGCGTCATGGGGCTGTGAACTGTAGCATACAGGATCATGACGGAAGTTTTATCGCGGACAAATATCAACTTAAATCGGGAAAAAATCTTCAATTTGAAGACTTATCAATAAATTTGAAGTATTGATAACAGAGTTCGTGCAAGGTTTGCTTCTGCAAATAGTTCTTTTCTGTTCAAATTGATGACTAAATGTGACTCGGTCGAGAGGAAACTGGGAGAACTACACTGAATTGACTGCCAGCGCATGCACACACAGACATCTAATATCCAGTCAATGGATTCGAAATTTGTGCGCAGTGATGTGTGCGCCTGCGCTGACCGTCAATTCAGCGTAGTTCTCCCAGTTTCCTCTCGACCGAGTCACATTTAGTCATCAATTTGAACAGAAAGGAACTATTTGCACAAGCAAACCTTGCACGAACGCTGTTACTAATACTTCAAATTTATTAATAAGTCTTCAAATTGAAGATTTTTTCCCGATTTTAAGTTGATATTTGTCCGCGATAAAACTTCCGTCATGATCCTGTATGCTACAGTTCACAGCCCCATTACGATATGTGTATTTGGCTGCTGGTCGCAGTTTATAAAATATGGATTTTCGCAAAAACTACAGGATATTTCGAGGAGAACTTTTTACAGTATATTTAGGATGTACAAAACATCACATTTCCGCATTCAGAAAGTAGTGCCAGTGTTGCTGGAACGAAACCCATTTTCTAAGCCTCTTTTTCAGCTTCACCCCATGGCCTATTATAGCATTTATTATAATGTCATTATAGTAATAACTTTGTGTGTGTGTGTTCTTCACTGCGCAGGTCTGATAATGGTAAAATTGAAAATGATATAGTGGATCTTTAGAATATACCATTTCAAACATCTTTATTAGATGACAATGAGGGCGGCACTGATTCTCGTGCACTTGCCGTCCTCACCGCTCCGCTAATTGAAATTCTAACTGGCCCAATACCTCAGGCGGGTTTTCACTCATCCGTTCGACACGTAGAGGACCCTTACAGGAACATCTAATTTCCTCTTACAACGGCTTTACACCACCAAAAATGTCACCATAATAGCCCCGAGACCACCTCTTATTTTTCCCCGAAGGACGCCACCTTAAACGCTTTCATATCATGCATTTATGTGCATGTATTAGCCAGTCGTCTCTCGACGGCGACTCCCAAACGAAACAAGCAAACCTTTCCAGGAGATTTCTCTGGAGACAGTGTATGGTAGACCGACAGACAGACATATTCATTAATGCTTCAAATTTAAATATATATTATAAGCATGAGTGTCTGTGTGTGATATTGTCCACTGTAAAATGTTCAAGTTTTTATGAATGGCGTCGTTATTCTTTTCGTCGTTATTCTTTATATCTTTAAATCACACGACTGTCCATTAAGAAAGAAATGCATACTTTTGTTTTACGCAACAAATTAGTTTATATTGATAAATGTGATAATCCACTCGACAGAATTACATGTAACGTCAAAGAGTACCCATTACGATCGTATTGACTGTACACAATTAATGCCTTAAGAACTTGAGAAAATAACGGTTCAAAGTTCATCAGATCATTCCTAGTGCCTGTCATACAGAGGCGTGTTCATATGCCGATAAAAGAAAACACCCTTTGTGTTCTTATCCTTTCGTGCTTAATGCGGAAAGAGAATTATAAGATTTATCCAGGTGTTTAGTTCTTTTTCTTTTGGTTGTTCCCCATATCTCTTAATAACTTGAATAATTTGTATCTTGCTCTTTATGAATTGTTCAGCTTGCTTCATTGCATTCACAAGGATGGTACGTATCATGCATAGGAAATATTCGATGACGATTTTTTTTTTTGCGTTATTAAACGCTCACTTTCGACTTCCTTTGCCCTTTCTAGCTCTGTCGGAAATTTCCTCAGTGAATATTTTACGGAGTAGTCTATTTACTCGAAAACTCGCTATTGCATTTTTTTTTCTGTTTAACATGCATTCCAATATACTCCATTATATTGGTTTATCTTTACCTCTATCTCTCTCTATGTTTCTCTCCTTCCAAACTGTGAGACCACCTTATCTTATCCAACTCTTCTTCCCGCTCTATTTCTAGCTATCAGCACGCAGTGTCCCAGTGTCAAATGCAGCTGCCCTATTTAAACACCCGTCAGTGAACAAACACTAGCGATATGAAGAAGTTATGACTGACAATTACTGACGCCGATATGACCTTGCATATGAAAAAGGACATCTTCCTGGTATGACGTCACAATGTGCTATGTCGAACAATAAGTAGATGAGGTCAACGTGAGGGAAGGTCAGTATTCCACTCTTTTGGCAGTGGGTGTATGAGTTGCCGTCAGATTCGTAGCGATCAATTGGAACAATATGGATTGAGAGCTAGGTACCATCGAAGAGAGAGAATTCCCTCCAAAAGATCGATCAGCGATCTCAATCGTCGCAGACAACACGCGATCACGGGATCACCTGTTTCAGTTACATAATATGCGAGAAAAAAATGAACCTACTGCATTCTGAAAAGTGTTGATATGTCTTTAGTCCTTGAGATAAGAAACAATTAAAAAAAGAGGAATGATCATTCCAACTGACACAAAGATTGCCCTTTATCAACGTCTAATTGACGAGAATGATCACAATATTATACGGCATAGACATTGCATATCAATGAGGTTAACCGTTGTGATTGCCGAGATCATAATGATTGATATTTAATAGGATCTAAGAATTGAAAAAAGGGCGAAGAAAAAACACACAGTGATCTGATAAGACTTCCCATGATGGCTCCCAATTTGCATAAAGCTGCATCAACAGCATTGGACATCTACGAGGTTCAATGGCATGAACACGCCGTTCCGGTTCACCAAACGATACTGAGGATAAGAGTCTGGAATGACGCCCACTTGATATTGGATGAGAGGAAAAGGGAGCAAAAAGGTAAGAGGGAAATGGAGAGAGGGGGAGGGAGAGGTCATAGAGACACTTTCCACTTTAATATATTAGGGTCCTTGTCGGTAAGCAGCCTTTCAGCAGAAAAGGCCTGGTAGAAACAAAAAGCGATTTTAGCGGAATTCGGGGGACGACGTCGTAGAAGGTAAATCAAGTCGATACAATGTTCTGGAGAAGTTTCAAAGAAAAGCGAACAACCCACGAGGGAGGCTAATTTCTCTAGGGAAGCCCCTGCACCGTCTGTTGTCTGGCGGCGCCATCCAATCACACTCCGCTTCTCCCAGGGGAGCGGCGACGCCATACATGTATTTCCAGTTGACAAAAGACACGAGAAGCGCGTGTTCACAACGAAGGGTGGCGCTACCAAGAAACGATGACTTCTTTGAGCGTTGTCATGGAGACAACTAATTGAATGCCGTGTTCTGCGTTGAATTATTTCCGTCACCTCTTCCACAATGTCATTACACAATTACGCTTGTGCCGTCTGCCCTCGTTCCTCCACGCAAGGCTCATATTTCCCCTTGACTTCATTTGATTTAGAGCGTCATTGCAACATATATCATTATCATCATTATCTAGAGCACACAGAACAATCACAAGACATTAGTAGCAATTACCTTACTTTCTTCTTTCCAGTAAACGACTGCAATATTGTGCTTTTGCTACTACAAATTCATTGTGGGCGCGCGTGCTTTAAGCACCCTGACTTTCAATATTTTCCTGGTAAGTTCAACACGTTATTATGTATTTGTATTCCTCGAAACGGAATAGGACAGAATTAAATTTCCGACTCTCTATCAATCAGTAAGAAACTAACTGACACTCCGCCATGACAGGTGCTCGTTTTGCATTTGTGTTTGTAAGTATTGTTGGCAATGGCCACTATTTAGGCACATAATTTCACAGGAGCTCGTTAACAATTAATGTCCCCAGCAATATGTATTAGACAGATGGAAACATCTTAAAATCAAATTTTCAGTGCCTCACTACTTGTGATTGAAGCAAGAGCAGGTAATTTGTTTGGAACCTCTAACATTTCTCTTTATCTAGATTATGTAACAGAAGGATATAAAGTATGGAAGGAAATTAGAAAATACCAATCAATACAGAAATTGTCAATTCCATAACAATACTGCCCTAATAATCTAACGTAATAGGAAAGTAGCGATATTACATACTCTACTCGCAAGTACTGATACAAAGGGATATGACAGTACAGGAGAACGCCATTATAAGCAAAGGTATACTCCATTGGGTCTCCGTCTTGAAAATAATCGAAAATACTTTTGTAAGCCTATCAAATATATACATATATATATGTATATATATATATATATATATATATATATATATATATATATATATATGTATATATATATATATACACACACATATATACATATATATGTGTGTGTGTGTGTGTGTGTGTGTGTGTGTGCGTGTGTGTGCGTGTGTGTGTGTGTGTGTGTGTGTGTGTGTGTGTGTATTTATTTATTCATTTATTCATTTATTTATTTTGGTACCCTATACTTTACCAGAAAACGAAATTCCATCAAATTAAGGCATGAAAATGCTATCCTTTTATTTTGACACTGAAATTAATAAATTCACAACTCAATAAGATCTACGATTAAAACGTAATGATAAACGTTTGGGAATTGAAAGCATATACAACTATCTCTGGAATGGTCTTGTTAAAGATTGTTTTGAACACAGGAACACAGGTAAAAGCCCAATATCTAACCACATTTTTAACTCAACACCGCATTCCCGATTCCTCATGGTTATTGTATGCAGTTATTGAAACTTTGATTTATTTTTTCTTACATGAATTAGTGTTTCACAAATGAGGACTTGAGCACATATTGCAGTCATATTATGACGTAGTTATGTAATTCATATCTACGTTTATGTTATTTATGTAGAATGCTTATCTAAATATTTCATGCATATTACAATACAATTGTACAAGTGAATAAAAGATACCTTATTGTGGAATTTTAGATCTTCTCTTAACGATGCTGTTTTAGAATACGTCTGGCGGTATCTCGCCATCTTTCTGTTTTGTGTTCTTTATCTGTTCTCGCTGTACAGCCTACGTTAAGCAAATTGTGTTTCCTATTTCAAAGAAAACCCATTCAATGAGTGACGGCCACAATGTATGATAATTTGATTATTCATATACATAATCAAGTGATGGCAACTAGCAGAGTTATAAGCAGTGCTAATCTTTATTATTCCTGAGATTAAAACAGCTGTATATCAAACTCTGATAATGTTATAGCTTGGGCGATGATTGTTTAATTGATGATGTTGATTTCCATATTAGCCACGATGATAACATCAAAATTGATAATACTTTTTTTGTGATGATTTCTCTCATCATTATCACACTATCATAATAGGCCGGAATGACTTTGATGATGTCAAAATAAGTGATAAATAACCTGTATAAGAGTACGCCTCCCATAGAATATATTACTTGTGCAAAAAGGTATAATGGCGAGTTACGTAGTGTATTCCAATTCTTTCTTTTTTTCTTCATATGCTTACTGTGATTTTCTGGTTGAAAATCTAAGAGAGTCATGGTTATACATGTATAATACACTATACCTAAACCGTACTACGGTTTAGGTTACATACAGCGTTCTTGTGAAACGAACAGTCAATAGAAGACGTGCATCGGTGTATGCTGTGCGTAAACAGATTACCGGACTAGCTATTTTGTGAGTTTGAAATTATCATAGCGTCCTCGTCAGGAACACTTTGCTCCAAGCGTGCATGTGTAATGTACATCGATCTGATGGGTGAATCAGAGCGTCACCCATTCTTCAGTGCGTCCTGACATCCATAATCCCGATTCCTTGCGAAGTCTTTTTTTTCCCCGGCACGGCATTACAGATAAATTTGTGTACCTGAGTTTACACAGTACATTATTCTACGTACTAAGTGTACTGCATCTAGCCATGTTTGCGCCGTGTTGGAGTTTGATAACAGATTTTGCACTCTTAGAGTTGTTGGCCACTTTTTCAGCTGAAAAATATTTCGCAATTTTCTAAATCCAATTAATCCAATATAACTACAGATTATTTAATCCGAAGTTGAAAAAACAAAGCAAAACAGTGCGAACTAAATACCTATCGAACCTTCGGAATTAAAAACCTTATTTTGTTTTCGGATTAACGAAATGACATGATTTGTTTGTCCAATTGTAATGATTGATTTACGTTTTGAAGTCAACCAATGTGTACACAAGATCACTTCATTTAATTTTCGTATATATATATATATATATATATATATATATAAATACATATACTGTGTGTGTGTGTGTGTGTGTGTGTGTGAGTGTACATATGATATCTATCTATCTATACATATGTATATAAACATATACATATATATTACATATATATATACATATATATATATATATATACTTATATATATATATATATATATACATATATATATCACTTTGAGCAAAGAAAATTGGTTTCCATCGGGATTGGAACCCGATACCTCCTGATTGTGAGACCGGTGCTCTACCGACTGAGCTATATACAGAAAGCACTAGTACAGTGTTCGTCTCTTCATCACTTTGATGATCCCTCGCATCTATCCTAAAGTTGATTTACATCTTCGGGTTTGTGTCAAGTTAATGTGTATGTGTGTGTGTGTGCGTGTGTCACATATACATACACTATAGCTTCTGACCACAAGAGCAAAGGGAATCAAGGGTTATGGGACAATATTTACGTTACTTGTTCTTTATATAGCTCAGTGGATCGGTAGAGCACCGGAGTAGCGTTCCGGAGATCTCGAGTTCGAATCCCGATGGAAACCCATTTTCTTTGCTCAAAGTTTTCACGATTTATCATTCGTTTGCGGTCAGTTTTCCCTTTGTTTGTTTTATTTTATAGGTGGCTATATACGTGGAATGAATTACATTGAGCTCTTGAAATGACTTAATTGAATTACATTGAGCTCTTGGAATGATTATATGAAATGAAATGAATGAAATGAAATGAAATGAAATGAAATTATAAACCTTCGGAATAACTAACTATGTTACTGTTAATTGTGCTTCTATTTGTTTCTCTTCCATAATTACCTAATAACATGAAATAACATACAAATTAATGTGAAGACTAAGAGCTGTGGGGAAGAAGTAACTTTCAGTAACTTAGTAGACTTCATGTGAATTTCCGGATAATTCAATCCAATTCAGTTCGACTCAGTTATATTTTATTTCCATGAAATAAAAGGTTAAACATGATAAAACATATATTTCACGTGTCATATTCTTTTAACAATTTGTAGAAAGTATGTTTGATACAAGGTGAATCTAAAAGTATATTACAAGATATAGACCTATATCTGCAAATGGATTAAATAAGCATTGCATACTCGGCAAAGTTGAAAGAAAGCGCATGTTTTTGTGCAATGTTTTATTTTGCAATAAAAAAAAAGAAATGTAAGAAACCATATTTATGAGATAAGCTTGACTGAAATGGTGGCCTAAAAAAGAAATACATACTAATAATAATTTTAAGGTATAATAAAGCACGAGAAAGAAGGAAGATGAAATGTGCATAAAATAGTCTGCTAGTGAACGGGGACATTTCGTTTGGCTGCGTTATTATCGACTGCTGTCCTGCCCTGCTACTAGTATTAGAAGATATAGTACCACAAATTAATTCTTTCAACTAGAACCTCGAAAGAAGGAGAGCAAATCAAGAGGGGGGGGGGGGGGAGAAGAAAAATCATTACAACTGCGGAAGAGTCCGCGGTCTTAAGTCTTTGAGGAAGCTATATGTGAAGAGCGATGGCTTGATCTAAACATCGGTAGACCGCAGGAATCTGATTACCTCTTCGCTGAGAGATTTTTCTACGCCGAGAAATGGTGGGGAACTAATTTTGAAGATCCGAGCAAGAGTTTGGTTCGATCGGCTGATTGTGGTGACTTAGCCGATTTGAAAGGAAGATTTGCCACTATCTCTTGACTATCAACAGGAGGTGCACACATAATTTCTGCCGAGTACTCCACGTTTTATCTAAAACAGTCGGATTTAAAGTCGCCACACTACTTACGACTCCTCTCTAGAAAGTTATTGTCGGCGTTATCAAGAAAATGTTCTTTCCACTTTTTCTGTATCTTTCGTTTTATATATATTCTTTGTTGTTGTTGTTGTTGTTGTTGTTGTTGAAAACAAGAGCCGAACTCTATTGGCTGTGAATGAATGATAAATTAACCCTCAGCTCAAATATCACTTTAGGGGTTTGTTTGATCTACCATGACAGTGCCTAAGTACTGGGTTTGTGATTTTGTAGTTCTATGTTTCCTATAGTCTCTTCGTAAATCAGAACGACTCAAGTAATGCACCCTCCAATTTCAGTATCAACATCAGTCAGGGTCTGCGTGCGGAAGGGGTTCCTCGCCCATCCGTCTTATCCATGTAAAACGAATTTTTCTTAGACATGCATCATAATTCAGAAAAATGTAGAAAGACTATTGAATATTTGTGGTGAATATTACAATCCATTCAAAAGTTTTGATACATTTCATATAATTCCCTGTCTATTTCGGGAAGCCCACAATTTGTAATGTCACAGTATAGCAGAAAGACAAAAAAAAAAAATTATTTGAGATATCTCACAAATTTTCTTAGTGGTAATAAAACGTATTCACACCCTGGCTTGTTATAATATCATTGTAAGATAAATGTTATTTCCCATGTCTCATGGAAAATCCACCTCAAGTGTTGTTTCATTGTCTCTTTTGTGTGTGTGTGTGTGTGTGTAAATCAATTCAATTCAAATGAAATTTTATTTCCAATAACACATGCTTGTTTTCGATACAGAATCAAAGAAAATTATCTTCAGGTCTTGTGAAGTCATGATCAGATGTCGAATTTCCATAGCGCAGCATTCATGGAATAGACTTCTTTTATTTCAATAAATAACTTTTAAAACAGACTGCCAGATTTCGCCCGAACTATCATCGATTGATTGCCCTATCTTTCTTAATTTCATACGATGAATCTACACACACACACACACACTCACACACACACACACACACACACACACACACACACACACACGTACTTTGACGAGTGGAAATACAAACAGTAATTTCGCTCTCTTGAGGGCTTTTTACACTTGTAAATTTTTGCTTAGCCCCGGACCAACGGTGGGGCTAAGGGGGGGCCTTAGCCCCACCGTTGGTACGGGACTATCCTTAGCCCACTTTCTGTTTACACTCGTTTTTGCCAAAGTGGGCTAGCCCCACCGATAGTACGGTACTATCTGGCCCTGCAAAATAGCAGGGGTTAGCACCGCAATTGCGGTGCTAGCACCGCAATTGCGGTGCCAAGCAAGTGAGTGTAAACAGAACGAAAAAATAATCCTGGGCTAAGCGACGGAGACGAAGTCCGACCCTCACTGACCAATCAGAAACGAGGCAATCAAGTGCTGCCGGTGCGTGCGTGTACGTGTACAGTACACAGCGTAATTATGAATATTCATGTGGTTTGGAAAGTCCGGGGCTAAGAAATATGAGTGTAAAAAGGTCAGTTTTCTCCTTAGCCCCGGACAAGAGATAGTACGGGACTAATTGGCGAGTGTAAAAAGCTGAAAAAATTGGTACGGGACTAACGATAGTCCTGGGTCAGAGAAAGTCCGGGGTTAAGAAACGCAAGTGTAAAAAGCCCTTTGCTTGAAGTCTGTGAACTTATCAAGCACTATTTTCGCGTGGCGCTCTTGACACGACGCTCACGCCTGTTGCATGACGTCATTTAAGGCGTTCGATCTCCTTCGCACCTGATATACTGAAAATGCATTAACCACCTTCAGCTGGAGTGGGAGAAAGGGGTAGCTGGGGTGGGCAGAGAGAGACCTGGTACTCTCTGAAATGACAGTATTTTAACATCAAGCCATTATCAGTCACCTCATGCAATCAGAGAAAGAGAAAATGCCAGAAACATGAAAATCAGCACAAACTTGAAAGTACTGTAAATCAGAATCTAACTGACCACGTAAATACCATGAGCGAATCGACGTAGATTTTACAAAAAAAAATGACTTATGTTGTTCCTGTAGCTCCACCTAAATTGTTAGCATTAATACTCAATGCACCGTTACAATGCCTCATTTCAGCAATGTATACCCTCCACCCAGAGTGTCACGTTCCGTCTGAGAGAAGGATTTCCTCGATCTCCAACCCATCTAGACCCATTTTCATTTAGACGCAGATTCCTGATCGACGCATACACAATAATTCAGATAAAATGACAAGTAAAACACATAGCGAATACGCGAGGTTTGCGCTATGATGTTGTTAGTAGGGCTTTATCCCCTTAAAAATTAGATTCCAAGCTTGTCCAGCGCGAAGGTCCCTGGGAAAGGTGTAAAAGTTGGAGAGTCCTAACTTTCAGTGCTAGGGAGGTACTGTAGCAATAAGAGAGACATCTGGCAGGACAGAGCAGGCACCCACAGGGTGGATAAGACTTAACCATATCGATGTATTTCATTAACGTTAATACATCAGGAATCTGGAAATTTCCACAAAAGAGTTATATCTCTTCGATCAGCACACATTCATCTATGGGTTTGAAAAAATGATTTACAAATATAATCTGTGAGTTAAGTATCAAATGAGGGAACACATGTCGTATTCGCAGACAATGAATGTAATGCGGTTTTATGAAAATCTTCAAAATTAATATTTAAATCATTCGCTATTATCTGAGGATCATTTATTACCTTATTATCACAAAATAATGAGGTTAGTGTTTCTTCGATTTTTTTTTCAAAATATCATTAATCATTGACTAAGTACCTTTGCTATCATTTGTGACCGTGCATCACAAAACGAACAAAGAGTCGCACCCCTTGATTTTACGTGAGGATTCAAAATAGGTGAAATAGGTTAACCGAGTCAATCTTGAGGTTTTCATATTTTCTGAAAGAGCTATCCTTCTTCTACATTATTCTTCAGTTTGGGATCATAACATAAATGGGAAAGTGTGTTTTCAGCAATTTTTCTACAACCCTTTTTCGGGGGAGATTATGAATGATCAGGTATGTCTTAGAATCCCCTTTTAATTTCTTGAAATCCTTTACACATGCTTTACTTTCAAGTCTACTAACTTTTGAAGGGATAATACTGCTGCTTTGAAAGTTGGCATTAATCTTGGACAGAATGTGTTGATAGAACATGCTCAATTTCAGCTTAATCTGATAATCCCTTCATTGTTGTTGCTCCAGTGGTTTACATCCTGTGTTTGTCCCTTTCATTGCACAGCTAGCACGGCTTGGTAAGATTAAGCGCGTGAACAGACCCTGTACTTCGGAGCCTCTTTTCTCAGTTCACAGTTTTCCAGAGTGTGTGCTTTCTTTCTAGTATTTAAATAGGTTAGGGGAGTCTATTTGAATTTAGTTATACATCACTATTTTAAAGCTTAGAGTCTGCTCTTTAAGAATCTGCCCTTATTAAAAATGCCATGTCTGACGATTTTTTGTTGGTTTTGTGATGCAGGGTCACATTTCTATTTTGTAACATTCTGTTACAATAAAAGGATTTGTTTTTAGCATGACGTAAACAATTGTTTACTTTATTCTATGCATTTTATTATTCCTTTCATTTATAACAGTTTATCACTCAAAAATATCTAATACAGTTTATGTTTTTGCTTTATATATCTTAACAGTTTTGGGGTAATCAAAAAAAAATCCCCATAGATATAAATATTTGTGAGTTGATATGAAATAATACTAAGATCTCTGCTATAAGAACCGAAAAGGTATGTTTTACTGATGATAGTGATGAATAATATCAAAGTTTTTCAGCAAACTTCATGCGTTGAAATGTATTAAGCTCAAGACCAGATCTGCCATCAAACATGTCAAACTTCAGATTGAATTTACACGGAGTATAACATCTATATGAATTGGATATTTCTAAGAAGTGAATATCGGGATTTATATTTTCAAGTGTATTACTCATTTTTGATGTAAACACAATTATGTATCAAATACACAGTATCGATGGAATTCATTATAATCAATAATGATGAGTACTGTAGTTGGACAAATTCATGTCTTAGTTCTGCAATTTTTGAGAGAAACATGGTTGAAAATGAAATAATTATACACACTCAGAAATATCACAAGAAATGCAAACATTAGGATTCACTCAAAAATACTATATACTGAAATAAAGAAAAAAATCAGGTACAAAATGTATGCCGTGAAACAGAAAAATCACATAAAAGAGTCAGAAAGATTTCAAAAGTCTTTGGGAAATGCAGAAAATAAAGTTAAAATTCCACCAGAAGTTCAGATGATCGAGACTTGAGAGTTATGTCGTACATGTTAGAAGTCACAGCTTTCTGACGTCTTTTGTATTGTGGACCAGTCTTGTTTGATAGCTTGTTCCTTTCAGTAGCTGATAGACGCTACCGTCTCTGCTCCATGCCTGTTCAACCTTTTCATTTGCCCTTGGCCTCACTAAGGAGTTTCTGGTTCCGTGCAGTCAGATCCTCTACGATTGACATCCTCTGACCCTTGACCTTGCGGCGCTTGGAGATGAACTCCTGGTGTATCCTGTACGATCTGAATTTCACGATGATGCCCCTCGGGTTGTCTTCGCTCTGTTCCCTCTTCGGTCCAACTCTATGAGAACGTTCAATGTCCTCCAGTTTCAGGCCTACTTTCAAGTGATCCTTTGCGACTTTCAGAATAATGGCATCAGTGTTTTCCCCCGGTCTTTCGGGGTAGCCGAATAGAAGAACGCACTTCCTTCTGGAGTATTGTTCCTGGCCATCAAGCTTAGCATCCAGCGCCTGCATGCTGTCTTTCTGATCGTTGACCTGCTTCCGGAGGTCAGTGAGCTGTCTGGACTTTTTATTGTTGCTCATTTCAAGGTCCAGTATGAGGGTATTTTGTTTCTCTATGGTTTCCTCCATTGCTTTTATTAGCTTGGCAATTGATTCTTCTACCAAGGAGATGAAGCTTTTGTTTTGCAGACTTTGATGACATCTTGTGTCAGCTGGGTGAAGTCAACCCGGTCATTTGTGTAGATTGGGATCTGTTCTTCACAGTAGACTTATCAGATGACATATTGGGCAGAATACAGTCTTTACGACCAGATAAGGGCAATGACAATGATCCAAAGAATTCGTCAAAGGCACATGCAGGGAAGATCTACGGTCCAATGACTAGCACCGGCAGAGTGTATAGTATGCAGTCTTCTCCAGAGTACTCCACCAAAGTGATCATATGGGACTGACACATAATATCCTCACAAAGAGAGCAAGTTTGACATGTAAAAATGAAGCAAAGATAGGCTCGCAGTCACAACACTATGGCCCGAATTCACGAAGGTGGTAAATCTTTGTCCATGGTTTAAACCGTGGGCAAAGACATGGGGCGTCAAGTGTCTCATGGCCTATTTCGTTACGAAATGTTAACATTTTGTCGACGAAATGTTCATATCGTTTACGAAATGATCATTTCGTTAACGAAATGGTCATTTCGTCGACGAAATAACTGATTTCGTAACGAAATAGTAGTAGGCCATGCGACACTTGGCGCTCCATACAAAATTACGGTCTGTGTCCATGGTTTAAACCATAGACAGAGATTGTACCACCTTCGTGAATTCGGGCCATACCACAGTTCGACTGCTGGTGGATGACCTCACTCCACACAATGTTCACATATCAAAGTTACTCATTCAAATTGCTGAAAACTAGCTCAATTACGATGATCTTCACGAGCCACTCTTCACCGCTTCACCACTCTTCACCACAAGCTGAGATAAGTTGTGTGTAACAGCGGTACGTGGAATGACGTGTGGTTCTGATGTATGAACTACCTGCATGGTATCCTTGATGTACCCAGGGATCACCTCCCTGATGTACCCCTAGTCATCCCCCTTTCTCCGCGAAAAATGAGTATTAAACAAATCACCCGTGTAACAGTACAATTAACATTGTTGACATTGATGGCCCAACAAATACCACATGAAGCACTCAGAAACTCACATCAGACACGCACACACACACACACACACACACACAGGTTTTATGATTAGAAGACACACGAGAATAGACTCCACCAGTGGTGACGGTTTGCTATTTTCTTTGGTGTTGATTTTACCTGGGAGCTGGAAGGGTGATCAACCTCCTGTCTTTACTATCAGAGTACCCTGTTGCCAATCCTCGATGATGGAAGGAGGTCCCTTCGTTCATTGTATGTTTTGTTGCTTCGTTTTGTGTGTGTGTGTGCTCTATCTGAACGAGGGGACAGTGCAATGCACCCCTTATGTCGCCATCATGCAATAAATCGTGACAACTGAGCGTACCGGGATCCTACTTTAGCAAGGGGAAATTTACTGAAATGTTGCCATGAACCTGATCGTTTACAAACGTCTGTCATTATTTGGTTATTAGGACCTGCAGGTAAAAATGATGCACACCTTTGTTTTTCTTGCTTTCATTTTAACTTCATCTCCGTTATCGAAAGGTTACATTACTATCGTAGATCGCTTTTCCAGGTGTTTACTAATGCTTTTCCCTCTTGGTATATTCAGAAATCAGAATTGCCATGCTTAATGTTATAGCAATTTCCAATCAAGCAAAAACAACAATAACAACAACAACAGCAACAACAACAAAATACTATGCCCATCAGAACTCCATAAACGTTGTTAACAATTACGCACTGGTCAAAACTACATCAATACAACTCTCTTTCTTCAGCCAATGACGACGTTACATCCGCCTGTGTTGTCCTCATGATTCCTGTCAATATTTATGAATTAATTACTCATGTTTCATAAGTATGTTTGCCAGTCATAGACCTCGTGTTCCTAACTGTCATGCATACAGCCATCGGAATATATTCCATGCAAAAAGAAAACCCCTACTATGTATCATTCTCATCTTCACTCAGCATACCTTCACACATCGAACAAAAATAGCGTCTATTCTGGTTCCGTCGTGAATAATTACGTGAAAACAGCACGGGTCGGGCATAAAGTCATGAGAATCTCTATTTTGTATCTCATCTTTATTAAGAAGGCCCATATTTCAAACCTTCCTAGGGTTCCTAGCCGCTGTTTTCCCCTTCATTGGAAGATTCCACTCGGCTACCTCCAGGCTGCCCATCAATCACCCAGCCCCGTCTTCCTACGCTAATGGTCTATACTCGACAGAGCCTGCGTCAGCTGCTGCATATTATTTCCATTATTACCTCGTGATTCGGAGGGTTTAATTCTATACAATGTGAATACAAGGTGGTTCTCCCACAACCATCGTAAACAACGTGCAGGCAGAGATGCATACTAGTTTTTGCGCGTTAACATCATGCAGCTACATCTCCATGGTTAACATGCGGCGTAGGCATATGGTAGGTCTTTGTCAAAAGCCAACGACCCAAAAGGAGTATCCACAAGCCAGAAGCGCACAACACATAAAGTACAACAGTTTGATAGATTCTATTTGAGTGTCTTTGCTGGCAATCAGTCATTGTTCCCATTCAGACAATAGTTTTATGTAATAATAACAATTCGTTGTTGTTGTTGTTGTTGATGTTGTAGATTGCTGTCTTCATGCACCTTTTATCATTTCGGGTGACCAAACCATTTCACTGCGTCACGTAGCGATGGGGACCTTAATTATGACTACACTAGAGTCACAGGGAAGACACTCAGTCTACATTTGTTTGTTTTTGCGGGAGTGAAGACAAAGTTAAACATGTCTGCTTTGAATTTCGTCGCAGTAGCCATGGATTTCTATATGCAAAGAGAAACTTAGTAACTCGATAAAAAAGTTGATAAATAACAAAAGTAAGGCTTCACGTCAGAAGAAGATAGTTAGCGAACATGTAATATACTTGTGTGTCTCCGCAGTGTACGTATGATCTTATAGTCACTCCTTCCGCAACGATGGAAATCTAATAATCTGATAAGTCAGTATAATCCTAATTAGCACATGATTAGTTGATCGATGTTACCGATGCCAAATTCACATGGCAACATACGTCAATAAAAGTATGGTGTTCATTTTTCCAGCGCTGTGAAAGAGACCCTTGAAATAGGGAGGTATGAGTCGTCTCACCATCCTGGGATACCGTAGCAACTATCGCTTCCCTCGCATACACTCAGGAATCGATGATACACTCTAAACTTTAATTTCAAGGTATATTTATGTGCATCGTCTATATTATCATCGATTCGCGAAATCGCTACTAGGTTATCATGCCATTTGTGAAATGTAGAAACTGTTTGTAATGCTGTTTTTACATCGTGTATTGTTAGCTCAGTGTGAGAGCTGATATGAAAACAACAGCTTTATTGAGGTGTGAGTTTTCTTTGTAAGATCGCAACTGTTGATGTATAATTAAATTTTCATGAATATGTCGAAAAAAAGGAATTAGTGGTATTCAAACCTGTTATCTACAACTTTCTGAGCAGCGACACTACCACCAGGCCATCCCTAGTTGCCGGCAATGACACGATGAACTTGGAACAAATACCCAAGCTCCAAAATTCCGACGTTGTTATGTTACAAAGCAGTCCAAGGCGGACCAGGCATATTAATGAAAGCAAGAGATTATTAAACAGCGAGGTGAAGGTTGAGGTGTGAGTTCTTTCTCGAATTCATCTCCTTCTTTGCATATGAAATTTGTAAATCGCAACAGCCTTATAATCGGTCGCCTGTAGAGCAACGGTAAACGGTGATGTATCCTTGATTCATCGGAAAAGGTATAACTAAGCCATACTTTGTCTTTAGGTATTTGTCATGTTTATCCATCTGTAATTTTTTTCTTCTCTTTTGTCAGTTTTTTTTTTTCTGGCATCATTTATTTTCTTGGGGTTTTCTCTGTTTCTCGAGATAAAAGACAGATCTTTAATAAAGCCCCGTCTTAAGACAGACTTCACTCCGAGGTTAGATACTCTGATCGCCATATAGTCAACATATCTTTGAAAATATAAAATATTCACATTTTCGCTATAAGAAGAGAGATAGCACCTACAGACACAACACGAGCGAATGAGAGTTGCAGTGGAATATTCAGATCCTCAGTACAAAAGAGCCTTTAATCTGCTGGAACTATTTATATATATATTTATTATATGTGGAGAGACAGGACTAGAATCGACCATTTTAGATGCGATCGATGTTGTTCTCGAGGGAGTAATGTATGAAAGTAGCCGACTGATAAAGAACAATATAAAAATATTGCGAAATAAGGATATGTAAGACGAGAGATCGTTTAAAACTTATGGCAGACTCTGTGCATTTTTCTTTCTTTTTTTCTTTTGTACTTTACCCTGTCCTATCTATCTAATATACCTCCGGGAAGATGACTGCTAATCTGCAACTTTATTAGCACCGTTATATCATGTGCCCAGCGCTACGATATTTCCATTTCGTTGCCATAGCAACTCTGCAACCGCCCCCACCCGCCCACAGGGACGAGCAGAAATCTCGAATATCGGGGAACGTTTTTCAGGAGGCGAATAGTATTTTGAGATGAAATCATAAACTTAGTGTGGATTGTGGTGAGCTATGTGTGTGACTGCGTAGGCTGGATGCGAAATCGCAATTAAACACATCATGTCATTGGAACGTAATAAGATCAGCCCCAACATTATGGTGATCCACTTTGAATTAAATGAATAAATGCATCTTTTGGAGCCAATGATATCAGCAAAAAGGGTGCGCTTCTCAGGCGAAGGCGCGGAAGGAATGGGGCGGGGGTGGGAGTACATTTAACATAGTGTCCTGTTTGTTTGTTTGTTTGTTTGCTTACTCTTTAATAATAATAATAATAATAATAATAATAATAATAATAATAATAATAATAATAATAATAATAATAATAATAATAATAGTGGCTACTTGTATAGCGCACAGGTCCACTTTTCAGTGCTCATGGCGCTTCAAAAATGAAAAGATATCATATATTTACACACATATACATATTCAAACATTTCAACAAAGAAGAAAATGGTAAACAAAAACAAATATATACCTAATACAACATATACCAATTAGAATACAACATGATAAGTTTTAAGTTTTTAAGGATTTGAATGACTCTGTAGATGACAGTTCCCCATAACTGAAGAGGTAACTGATTCCACAATTTTGGTCCCATAACGGAAAAAGCACGATCACCATACCCATGTTTTACTCTGGGTGCTTGGAGTAAGAATGTATCTGATGATGAACGTAGCCTTCGTGTCGGATTGTATTTTTGAACAGAATTACTTATGTATTTGGGGGGGAAAAGAATGAACTGATTGATGTACTAATAACAAAATCTTGAAAATAATCCTTCTTTCTACCATGTCTACAGGTAACCAATGTAAGGAACCGAGAACTGGTGATATGGAATCAAACTAATAGTAAAAGTTAACAATCGGGCAGCAGAATTTTGCAACCGTTGAAGTTTTGTGACATATTTTTTTGGAAGATTACACAACAATGATTTCGAAAAATCTAACCGAGAAGAAATCAAAGCATGAATAAGTATCTCAGCTGCAGACGTAGACAAATATTTCCTTATGAAACTAAGATTACGCAACTGATATCGAACATTCCGCTGAATATGAGTTACATGACTTCGAAATGACATTTCCTGATCAAATATAACACCTAAATTACGGGCTGTTTTCGACGGAGCAATGCAAGTGCTACCGATGTTGACATGACATGATTGATAATCAACTTTGCTTAACATATGCTTTGAGCCCAATAACAGAAACTCAGATTTATCATTTAGTTTAAGGCCAATATGTAAGCCAGATTTTCAGGTCTTGCAAACATGCTTAGAGATATGCAATGGCGGATGACCATGAAGACACAGTGGGTTTAAAAGACAAATAAAGTTGTATATCATCCGAATAGCAATGAAAACTAATACAATGCTTGCGAAATACTTCACTAATTGGTTGCATATACAGAGAAAAAAGCAGCGGGCCTCCAACAGAACCTTGGGGTACACCAAACTTTGTCATAGTTTTACAAGAGGTAGAATCACCTATTCTGACATAATGAGATCGATCACATATTAAGTAGGATATAGACCAATCAAGAACAGTTCCTTTGATGCCCAAATATCTCAATCTTTGAATCAGAATAACATGATCGACTGTGTCAAAAGCTGAGCTCATATCAAGCATGATAAGAGCAGTGATGTTACCACTATCTAATTCTCTGAACACAATATCTGATAAGTTGACTAACAGTGTTTCTACACTATGACCAGGCTTGTACGCAGATTGAAATGAATCAAACAATTCATTATCTTGCAGATATATTGTCAGTTTTGAGAAAACAACCTTCTCAAGCAATTTACTTAAATAAGGTAAATTTGAAATTGAGCGGTAATTTTTTAGACACTCCTGATCTGAGCCTGCTTTTTTCAAAGTTGGATGAATAACTGCTTTTTTACACACCTGTGGAACTACACCTAATCTCAGGCTAGCATTTATGATTGTTGTGATAACGGGTGCTAAAACTCTGCCACACTTCTTAACCAAATCTGTTGGGATTAGATCAAGTTCACATGATTTATTAGGTGAGTTCTTGATAGGCTTTTCTATCTCATTAACAGTGACAGACTGAAACTCACTCAATTCTGACTTGACTTCACATACAATGTCTTTTGGCTGTTCACAACGAGTTGGGAAACTCTGTTGGATTATGCCAAAATTTTATTAATGAAATATTGATTAAAACAATTTGCTAACTCAACTTGATCACCATGAGTGAGGTGTTCTGGTAAAGGAGATCGCTGTTTTCGGTAAAGTAAAGCATTAGCAACTTTGTACAACTTTTTAGGAAGGCTATATTTTCATTGGCGTTTGTTTGCTTGTGCGTTTTTCTGTCTGCATAATAACTATAAAAATTGTCAACGGATTGGATGAAACTTACAGGAAAGGTTGAGAATGACACAAGGAACAGATGATTGGATTTTGGTAGTGATGCAGGAATCTTTATGGATTTTTTGAAGATTTTCCGACTTGTTGGCAGGTAGGGGGTCAATGAACTTGGGAGTTCAATTGTTTGAGCTGCGCATTTTTGAAGTTTGCATGCCTAAAGTGCGTGCTTTGCTCAGGCGAGGCGCCGCGCAGCTGGAAGCTGATGACGTAACAAAAGGCTTCTATATTGGCGATATTCAACATGCATACGTATGAGTGGAAATCACTGATCTCATTTAGGGCGCTTTCAGACACACCGAGTCATCGTATATTCATACGACGTATGGATATACGACGTTTCGATATGAGAGCATTCAGACACAGCACCTGGTTATACGATGATGGTACTGAGTATCAGAGCATTCAGACCTAGCGCACAAGCGAGTAGACGTGATTCTCTTCCATGTGCAGTACGTAATTTACGCAGGCTTTGCGCATAGTGTTTATATCCCTCTGCCTTGGATTCGTCCGGTAGTTCGCTAGTTCGCGCAAGATCATTATTACGTCACAATCAATCTGTCATATTAAGTCCGCACCGCGGATACGTGAGCTCAGCGCGCGCCGCGAATAAGCCCCGCCTACTCATACGACGTTTCGATATGAGAGCTTTCAGACACAAATAAACGTCATATGGATATAGGATAATGATTTAAAACGACGCTCAAAACATCGTTTCGATATACGACGTACCCCCCCCCCCCCCCCGTTCAGACTGCAGAGTTCTCGTATGGATATACGACGTATGGATATAGCATGTTTTTATTTGTCTGAATGCTCTGATATCGAAACGTCGTATATCCATATATCCATACGTCGTATATCCATACGAGAACTCTGTAGTCTGAACGGGGGGGGGGGGGGGGGGGGGGTCTGAGAACAAGATTAAGTGGTGGTTTGTTTGTTTATTTGTTTGTCTGTGTACAAAATAACTCAAAAATTTGTAAACGAATTAACAGGAAAGGTTGAAAATGACACAAGGAACAGATGGTTAAATTTTGGTAATGGTTCGGGAATTTGCATGGATTTTATGAAGGATTTTGATGCTGGCGGGTAGGGTCTATGGACTTGCATCTGTGGGGGCTACGCTCGTCAGCAGCCTGCCAGTGTGGTGCACCAGAACAGACTGCTCAACACATCTTGAGTGAGTGCCCTGATCTCCGACCACCTGACATCATGGACCTAACACACCCTACCCCTGAGACTGAACTTGGCAAATACGCACTTCATAAAATTCTAATCATAAATAGATTTGGTCTTTGGTTGCTGTCATGAACTTCGAGATAAGCGTCTTCTTGTTTTCTGCAGAATATGTCAGAAATAGCTGACAAAAAACCCCAACAATGTATTTGCCACATAGGCCGAACCCAATATTATGCTTGATGTGTCTGAACATCAAACAGGAATAATACATCTATTCTCTTTATCTCTCTCTCTCTCTCTCTCTCTCTCTCCAGAATCATTTGAAGATAAATTCATGGCTCAATTCGACAATTGCACTCAGTTATCTCGGTGTAAGTTTTGCCACTTCTGATATTTCTTTGTAATTCTGGGCCATTGGCATAGGCACTCGCCATGCATGTCGGGATTGCGAGAAGTGTGTTAAGGGGTGTGAATTTAAGTGTGCTGTGCCCGAAAAAAGTGGCGTGACGAATACGATCTCAGTTGGATGTCATTTACAGCGATCGGGATACAATTTGCTCCCTTCTTCTTTCCGTCAAAATTAGAATCTGCTACCTCAGGAAGAGTCTTTATTTTTACTGTTGATGTTGTTACAGTTTATGTTTTGGGGGATATTTTAGTAATGTTATGTTTTTGTTTTTGTTTTGTTTCGTTTTTTGTTTACATACTGCATATGTCATCTTAGTACCGGGCGTGTGTTTTCAGTAACCCACTTCACCCCGTGTGTCTCTTTACAGTCATGATATATCTTCTTGATCAGTCAATGTCTGTAATGTAGGAAACGAAAAACTGCTAGAGCAGCAAATGCGCCCTGAAGCCACAGGCGAATTTCCATTGACTGCAATCACAAACCAAACGCGTAATAGAACGTGTATACTAGCAGTTGAATACTTGTGTCATTCTTCCTCGTTTGCACCCTGCAGTCATTTATAACCTCTCTAGGAACTTGTAGATAACTATTTGCCTTTGTACTCACTAAATATGTCCTTCACTGAAAGTTGTGTGGAAGTATCCAGGGTCATCTGAAACTTGCGACCATTGGAAGGCATGTCATATTGGGAAGGCTCTATCCTTACATTACATTCTTCTTTATGTTTCTCCAGTACTTAAGTCTGACGGCTGTATGAGAATGCAAGCCATACAATATGACATCAATGCTGTGTTTATAGACAGGGAACGATTTATATTCAGAAGAAGTCATGCAAGATGGATATGTATAGGCCACCCTTGTAACCTGTTGTTTCTACAAAAATCCCCTTTGGAAATATAAATTCATTATCCCAAAGGTTGTTGGGTTAAGGCTAAATGTCATCCCAAATATCTCCTGTCGTGTGTCCAAACCTAACAACAAACTCCCAAAAGGCATTGCAGGAGATGGCTCTAAAATAATATGCAAACGTGTGGACAAAAAAAAAAGCACTTTCAGAAGGCAAATCGACAAACAATGTCCTTAAGTGAACAGAAGAGTGGGTGATGGAGAGAATGAAAAATAATCTGATAAAAAGTCAGCTGATGCTGGGCGAATTCGGTCTATAGATTGTAGTCATTATTTCACGTCCATTGCCCTATACCTATGCCTGAATCTCTGGCATAAAACAACACAAATAGTACATAATTTCATAGAGCTGCGTTCATTGTCACCGTCATCATCATCATCATCATCATTATCACTAATATGTGACCTAGCTTGTTTTCATATAGCAATGTTTTGTTCCTTTATTTCTATAGCTTTATGAATAATCACCTTTTACAAGCAGGTCCCTTAAAGTGAACTACTCAAAATGAAAAAAATAAATAAATAAAATGAGGTCCTTATTGCGATTCTGAATCTATAACATAATGTTGTTTCCTTTCAAGAAAAAATTCAATTATATTCGACTATTTGAAATAACAACAGATTTACCACTGACGGAGAAATGCAGATTGTGTGTTTTGTTTTGTTGTGTTTTTCAAACATTGCTTGACAAAAGTACAGACATAAGATGTTGAGACTGGATCGAGTGAGTCCAATTTCATCACAAGCTTCTGTCAATTAGTGAAAGATTAAATCTGAACAATGACAATGATGTTCAAGTACATGCACGTACAATCTTGTAGAGCTCCACCCCCCCCCCCCCTTTGTAATGTCCTCATACGAGCAAACCTTTTCCTAGCATTTGTATCGATATTTTTGCCTCCACAGCTTAGACACTAGAGACACAATATTTGCAACTGTCAGGTCCCAATCAATATCCCTTTAGATTGATGTTCCTGATCACATAAAATAGGGGAAAAAGAAGTCTGCCTCAAAAGTGAAATTATTGATATTGAGAAATCCTTGGGAGAGACAATTGTTATGACCGAACAAGGAACAAATTGATAATATCATGGCCTCATCTTCTCAGAATATAGTCTCTTCTTACAGCTGTCCATCTAAATGGCCTTGCCAGCTATAGCGTGAACTTCTTGGATTCAACAACCAGGTGTGTCTTGTAGCAGATATCGCTGGATATAGATAAGTTCGGGGACTGTGGGTCAATGTCCCACACTACCAGCTACCGAGTGTTACATCTGGATCAAGTGGCGGGGTGGCATTGTGGGTAAACCATCTTGTCCAGGAGTGCATTATATGCACAGGGCAGGACTCGAACCCAGTCTCTTCTCTTTTTCGAGTCCAAAGCCTCGTCAACTATACCATATTGATCTCACGACAGTTCATGTCATTGCACGAAGCAATTCACATTAAGGTTACAGTTCGTTATTTCAGAGGCTTGCTATTCGTAAGGTTCGTTATTCCGAAATTTCATTACCATTGAAAATTGAATTGGGTTCGTTGTTCCGAAGGTTGGTTAATACGGAAGTGAAAGAAAAAGGTTTGTTATTCCGAAGATTCGTTAATCCTAAAACGTAATAAGGTTCATAATTCTGAATATTCGTCAGTGTGCATTTTTTTCCTTTTCGTTTTCAGATTAATGAAAGTCCAGGTATACGGATTTTGTGTGTTTCGGAGTGACTAAAATCACCCCCCGCGTCACTGGCTGATCAGACAGCTCGAACACTTCATCCTTTAATGAACTCATTTATAGCGCAAAGGAGGTAAGGTGGTTGCAATCGAGGAAAAGATGTCCCATGGTGTCACTGACAATAATGTTGGCCATGCACCATGACCATGCACCATGACCACATCGACATAGTGAAAGCTTGACAGCTGATTGACTTTTCTCTTGTAGGCAAATAGTGAGATATCATTTCACAAAGGTCTTGCGCTTTCTTTTTTTTTTTTTTCGTGGAAATTTCCAGATGACGTCGCAGTCATTTGACATATCCTGAAGTGGTCATACCTCAGTCTCATTCCACTCGTTTATTTACATTCTAATCCAGCTGGTGACTGAGATGATCAAGTTTTTCTTTTTTCCACCCTCTGGTACCAGCCTCATCGAGACGCATTTAATGACAAACACATTTCGAAATTGCCGGCACGCTTCGGGCAGGAAAGCCGTCGCTGTCCATAGAACTAGCAAAACGAAACGTGACCGGATCAAAGCTGGATGGGGTCGACCATTCCCCTTGCGACGGCAAAAGCCAAATACAGTTCTAAACTGTAAGAAAACACACACATATATCCACACGCACACATACACACACACACACACACACGTACACACACACACACACACACACACACACACACACACACACACACACACACACACAGACAGATAAAGCCAGAACAAGAGGATCGCGGGACTTATCTTGTCTCTTATGTTGAAGCGAAGCTGGATGAAGGTTGTTTGTGAGCTCTCCGAGCGAATTCAGAGGTTGTTGAACTCGTTCAAGCTAAGATCACTGTGCACCTGATGTTTTTTGACGTTTCTTTTCATATGTTTATTTTGTTTTTGCTTTAATTATATCATTATTTGTCATGGGTTTTTTCTCTTTACTGTTGTAAAGTACAACTTGATATATCCTTATCTCTTTAAGTGTTCGTGAATAACCTACTTATGAACTGTACCCTCGGGCTCCGTTTGGCAGGACAGTAAAAAAATGTTCCTTTTGGTGTATAATTTTGTCGAAAACGGCAAGTGTTTTTGTACATACCATTAATGATATGATTCTAACTATCATTTACATAAACACTGAAAATGCAATCATTTTTATCAAGCCCGTTTTGTGAATGAATGAATGAATGAATGAATGAATGAATGAATCAATCAATCAATCAATCAATCAATCAATCAATCAGTCAATCAATCAATCAATCAATCAATCAATCAATCAATAGATAAATCAACAAATCTATTTAATTAAGTGGACAAGACTCTTTTTCCAGGATCTTTCACAAATCAAACAGCTTGCAACAAAATAGTCTTTGGATAGTAATATCGTATAATAGAAGTAAGTGAGAACAGCGACAACAATAGAAATAGTGCTTTAATCACAAATTGATCTTGAAGATGATTAACATTTAGCGTCTCAATCATATTGATAAGGCAATGAAAGGGGAATTCACCCATTTCCATCTTTCTTTTCAGACAAATCGTAAACTAATCGTTTGGCCCGATCTACTTTCTAGGGAACTCTAATAGGATACAGTGCTGCAGGCTCACAATAGATTCATATTTTCTTGAGCTTTTCCTCGCATTTATTATGAGATCTGCTGTGTCAATGTTATTTCGATGAAGGCAAAAAGGTTTGATTATCAAGCGCTTTCTATTACTCGCATTTTTTTACGATGGCAGGGATTTTTAACAATTTTTTCTTAATCCTCTTTCGAGGGACTTCATTTCATTACGAGCATTCAAATAATCACAAACATACAAAGAGAAACATATCAGAACATTAATGATGAAGGCACATACAGATACTTGAATTCCGGTCCAGTTATAAGTTAGTCTGATCAAAATGAATAGAATCTTTCGCGTACAATCGCGTGAAATTTAATCAAAATCGGATAAAATCAGGGAAGTTATGATATCGTGAAGTTTTGCAAATTTCTGCAGAACCGTTTTCCTGTAACAGTTGATATGAATATGCAAATGAGTGAGCTGATGATATCATCACCTCACAATTACATATTTCCATTCATCGTGTACCAAAAGAAAATGATGAAAATTCAATGTTTCTCTTATTACAGTGTAAAACATAATAATGTTATTTCTGGTTGAATAACTTCAAAATAGTAATTTGTAAGATATAAAGGATTTGAGAGTTGAGCGTGATTGTGTGTGAATGAAAAAATGAAAATTTTAAAATTTCATGTCCAATATATAGGGCAAAATATGAGGGATGACATCATCACTTCATTATTTGCATATTCATATTGACTGTGTAAGAATTATTTCCTGAGAAATTAGCGAAACTTAAAAATGTCATAACTTCCCTATCACCTTCCTTTATCATCAACGAAATTTTGATGTTGTGGTTAAAAAAAAAAAAATTATTCTCCGTTCAGACTAATTTCAACTGCACTGGAATTCCCCTTTCAAGGAATTTTATTTTCTTTATTTTGTGTGTTAAAAAAAGAAAACTTTCATGAGTATGACATTACATCTTCATTTTACCTCTACTTATTGATCTCATCATATTTACTTAAACCTTATTTCTGAAACTCAACTTTCGCTCAAATTCAGAGAGTTGTGTTTTTTTTTTGCGTGATATCAAGTAAGTGGTTTTTTTTTTCACTAAAAAAAATCAAATTCATCATAAGCTGTCTTTTTAAACCCAGCCAATTGTGAGTATACAGCTATTGCTGTTATTGTATAATTGCTGGATATACAAACGATAAATTGTGTACTGAGCAAAACTCAACATTGAACACTGAATTCAACTCGGTCAATTTTTGTTATTGACTTGCATCATTATAATGTTAATAATCATTTTCTCAACCCCCAACAGTAGCAACTATGAAGGAAAATATAAACATTATGTGTCTTTATTTTTTCGATTTACCGCTTCTATCTAGGCAATAGAAAGAAAACATGTGAAATTGTTTCAACCTAATGCATTGCTTACAAACCATATCCAATGCAATTTTCTATTTCTCTAGATTTTCTTTGAAAGATAAAAGTCTATTAAACAAATAAAGCTCTATTATTTTCACAATGTTATCTACCGTATACAAGATTTTTCCGAACCTGAAATTGAATAACGCATTTCAAACAAATCCTCGAAGTAAGTTAGATTTTCTGGCCAAAAACATAAAACATATATTTATTTGCATAAAATTCAAATTCAAATGAAATCTTACATCCAAAAGCAAATTTTTTGGTGATAAAAATTAAAGGGAAAAGTTCAATGTATAAAACAATATACATACACATGTGAAACTAATATTCAAAATAATTGTTTTATTGGAAAAGAGAGGCCGACCTAAAAGGCATCAATGGACAAAACTGTTTTAACAGCACCAATTTAACTGATTTGATTGAATTCCAATGGCAGAAATAACGAAAGTTCAAAATGGTAAGATGATGAAAGATATGAAGCCCAAACAACTAATTCCAGGGCTAGCATTTCCTTTTTTTTTTTTTAAAGAAGATGAAGTATAATGACGCAAATATCAGCGGTTATATTCCCTTTAAATGTGTTTTTTTTTTCAGTATAGGACGAACAAAATGTTTGCTTTTTGTGCTAACCCCCCCCCCATCCGTTCATCTAGTAGATCACGTAAATCTTATTATTTTAATTATGATTAGATCTTTAATCTCATACTGTCTATCTTTTAAATCCTTGAATGCTACTCGATGGATAGAAGTACCTGGAAGGCAACTCAAGGAGAGGTTAGGGCTGACGTCATGCTCGTAATGATCGATCAAAAGAGAGGGCGCTATCATAATCATACTATGTTTATCCTGGGTCACAGACACTGATCTCCACAGGCATGACAGGAGGACCTGTATAGAAATCAGCGGTCACAACACAAACACAGTTACAAATGGTGATAGCTTTGTTCAATATTTTTTTTTTCAATTAGCTTGAACTGCTGGTACACTAATCTTACAGCCAATTTTAAACATGAAAATTATTCTGAATATACTAAGAGTGTCTTCCAGCTTCAAAACATGGTGCATTATTGTTCAAGAAATCATAATGAATCACATCGTGAAATATTCTGATTAGGGTTTCTCACTCAAACTCCTAAGGGAGGCGACGCAAATAGCTCTTCATACAAATATGGCTGAAAATACCATTTCTAGATTATTATCACCCCACATTGTCAATTGTGGTATTCATATCAGTTGTATATCTACTGCTACCATCAAATTGTCAGACAGCATAATTGCACTACTGCATCACTGTGAACTCTTCGATCCTTCGTCAGTAGATGTGTCACGTGTACTCCCAACTCCATTCTTACATATTTTTAGTGTTTGGGGATTTTTTTTTTTAGCGTTGCAATTTCATTATGCTTGAAGTTAAGCCAATCGCTGCCGCATTCTTTCTGTTATGTAGTCCTTCTTAGACAAGCGTGATTATGATGCTGACTTGTTACGAGTTAAAGTGATTTGGAGACCGGGTGAGAGGAATGACGCCTGATGACACTGTTTGATGTCGGTGACCTGGACCTCACCCCATAAAAGATGCTGTGACAGCAGCTCTTGCTAGAATTGCAACTCCCCATAGCAACAGCCAATCAAAAAGCTGGATTCTGGTTGTTACTATGACGATTGTCATTCCAGCAAAAGTTACTATCATATATTATGAACTTTTTAAAAATGAAATGGGACTCTGTTGAATGTGAGTACAAAAGGGATTATCATCTTGTAGCCCTTAATGACGTATGGCAATCTTACTACAGATGGTTACATCTTAATTGCATCGGCCAACTCACAAAAACAAAACTTTTGTTTTAATCCCAGTGGTTGTGACAGCAAACCTTATAGCAGTGCCTTGACCTCCCGCTTTCTCCATGACGCATTCCTCTCTAACGTTTCTGTGATGCCATCCTTTACCTTTTGTCTGGCGTCTCTTGCTTCCTCCTGTATGCCAAGTTGTCTCTCTGTATATCAGTGTGTAAAAGGTATTACCGTTCCTCCTCTCCTCCCTATACTCTCTTCCTGTGGCATCTGCGTAATGTATCAGCCATGAAAACTGGATAAAGATTGGTTTTATTTTCAATTCTTTCTTCTTTCTCTTCTTCTCTTCCCTCCTGTCTTCCTAAACCAGTTATCTCTTCCTCTCTCCCCCTCCCCCTCTCTTCCTCTCTCTTTCTTTTTTCCTCTCCCTCTCTATCACCCTCTCTCTCTCTCTCTCTCTCTGCCATCTATCTGACATTTATCATTTTTCTTACACTTGTATCAGGCACAAACTTTCGTTCTTCTCTTTACTTTGTAAGCTCCCCTTTGTCTGTCTGTCTGTCTGTATGTATGTATGTATGTATGTATGTATGTTTCTCTGTCTCTCTTTCTTTTTCTCTTGCTCTCTTTGTGTCAATGTGTAAACGTTTTTACTTAGTGTCCTTCGTTATGGCATTGCTTGAACATTTTTATCATAATAATCGAAACGCTGAGCTTTTAGCCACCTGCGACCCATCCCTGGAAAAACGAAAGGAAAAAAAAAAGACAATGTAAGGCGCAGTGGCAAAGCACTAAAACTTGCATGTTACATTGTACCATGCATTGTGTAAATTCAAACTCTCCACGCACTACTGTACATTGCAGTGCTTGCGCCATTAGAACAATCTAAGTGTGAAATAACCGCCAATCTCATTACTAAACATCCATATTTAACGACTTCAATGTCTATTCACTGAAATTTTCCCATTTGCGGTAAGGTGAAAATGGTCGTAAGCGCGTAAGTAATGTTTTCCACACAACCCTCGCACAATAAACTGGACTCAGGAAACAGGTAGCAAACACTTTTTTTTTCCAATTTTGTTCACGGTACAAACAGATATTGACTTTTATTTCATTGTACCAACATTGATGATAATTTGACTCTTTTTTTTTTTTACTGAACCAACAAAGAGCAGACATCCAATTCACGTTGTAAGAGTACAATGACAGTGTAAGACTGCGGAAATATCTTTGGATTCGACCCGTGTCATACCAAATATACCATTTTGCATAAAACACACTACTTTGTGCCATAAAATGCGAATATTTACAACAGTATAAATATACCAATACATGCGCCTGTACAAATTTTCACCTGTTGAAAATGTACATACATAGTCTTCCTGTACAGCCGCTTAGCGTCAAAGCAAGAGACACGAATACAGTGATAATAATGATAAAGTTCTGGCATGGAATAGAGTAAACAAAATTGTATTTTGTTGATAAATATGTATAGGTATATCTCTAATGATAAATCATCTCATGACTTTATAAAGTACTGCTGCTACTCAAACTACCCAAACGCTTTAATGTCGCCACAATAATTGCAGCAATCAAACCATTTCTAATCTACTCCTTGCCTTGTCAAACCACATCTCTCAACTTAAGGTTTTCAAAGAAAGAAAGAAAAAAAAAAACAGATTTACTAACTGCTGTCCCAGGAAGCAGTTGGTACTTTGCATGTGCTTACCTATAGGGTTACATTTAAAAAAAAATAAGTAAAAAAAACAAAACAATCCACTCCCACCACATAAGAAATGCTTTTTCCATTTTTAAAGACATGCGATATAAGATTTATAGATAGGCAGTTGGACATAAAACACACAGTGCTACACGTTGGTATTCTCATGATTATGAGACTTCCAGTCAACATGCGGGTAGGCATTATAATCACGTTCTACACAGAATCAGTGGTGACTATAGCCGAGACACTTGGCTTATATAGCTGTATATGATATGAATGATATAAAATTATATACCCATCGGCGAACCTTAAAAAGATAGTGGTTGATTTCTTTAGGCCTAATTGGCGTAAACTGACTGTCGAGATGTTTTGATATTTTTGTATGTTATGCCAAATTGAAAATGAAGCAATAACGATGATGATAATAAACGAAATATCATTATATCATTATCATCGTCTTTGTCATTAGTATCATTTATATTTAACCATCATCACCATTATAATAGTCATTATCATAGTAACAATAGTGTTGCCATGCCACATAATAGTACGAGCCTGCGTCACTTGTACTTATTTTTGCCGGCATTTGAGCTCTTATAATGGGAGTCACTGTTGACTGACGTGGCGTGAGACAGCACCTATCCGATTTATTCAACATTACTTTCAATTCTCTGCTTCCGTGCCAAATTTGACCCGACGAAAACAAAGGAAAGAGAGAGAGAGAGAGATCTCGGGGGACACATCAGGTTCTTGTTTATCCATGTGATGTTCATAATCAGGGACTTGAATGTATTATTGTTTTTATCTCACTGCAAAACCTTATTTAAAAAAAATGTGTACATGGAGCGGGAGTTTGATAAATGCTGCTCGGACATGTCGGATTTGACGGAACACGGAAGGTTTGCTGGCGTTCAGCGAAAATGAGCAGAATTGCTGTGAATAATGTTTGTAGGACTGATCTCTCTTCAGTAGTCACATATTCAATCTGGATGACACATAACAGAAAGGAAAGTAAAAAGATGTTGCGGTATACCATAATTCGTTTTCTGCGTAGCTTTGTGTGACACCATTTCACTTCTCACTGTTATTTTAAGTGCCTAACGTTGGCAGTGGTGAAGCAGATGACTGAACGTAAACAAACGTTTTACAAACAACAGTACAAAGCTGCATACTTCGCGCTTGACATTCTGGCACCAGTTTGCACAGCTCTGATTTCCATACCATATAATATCCTAAACTTAAAAGACCACGGACTATCAATCATGACATTTGTGGTTAGCGTCCCGTTGCCGCACTCGTAGTGCCCCTTGGCAAGGCACTGCAATTATCTTATTTATCTACACAAGTTTTTTTCGGAGGGGACTTCAAGCTGTCAGTCCCATGGTTACTTATTAACATGCATTGATTCTTTTGTGGCCATGTATAGAAAGTCATAATTAGAATTAGAAATGTTCCAAGCAAGACATAATTGGTATTTGGACTGATTTAAGTCGGATTCTCCCTAAGAGAAATATGAGGGGAAATTGCCTGCTGAGATCACATTCTATCAATACAACGTGGAAATGAGAAAAATTGTAGCCTCCAGGCACACTACTTATAATACAAAGAATTAAAGTCACCGCGTCATGCCCGTTACACATTCATAACTACACGGTACACTGTGCGTGATACCCCTACGGAAAACAAATAAGTTCGTTTTGTCATAAACGAAAGACAGGCCAAACGCAGTACTCTCAGCTAAAATTCAGTTGTTTCTTCATATTGATCAAACCTGGACACGATAAACACATTTGTCTCAGTGTGTTCACCGATATAAAGTTGCAATTCGACTTAATTGCTGTGAAAACGATAATCGTCGCGCCATCTGGAGTGAAATTTAACGAAATTGACGATGATTGCCAGCGTCTGACTGATAGTAATGGCTGCGAACATTGAGAAGCACAATATAAGGTGCTTGGCCAAAGTGTGCAATCATGTTACGAGCAATCGTGTTCTATCCGCTTCATTACCCACTCAAAATAGATGTTTGCTCACAAATACACACAGCTCGAGATATTAACCACACATTCTTCTAGCAAAGGAAGTTTTATGCATTAAGCAATCCTTGGTGGATTATTTCTGTGGGCAAACTTTTATGTTTTAGCCTGACTCGAGGGCAACATAAGTCTTCACCTACTCCATGTAGACAACAGTATTTGATTTATAAGAGTTAGTAAGAAATGCAAAACCTGTAAGAACGTCATTATGTGCCATTTTGGTAGACAGTGCTCTCATATCTACTGTGCAGTATTAATAATTGAGAGCCACAGAAGTTTGGCAGACGATCACTTTAACAAAGCACAGGAATTTCATGCTGTAGACACAATTTAACTGTTTCTC
Organism: Diadema antillarum; assembly: GCF_040938485.1. Lineage (NCBI taxonomy): Eukaryota > Metazoa > Echinodermata > Echinoidea > Diadematoida > Diadematidae > Diadema > Diadema antillarum. The sequence continues at coordinate 542,672 of NW_027271967.1, read as the reverse complement.
TTTTTCTGCTCATGCGTCAACTGTTCGTACTTGGTTAACAATAGGGTTTATCATTCATCTCAAATGTCATGGACAGATCAGTTTGGGGTCACCAGCATTATCTCTTCCGCCTTCTTCTCAGTTTATGATGTTGCCTTAATTATCATCGCTTACTCTTCACTCCTGGAAGACTGGTGTGTGGGTTTTGTTTTGTTTTGTTTTGTTTTCTGATTAGTGTTGAGATGTCGGACAGGGCCCGGTATATCATTTAGAAAATATTTCATTCAAGCGTATGACACAATGTGCGTAGTTGATACCGTTTGCTGACTATTGCGAGTCACCTGGAGAATATACTGATAGGAACTGACACATGATGCCTTATTGTTTCATAGTGCTATGTAGATTACTGGTATAACTCCTTTCAGCCTTCCTCTTGTATAACCGGCTAAGAATGGTCTACCTCAATTTTATGTCGAGGTCAACACCGTTACGTTAGTGTGATGGTATTTGTACGTCAACAAACTGATAACGGCCTTATGTCGTTTCATATGACCCTTGGATGTTAAACTAGTGTGCAGGTAGGAAGCTGATTTTCACTCTGGTCAGCCATTAAATGCGGGATACGTTTCTAGATTACAACGAGGTGTGATGATATGAAGAAATCAATGCCCAGAGTATCATGTAACAGTATACCGATACACTGTAGAACGTGCTACGACAAAATATCACGGCTGTTTTTCATTCTATACGTTGTCTGTGCACAAGCGCGCTGAGAGCTGACAGTGAACAGTGTCGCGTTAACAATAGAGTTCTGCTTGGCTGAACTATGTTCTGGAAATCTATTTCCAGTTCCTTTGGTCTCACTTAAAAGTAGGCAACATCATAATTTCTCAAATAAAGGGTATGCAGTTGCAGAGGGCTACTTACCCCTTCCCCCCGTGCTCAAATAATTACATTGCCATTCCCAAAGTCATACAGTGTGCCCTCAGTCACATGAGAAGTCGGAAAAAAGACACACAAAATGGCATTAATTGATACTCTGGAAATGATGTTTTGCAGCGATCTTCGATATATCATTGGCAGGTAAAAACATCGTTATCTGTCGCTGTTTAAAGGCTGGCTCAAACAGCAGAGTTGCTGTCAGGGTTTAAATCCGTTTAATACTGCGCAAGTTTTAAAACATATCCAATTGGTCAGAATGGTCAATGTAGAATAGGAACGAGATAACTATAGCAGGTAAAGGTGGTAGATTTCAAAATATCCATCGACAGTACGACACTATAGCTTTCATTGCAAGACGTAGATGGGATGGGTGTATGCTTGTGTGTATGTGCGTTTGTATGTGTGTGCATGTGTTTGTGTACGTCATTGTGCGTGGTGAGGGGGTATCCGGAGGAGGGTCTAAAGGAAATGTCGGTTCACTGTAATATTACGACAGTCCTCATTTACTAAGCTGCAAAGTTGACAGAAAAATAGCTCCTCGAAGACAACTCACGCTCTCACTGATTTGATTCTGAATTACTTTATGAATTTCATTTTATAAAACATTTTCATGTTGGAAGATCGACAAGGTCTGTCAGCAAAGTGTTATGGCTTCAAGGAAAAAGACCGTGAAACGCAGGGGTGAAACTTAAATTTGTTCAAAGCTTGTCAGCCGATGTTTTCTAAGTTCCTCGTTCATAGATCAGTCTGCATGCTCGTTGATCAAAGGAACTTTGTGAAGCTATTGAGCGGCTTTAGGCCTACATCAGCCAAAGTTTGTGAGAAATGAGCTGATTTGCCGTTCACCCTGAATTTGTAAGGGCACCCCTAAAAATGCACAATCATGACAATATGAATCGTAACCTCTGAGATATGAGGGATTCATTACAGCGAACAACGCCCACGCTCAAATTCCAACTCACAAAGGAACCTTACTCCAGGGAGCGTATCTAAACGATGCAATTAAGGAGTGTCACGACTGATTGTAAATAAGTATAGAAATACAAATTAGGAAAAATGTTTCATGGAAATTATTGGTACTAGTTTTGAGAAAATGTATGGGAAATTGATTTTAGAGTAATTATAAATAGAGAAACAGAACCCCAGTCTCAATCACAATTACGATGTGTAATTATCAATCACTAGTCTATCTTTACCAAGAAAGGGTCGTTATGCTTTCTTATAGCGTGACTTGTTCAGCTATGAATACTGCTTGATGTGGCGTAGGTGGAAATGTATCAAAGACGTGACTCTTGAATTTTCGACACCATCAGGTACCGTATAGTCCCTGCACCAACAATATACTTTGAAGCATTGACAATGCATAGCTTTGCTATTTCAGAGTTGCGTTTCTAGTCTACAGATATTTGCATACTGTATATGAACAACGGAAATGCTGTCAACAAATCTACTGTCTCCTTGTTGTTTTACCGAAGGGAGGTCTCTTACTTGGTCTAGATGTAAAAGTGTTTGATGATTGAATGGAGTGGGATGTAGGTCGTCCGCTCCAGTGCAGTTTGAAGCTCCGTAGATTACAGGCTCTGCCAAGGCGACTTACCAGCCGCTTACTAAATACAATAATAGGAGGATTCATGGGCATTCTACGCCTTCCCATGTCTTCTGGCAGCTTACCAATTCAAAACTTACCTTCCGAAAAGTAGCATAATTCTAAATCGAAAGTTCCCAGTGATCGGTAGCCTGAAGAGGGATATGTCAAAAGGGTGTGGCTTTGAGACGTGACCTACAAGGTATTCCGTCTTTAAATCGGTCTATTGATTGCTCAGTTTTAATCCGCCGGAATCAGGGCTTCAGTTTTCTGTGTCAATGGAGGGAAAATGGAGTGGGGGAATTTACAAGAAAGAGCAAATAACTAGGCATGATGTAAACGATTATCGGCATTACACGAAGCGCTTTTCTTTGCTCATACAACGTAATACTATAACGTGTAGTCATATGGACACACAGACTTCCACGTGTCGAGAGAAATGCATGTAAACCCTACGCCATCGTCTGGAATTTTGTACGCCGAAACACGACAGTAATAATGCGTGTTTTATTGGCACATTTCGTGCGAGCCCATTATTTCGCCGCCCTCAAGCAAACATCGCTGTATTGTATGTCGATCGATTCTTCGGTATTGATCGATGTAATTTTCGTTCCGCCATCTGTTCGCTTGTTCAGTCGTATCACGGTAAAACTCTGTACGTGCTTTCTGATTTAATCCACGCATTATGGAAGAAGGTCGCAGCAGTTGCATTGTGAAACTCACATACATGTCGGCATGAAATATTGTTTTGATTCAAAGCTGCGCGTAACCACATTCAACTGCCACATACGTGGCCATGAATTAGAGATCGCATTATTAATACAACTTAACGAGGTACGTGTAGTGTTTCAACAAAGCTTGATGACAACAACAGATTTAATGTACTACCTGAGTCAATCGAGACCTCAAAACCAATTCAATTGCTTGTTCGTTTGCCATCAACGGGCATCCAGGAATATTATACAAAACACATTATTGATTAAAGCGTCTAGAATTTGAGAGCACGATTGGTAAAAACTCCACATCGCGAAATATCAGATGCGTCCCTATTGTTTGAAAGAGCGGCCATCCGATGTGGAAGGGTTACAACATGATTTGACATATCATGCAAACATCCCTCACCCCTTTTTTTAAAGGGTTTAACGACATAATATTTGGGATGAGGGGAATGATGAGCAGACAGATGTCCACTTTCTTTCTGTTATTTCATATTTTGTGAGGACGGCGCCAGTTCTCGGTACACTTATACGCGAGAAACTCAGGTGTTACCTTATATAGGGGGGCACTTTTTTCCCCCGTTAGGTGCCTGAAAACATATCCGACCAGTCGTTGCTCTCAAACAACCGGGCAGGAAACACGTACGTGCTGTGTGCATTTCCTCTGAAAATTTCCTGGATAACGTTAATTTGGCCATTGGCAGGAGGGGGCCCGCGAGCTGTTCACACCTCACGCATCTTGACAAATTGGTCAATTACACCCTCGGCGCTGCCTGCTCGCCCGATGACGATTCCTTCATCAGCTAGACGCCGGTACAGAATTCGAAACCTGGGCGTTTTCGCACTCGGGTGGCGCGGCGCGTCGCCACAGGTAACATGGCACAGAAGTGCGGCTCACAGAATTAGAACTGCTCGAAGGATTTTTAATTTGACTATGTCCGAAATGAAAGCAGACGTAAGCACACTGTCCTCTTACTAGATTTATCTCATCATCCCTAAAGACCCTATTGGAACGCACAGCTTGAGTGTCAAAGACAAGAAAAAAAAAAAAAAATCTTCGCAATCGAAGTGAGGACAATGTCCACACTTTAAAAAGGAACACAAAATTAAAATAACAATAAAGCGGATATATGGGTAAGTATCATCCTTCATGAATGGACTATTGTGTTATCAGTCAACACCATCCATCATGACAAATTCTTATTCCTTTGGTAAAAAAAGATTTATCACACGCGTCTTTCCAGATGTCAGGCAAAACGTACCATGTAATTAGCTCGTACAAAAAAAAAAAAAATATTACTTCTTCGCGGAATCTGCGTTTTGTTCTACTCCTCATTCAGAATATCGTTCGTCAAGTTACCCCGTTAATACAAGTGTATTTTATGTTCTCCTTCTTGGTTTCTCACAGCTCAAAGAAAGTAAAACATTCGTGCCAACACTCTTTAATAAGGACTGAAATTAAATCAGCGAGCAACCGTCCCTGGGAGTTTAATGTATAGTTGAGGTCAGGTATAAGAATCGTGGCTGTATGTTTAGTTGAAACACACCGCGAATAATAATCCTGTTATAGATTTGGCAACGCGTAGAGACCAAGTTTGCTTGAAAGAATACAGGACGAACACAAACTAAAATTCATGCGCATATCAAATCATCATTTCCTTTTACTTTTAAAAGAGGGGACATTGTACCAGTGACAACAGCAAGCAGCGGGCATAGGTGTAGTCATCTTTACATCTAGATAAAGCAGTAGAGCGAGTGAATGTTTCAACCTCTCACCTGTTCAACAAAGCAAAGGACCTTAGTTAGACCAGACTAATGAGACCCAATGAGCCAGGATGATAAGCTTTAGTTAGGTGCGATATAACCGCACCTCAAGAGATGGACTAAGATGTTTTTAACACCACAGAACTGATCGGGCGTCCCAATCACAGCGTTAAAAAAAGTTCTACTCATCCTTTAACAGGAGGATAGAGAAAGCTAGAGAAAGTGAGGGAGACAGAGAGAGAGAGAGAGAGAGAGAGAGAGAGAGAGAGAGAACCCCCCCCCCCAAAAAAAAAAAAGAAAAAAAGAGAGAGCAAGTGCAATGTGGGGGCGGTTTGAGGTCGTGTCGTGAAATCATTTTATACTAAATAATGATGTACCGTGTACTCACTTTCATAAGGTACACCTGCGAAGATCATTCTGACGGACGTGATTATATCGCAGTTGTAAACACTAACGAAAGAAAGAAGGTTTAAAATGATGAATGTAAGTAAACTTGCTCACAACTTCAGGCTCCCGTTCACCTCCAAAGGAAAACTTCAAATGTTGTGAGGACTAGAACAACTTTTGTCATATCACTGTATGTGCGTATCTGAATGATGAGAAGAAAGATTCCCGCATGTTAACGTTATTGACGTGTTGAATTGATACACAGGAATGGGTGCTACAATCAAATACCATGAGAGAAAATACATCTAAGCTATAATTATAGTTGTAAACACATCATATAAAAGCATAGTTCAAACTCCAAACAGAAGTGACAATGCGAATCAATGTTCTTATAACAGTGTTACTCTCGATTAGCCAAAAAAAAAAAAAACCCGTTTTGTCAGACACAGGAATTTCATCGTTCGCCATGCTGAATCCCTTCGCATAGCGATAACAATGGTAAAGCTAAATCTACGTCATCCCATTGGAGATATGGACAGTGAGTCAGGAACGAACTATTGTACCACTGCATTATGCCGCCGCGGTGTGGCGTAACGAATAGATCACACACTGACAAATCTTGCGTAGACAACTCTGATATGACAGTAGTACTTCGTTACCGTACCTTGTCCCAGGAAGCAAGATACGGCAACGTGTCGACACGATGGCAACCGCAATGAGTCCTACTATGGCGCTCTGCTACCTATCACGTCGATTTTTTTCTTGTTGTTGTTGATTAAAAACTTAAAGATTTCACGACTTAATGAGTCGGGGTTTTATGACGGCATCGGATGATACTAAGCAGATGATGGAGACAGGATAAACTCTAAAGAAAACCGGCAATCTGTTCAAGAAGCGGCAGAGTCACCGCAGGAAACAATCTGAGTTACAACCTCAGGGGGGGAAAATTCGTCGTTTAAAATATTTGTATTATGATGACATCTAGTGAAGAACAATAAGAAGAGGAAATTGAGGAAACTCTCTATTTTGTCTTTGGTTTGATATTCGTTTGATATGATTTTTTCCGTCATCATAGAGCTCCGTCTTCCCAGAAAAGATGATGAATGCTTTGTTTGCTCCATCAATCTTGTTCTTTTCCTCGGTTATTGATTTTAGCTGGATTCAAACGCATGACGAAAGACGTACAGTAAGTCATGATCGATAAAGTTATCGCCTCGAATCGATTCTCATTAATAACTGGAGGAGCTTGCTTGCACGAGTGGCTGATCGCATCCGGGCATTCAGAAATGACAAGCAAATAATCGTAAGACACACTGGGCGTGGTTACAGCCCGTACACATATTCTTTTTGCCTGTATCATACCAGATATGTTTTTTTATTAAACCAAACAGAACGAATGCAGCTTGCAAGGCTGTTCAGCGTTCATAATATAATACCTGGCAAATTGTTTTGGAACGCAGATATTTTTAGCAGTCATCATTATGGTCATGAGGGTTTCTACAGTGAACTACTACATCTGATCTCGTACAATGAGAAGCTCGGATCTCGGATCCTGGCTAACGAACTTGAAATCTAACTACATGTTGTATGACACTCGAAAACACTGAAACTGGCTTTCCCCCTTCTTTGGCAATCAAAATCACAACCTCCACACGATTTTTTAAAAAATTCCTGTTGATAACACTGGAATCTACATACATATTCAAAGCTTTTTTTTTTACTTTAAAGCAAGTTTATTCCTCATAATGATATTGACATTAGAGATAACATCACCGTTTCATCACCTTCTTGGCTGGATTCATTTTCATACCAAACACTGTATTTTCACGACATTTTGCAATACCGGAACATGCTGCAGGGACTACAATTATCAAAAACAGCCAGCCATGAAATCCCAAATGTACCAGTTTCTATAGTTACATTATTGTATAGCAGGTGCACAGTTGTTGAAGACTGTCTGACTGTTATTGTAAATTACCTTGCAATATCCTTTTTGAAAAGTGACATAATCAGAAGAGCAACTTTTCGAACAACCACTTTCCGCGATTTTTCCCTTATCAGGAATTTAATGAACAAATCACAGGAATGGATAGAAAAAAAACCACAACTACAACTTTCAGGCTAATATCTTACTGTTATTGTAAATCATTTTACATATTCTTTTTGAAAATTAAAAGAAGCTGATTGGTATAATTTTTTTGAACCATCACGACGTGATATTACCTGCTTATTGCTATGTATCAAAAGTAATGGAATAGAGTGAAAGAGAAAAATTTTAAAATTGTCAGGCCAAAGAACGTTTCCTTCCATAATGGAGTACTGTTAAATGTATGGAGAAAAAAAGGACATGAAAGTGATATTCATATCCTTTATTTCCTTTCCTTCTCTATTTTTTTTTTCTTCAAAGAGGTAGCTGCTAGTTCTCATGCAAAACGTTGGGCGATATGTTCAAACAAAAGGAAATGTATAGATGGTCGGTATGACATTCTTAAGCGATGGAAACATCAAAGCATTTAAGGCATGACCGTCATGTAGCTCTTATGTTCATAACACTGAGGCCTTCCGTGTTATAAGTGTATGCGATTACGTACTATTTAAAGCTTATGGATATCAAAGGGCTTGCGTTACATCCATTCCTACTCCCGTTAAAAGTTTGAGATAAAATGCGACTCACGATTTTCTCGCACATGTACATTCTGCCACGTCTCATGAAATTATCAGGACCTTTAAAAGACGTCCACTGCAACTTTAACCTTTAATAGTGAGAAACCCTTAAGATCTACTTTGGCGCTCGGATAGCAAAGCATAACTATTACGAATTTAGCCTTCACGCAAGCCTGTGGAGGGGGTATCTTAATACATTAATACGTACAAAACGAATTACCGACCAGCATACTGAATTATGTCAGCCATAGTCATTCTGAATGTAGTCAATTATCATATCGCCCACTTGGTGGACATAAAAATATGCCACCCCAGTATAGTATGATCAGTAGGTTATAGTACGAGGTTTTGACTGAGTTTGCTTTTTTAAACCAATATGACTTCTTGGCTGGGTCACATCCAGCGTAGAAAACGTTCAAATGCGATGTTCGCTGCATCATTACATGTACATCCAATTATTCATGTGCTTTCCTTTAGTTCTCTGGTTCCGATTCAGCATGGACTTTTTTGTTAAAAGAACAGCAACGAAAAGTTTAGATGCGAGTAATAATTATAAAACATCACCAAAGCAGGGAGATAAAAGAGAGATCTCACATCCTAAATATGATATTCAATTATTTTCCAGAAGGCGAAGAGCATTTCAGACGGAACAAGGCAAGGGTAGAAAACATCCTGGGGTGTTACCACTAGTGTCGTGAATGGGTTCGACGTAGGGTTGCAAATCTACATCCTCGATTTGTTAATTTTGGAAGCCAGATGTCAAGATACCGTTTTAGATTTGTTAAATCGGCATGGTGCGTCACAGAATCAATCCACTTGCGGACTAAACAACAATTAACTTCACAGTCATATCAACGACGAGCAAGACTATAGCAATTTGACAGGACTCTCAATACAAGCGATATTCCAGCATCTCTTGACGCACACAAAATGGATCACAAAACATTTCTTCCAGTTGCTCCATGACATGGTATACTACAAGCTACCTGTGGCGATGCTTCAAATTGCGTAATAGAACGGAACACATGTGTCCTTGGTTGATAGATCTATATTTTCAGACAGTAACTTTTCCAGCTGACAGAATTGACATACATACATACGTTTAATGTGATTAACCGCTGATCAACAGGTAATGAATTGAAAAGAAGAGTAACGAGAGCTGACACTTTCGTCATGTTTTTAGAAAAGCCACCGAACTTGTCCTTTCCCGCAGCGAGGCTTCTCGTCTCATTCTTTTTTGCTGTCTTTCCTCAAAGTTGGATTTCAACACCCACACAATTAGTCCGATAAACGCACTAACTGCCAGTAAGCAGATGATGACCGATTCGTACTGAGCTTTTGGCGGTAGTTTCTCGTAGAAGCTGTTTTTGTAGCCGGGCTCACCGCTGCCTTTCAAGCGAAAGCCGGGTGCCGCTGTGGTAGGTAACGGCAACACCATGACACACACAAGTAGCACAGTCACCCACCTGTGGAATGTCACTGAACCAACTCTGTTACCAATGGCATGGGATGGGGTCTCCCCTCCTCGGCCCACCCGAAACCATGCGCGAAGCAATCTGTCCACAACCGACTCGGCTGCGCGAATTAATGGGCCCACTGCGGCTCCACAGTGGCAGGAGAGCCGTCGAAGAATTCTTCTCGTGGAGACCGGTGTTACTGGGTTCAAGGCGAGGACTGAATCACCTTCATCCGGTTTGGTGGGGATGGTGTGGTCCGTGGGAAAGCTAGGCGGCTGGACAAGCAAGGAGTTCCTCTCATTGTCTGCGCAGGAGCCCCGTGAAGTCTCGTGACTGCAGCTATCTTGCTCGACACACACTCTTTCCAGACACCGTTCGCCAGGTGACGGACGTGTATGAACAGTTACCTTTCTGTTTCTACATGAGTTTACATCAGTCACATTTCTGTCTATTTCTAGGCAGTCACTCGCTATCCACACCGTGTATTCAGGACGCGCCATGGAGGCACATTCGTCAGGTAATGTCGCTAAAGATGAGCCTCCCGTCCGCTGTGTCTCTGGGCCATTTCCACACTCAGGAACTCCGCCACTTGGCTGCCAGCCGACTGCCTCGCTCTGTGTTGGCGACACCTTCTTCGTTGGCAGCCTCCTTCTCCTCCTCCGGAGACAGCGGCGGAAATGAGCTGATTCCCAGCGATTTTGCGACTGACTTGGCACATACGTCATCGAAGACGTCACGAGCTCATTTGTGTGCGCGTCCTGGAAACCGGGTAAAGGGATGGCGACATAGGTGCGTTGTCTCGGCCTCTCACTCGGCCCGCATTCCCCAGTGCACTGCACAGAGAAATCCGTCATGGCATGTCTGCGCTTTCCTAATCTTGCTATGGAATGAATGCCAAGGAGGCGCTCACCTGTGGTGGACGAGAAAAGAGGGAGAACAAGAACACACGATGCTGTTAGCGTTCGTGGAAAAGAAAGAGAATAATACTGTTGTGCACATCACACGGATGACCTTATACGCGGCGTTCGTCAACCAGTGCAGCAACAAGTAAACAAAACGCCGTGCAGTGTGCACTTTGTATTTATTCACTTGTGCATGTCCAGCTTCGTATAACATTCACTTACTCTCCTTCTAGGTATTGACACAATACGCTGTGATTCTATACAGAACAGACATAGTAAATATGCCAATACGTTCGTTCCTATCACCAAACTTTGTTATATGCCACACTCTTCATGCAACTCCTACATGCAACTCGTTGTAGGAAGTCGATTCAAACTAACACACACATTGGAGAGTGCATGCTGATAGATATATTGTAAACAAATATAATATTCACTGAATCTCGAAATAAATAGTTGAAAATTGATATGCTATTTGTGTTTATAGATCAACCAGTATCTTCTCCCATATCCGCTATAAGAACTTCGAAACAAAATCATCATAACTATTACACGCATGTAGCACTATAGGCGCTGTGATTGCAGTCACAAAATGACGTTCTGGTTCCATTGTTATGTGTAGTAGCCCATGGTTATATATCCCGTGCACCTCACAAAAAAGCTCGTCTCTTTTAAAAACGAGTATTTTTGTTTCTGCTGTTTACCGTTCCACTTACTCCTCTTAATAGTGCATTATCCTCGCATTTACTCTTAAGTGTGTGAATGTGTGTGTACTTTCCTCTCCCTCCCTCCCTCTCTCTCTCTCTCTCTCTCTCTCTCTCTCTCTGTCCCTGTGTGTGTGTGTGTCTGTCTTCCTCTCTGTCTCTCTCTCTCTCTTTCTCTCGCCCTCTCTCTGCCACTGTAATGGTTAGAAACAAAATACTGGCAGTGTCTTTTGCTGTGTATATAGATCCTTAAAATCCCATGGACATTGTTCCAAAGAGGGTCAGGAAATGGCCCCATATACTTCTTGTCAAACTACAGAACCCCTGCAGTGAGACTGGGAAAAGGTATAAAATCCGTAGACTGTGAGTGTAGTTCTCTCCATTCAGAATCTCTTGCCCTCGAGGACAAAGCACTGCTTGAGCTATTCATATTGAAATGACGTGACAAGAGGGACGATTGCGCGTTAGGTGGTTCTTAGTCATACGTCAATGGAGCAGAAATCACTGATATAACATAAATCAGAACCTTACAATGGGGTAAAAAAGAAAGCTGCTAGTAACTTCTCTTCTATTTGAACCACAGAATCAGCCGGATCACTACTTACTGTAAATGTTGTGTAAAATGGTTGTGTTTTAGGGAAGAGTTTATTTGGCATTCAAAACTTTGGTGCAGTAAAGGACAAGCAAAAGATGAAAGAGATGAAAGAGATTCTTCCCAAATTTGATAACTGCGGTAAGTTTTGCCAAACAATACTTGTAGTCTTTACGCAATGACATTCGAACCGAACAGAGTTTGCGCATAACCATCCTAACGACCATAAATGAGAGGAAATACGATATGTCGACAAGCGAACTTTAGAGAAGGGCAGGACGCACGCCAATCCTTATCTGGCGTCGTTCGTGCGGCTAAAAGGTGGGCTACCTTCGCATTTTTGCTGGCAGTAATACCTACAGGAATAGGCAAGACATCGTAATACGTGTCTTGTTCGATGTCTTCCAAAGGCTGGTACTCTTAAAAATGCTGGCTTTTTAGTCAACCGAAGTATAAAGTTACCTCTCCTCACTGTAGGATGGTCTGTCCGAAGAGCGTCTTTACTGTCTTTATTATTGACACAACCTCGCATAATTTACAAAGATTGTTTGTACGCTGCTGTGTTTTCCTCTCCAAAAAAGAATATTACATCTACATACATAATAATACGTGTGTATGTATACACACTGTGGGTAACAATGTTTTTTAACAGGTTTGCAGATACAAAATCTGTTGTTTTTACATTTTTATCGATTTTTAAAAACAAAAATCACAGCAATCAAAATAAACAATTAAACATTCTTAGACTACATGAACATCGGATAACTAAACAGTTCTTGTCAAAATGACCAGATACATTGGGGTGATAATGAAGTGAGAGTACGAAGGATCTTGTGTTGTTGTTTTTTTAAACTGCAGAAGGTATCTCACACCAGAAAATTCTCCGCGGTACTGATGGGAATTTATGAGTGTAGACCGACTATAATACATGTATGACCCATAACTGAAAGATATTGACAAACGACCTGGTATTAATTTTCTCCACAGCTGTGTGATGCGAATCACCTCACTTGAGGTCTTTACGTCACAATACATGCAATTACTATTAGATATGCATGGTGTGTGCAATTTACATGCAAATAAATCCATTTTCAAAATAAATTACTGTCTTACTGATCCGGTAAGCGAAATACAAATATACATAAAAGCATTTCCCGTCTTTTCAATCAAGTATTGTAGTGTTACTTCAGCTTCAGCGCCGGAATTTATTTTCCAATTACCGGCCAAAAATAAAAGCAATCAATCGAATAAGAGCGGAGAAGATAAGCTATAGACGTCATGCGTGTGATGGATACAATCAGACCCTCACAAAAGCCAAAGAATTGCCACGGAAGGAGACAAAAATTTAATTTACCGTGCTCCTCTCTAGTATTCCAGTGACTAAATATAGTTCTAAATGGGGGTTACTTTCGTTTATATCTCAGGGCAATCATTCTGAATAATGGTATCTTTAGCAGCAAATGCGTCTTTTTATTAGTCAAAAGAGAAATTTCATCTCAGCGGTGGATTTTACATTATATCTCACCGAATGATAATGAAAATGAAAACAATAGAAATTGCTGTAGTACTACAATTTAAGGAGAAAGAAATGTAATAAAGCTGATAATGTTCATGACGATGAGAATTCATACTGAGCCTTTGCCACCAAGTAAGCTGCGATCTAAAAATAAATTATTCTACTTCGATCAAACGAGCGGCCTTTGTCATTACAATCTCTGTACACTTGGAAAAAACAACTTTAAAATACTGACTAGAGTACCTACAAAAGTCTCAATCTCAATGATACCTGTTATTGTAGCTGTTATTTTCTTTTACAATGGACATGATAAAAGTTATTTGTGTTCCTCTGTTTACTGTCATGATCAAATCACAAACACAAACACGATTCCAAGCGTAAAGTTCCTTCTGATATGTATCTGAGCAGTGCTCTAAACTCTGTCGTAATTCAAGGATACTTATATTCCAAAGACATTCACTGAAATAGTTATAGTAGCTAGTTTTTATACAGTGTATTATTTTTTTTTTCAGATTCATTGATAATGTAAAATACGCTTTACAGACTATTGTTTCATCAATCTAAAGGCCGGCGGTAAATAAGACGCGTTTTAGATAGATTTTATTTTATTTTTATCTTTTTTTTTTGGGGGGGGGGAAGTGGGTGGAGGGGTGAGAGAAAAATATTTTCGTCTGTTTACGGCACATAGACAAGTTAATTCAAGGGCAAAAACTAGGCGAAGGGGATAATTCATACTTTTAAAAAGCTAACGTGGCAAGTTGGAAAGATCAGACCAAACGTCATACGATCACGATTTTATCACAATAATGGTATTGTTTGCCAGGACAGTATAAAGTGACGCGTCAAACGTTTGTACGTATATGTGTGTGAATTCTACCCCGTCACTATGATAGCCTAAGACATCGAACATTTACTTTTACTTTTTCTTTTTTATGTTAATATTTCAGACTTCCAAGATTCTAATTTCAATAAAAAAAAAACAATAGTGCACAAAAGCGACCAGACACCAGGCAGGAACACAAGTATATAATATATCAAACAAAAAGTCAAGAAATTGTAGATGAAAATAATAAAGTCTGCACAGAGCTTAAGAGCTTAAAACACATTATACTGATCGACAACCCCACACCAACACGCTTCATAAAACGTTGTTTATTGTTATCGATAATCTTGATTTGAAGAGTCAAACCAATGGTTAGTATGTGAATTCATATCATTGCCCTAAACTTAATGTATTTGCATTTTTATGTATTATTTTGTTTTATATGGTATTAATATGGTGTACAGACACCTGTACAGTTGATGGCCCTTTCTGGTTTCCCTGTATAGGGGAGAGCGGGGAGAAGTGGGACATTATTTCAAGTTCGCCGATTTTCTTCTTATATCTTTTTATAGAAGAGATGATTACATTTCCTTTCAGGCTTGCATGAAGGTTCATATGGTAGGTTACATAAAGAGCTATAAATTGGGGGTGGCACTGTTCTCAATTTTCTGCAGTTAATGAAAAGAAAAAACCTTATTTTGGGGGAGAAGTTGACCCACCCATGGGTAAAGTGGGACAACAGCAAGGGAGAAATGGGACGGTGTTGGTAACGTGTGACATCCTATAAAAATGTTGGAAATGTCAAAGTTGGAAGGCGTAATGAAACATTGGTGATGAAAACAGTCAAACATGCTTTAAAATGTTCTTTATTTCAACAAAACAAGTTTGAATAACATGTTTGAAAATCTGAACTTTTTTACATGTAATGCTATTATGAAGGACAAATGGGACACGTTGTCCCAACTGTCCCTCACGTGGTATACACATAAATATGTACGACTGCTCAGTAACCATGCAGGCATTTGTCAAAAACAAGTTATATTAGTTGCATATCAATACGGCTCACCACCAGCTTCAATCGTGCCCTTGAAATCTTGAATACAAAGACAACAGGTTAATTAACCTGATTTCAAAAAAACTTCATATTTTGGGGAAAATTTTCAATAGCAATTTATACATTCTTAGAATTTGCCGAACTGCACGGCTTTCTTAGTGTGATGTATGGTTGCTAGGGGCTCATTGTAGATATTAGCCAATCGCTGATTGGTTGAACAGTTTTTGATTCAGAGAACGTGTCCCACTTGACCCGCGTCCCAACTCACCCCGCTCTCCCCTATGCATCAGCAGATCAGTTGATTGATGTCTTAATGGTTTATGCATGCTCTCTTTACAAATGATATTCATGACAACACACACACACACACACACACACACACACACACACACACACACACACACACACACACACACACACACACACACACACACACACACACACACACGCACACACACACACACACACACGTACACTACACACAAATCCCAGGGAGCTGACCCGGTACTTGCAGTGCGTGGTGAACTTAGCGGCAAATTTGCGTTCGCATTTAAGTGTCAGAAAGGGAAGAGAGAGGGAGAGCCTATCATGCCAAAAGGCAAATTTTACTGGCAGAGTACTGTTATGGTAACTATAGTTCAATCGATAACCAAGATTCCGATACTATCATTGATAATACTAATAATTGAAGCGATCATGATCGTAATAACTGTTCAGATACTAATGATGACATGACTTACACTTGAAAAACATTTCAATAGATAAATCAGCAGTGGCAGTCATTTTCATGCAAAGTAATGATTCTTGTGCCCATTTTTTTTTATTGCAGCTGATTGATTACGTCGAAGAAGGGCAATTTGCCGATTAGTTGCAATGATAGTTTTATTTCAAAGAAAAGAGATGTTTCTCCAGAAAGAAAAGATGCACTTTCTTGACTTCTGACAATAATTTATAGAGAACAAAGTGAAATGATAACAATTATAACTGCAATACAATATTTCTAGTGCTGAAAAACAAGCGGGCTCAATCCAAGCATAAAATATTCTTCTCCTAACTATTCAGAGCAAAATGTCACCAATCACAGTAAATAAGCGCAAATCAATAACTCATATAACATGGAAGGCAACATAGAAAATGCAGATGTAATAAATTCAAAAAGATATTAAAGCGCATTTGGAGCTTACGGTACATTTGCCACTGAAAGATTTGCTAGATGAGCAATATGTTGGCCTAGAATTGATTAGTTTCAGCATGAAAAGGATACATCACTTAACCTTTTTAAAACTTAACCTCGTTCTGGAAGGTAATGATGATGATGCCAGGGAGAGCGCAACTACTCGGGGACCCCACTACCTTGGATCGCCATCTCTCTGGCAAAGGTTGCACGAGGTAAATCTTACAGCTGTAGATGGGTAACACGCCTAACCTATATTACCCTTGCTCTTAAGTAATGCGACGGACAGGGTAACACCCACACCCACACACATACACCCACTAGACTATGGCGTCTGCTCACCATGTTTGCGTAAAAATCAAATTTACTTTGCCCTTCCCGCCCTTGTTCGGAACGTTTTCTTTGGGCGCACGGCTTTTCCCAAAACGATCCCTGGGGCCTTGCCGTCTTTTTTCTTAAATTTACAAACTTATCATCAAAAATTATAATGAAGGCAAACAAAGAAGGAAGGCCGGCGGTGTTAAATGTCTTGCGGCTGAATCGCATGTTAATGGCTGCACGTGTGAACTGCCTTGTCACCTTCAAGCATCTACCCGTGCAATTTACGTTTTCCTCTATACCTGAATTGGGCCCACCAGTTCACAGTCAATTCGCAGTCCTTTGGTTTCTTGCTCATATTTGATGTCAAGAGTAGATTTATTAAATACGAGTTGAAAAGATTCTTAGGGAAAACTGAGATGCTTAGGCATAACGATGAAACATGGTGCTCACTGGGACATCGCTTTTTCGTCTCCCAGATTGTAACGAGGAAGTAATCATCAATGTAAAAAAAAAGAAGATAATAATAATAATAATGATGAAAAATAAAGGAAAAAAAAAAACTTGTTACTCAGGTCCGTCTCTATGATGCTTATTCGGATGTATCTGATAAAAGTCATGTTAAAAACTATGTTTTCAAAAGTTCATTTTATTGTGCTTACTTTCTCTGACTTCGAACGGAATCTCAATCAAGCCAAGGCTGTATTAAAGGCATAATTTAGCATTTGCAAATAAAACAAAAATCCAGTATTATTGCTTTAAAATAGTTCTAATTCGATGTGAGGTATTGATAGAATCAACCACTGTAAAAATTTGAATCCGTATAATTGATGTTAAGTGTTGTTAAATACACAAAATGTGAACAATAGTTATAATAAAAATGTCTCCAGACTAAACCGTCTACAGTTACGGTTTATCGAGGAAAAGCACTGATCTCCTTAAATTTTAGGCTTTATTGCGAAAATTTTATATGTAAGGATGTTTTGTGATACAACAGACCTACGCATATGCATCAAATGTGATATTTTGAACATTTTTGAAAACACTGCTCCCAAAGGTAAACAGGACCTTTAATCAATAAATAAGTTACGGATATACAGCATTACGGGATGAAATAACACTTACCATGCTTACTGGATTTTGGGATACTATTTGAATACGTTGTGCATTATAATCTGCAGGGTAATTCAGGCTCTGCTTTAAATCCCCTGGAAATTAGTTTTATTTATGAAATGCTAAAATTCTTGTAGAACTAGACCCTGTGAGTTTCTTGCTGTCATAAAAGGATACGAAAAGTGATAAAGAGCACTCAGAAAATTAGGGCTACGTTTCGATTGGAAGGATTTAGATTCAAATTGTTGTGTTCGGATATTATCATTTTTATGCTATATGATTTGATAGTCAGTGTAAGAAACGGTTGCAATTACCTGCAAATTATCAAAGGCAAGTCGCGCTGTGGAATTATGAATTTAAAAAGATGCATAGGGAAAGGCAAAAACTGCCATCTCAATCAGCCCTTAATGATATACAAACGACTTCTACTTTAATAAAGAATAAACTTCTTCACACATCACCACGCTTATACTTGAATCTTATCTAGCTCAGAAGACACTCTCCGCGTGGGTTGCAAATAATATTATCACTGCCTCTAAGCTACACATTTTCTCAGGAGGAAGATTGTGATATTCGACAGCCGTCGATGGACCACAATGAGAAAAAAAAAATGAGAGAGAAATGTTATCATGCGCCCATTGTGGATGCTCCTCTGGTCTAACCCAGAAAACAAAATGGTGCCGAATAACGTGTTGCACTCGAGTGCTATACTGCTTGAATCTAAACACAAGCACTACATTGATGTGAGCATACCCAAATTCTAAAGCGATCGACAATAAAAAAATCATTGTCAGTTAAAGGTTGTAAAATGACACAGGGGACACCTTGCCGCCACTCCTTCAATACCTTCGAACAAAGACAAGACCTGTGGAATGCGTTCGAGTACAAAAGGACGAAACCATTAAAAGGGTACCTGCAATTCCAGACTCCAGAATGGCAGTGCTATGGTGGCTGCTGCAAGTGTAGATATTGTGTGATGTCTGGACGATAATGTGAGTTGATAGCAATGTACAACTTGGGTTTGTTTGTTTGTTTGTTTTTTACCAGTAGAAAATCTATTGTTTCAGATACCATGGTGCCAAAACTGTAGCCTCAAGTAGGCCCTCTGCACATGGGAACAAATGCCAACCTCATCCCATTCTCACCTATTACCAAGATCTATAGTGAATCAGGCAATCCAACATATCCTTCTTGTTAGCATGTTAATTGATTTCAACATAATTGAGATATTTTTTATTTCATTTTTAAATCGGAATAAGAGGAATATCTAATCAAATAAAACATGGATTGATCATCCACTGAGATTTGATAAGTTTTCAGGTGATTGTCAGTTGCTTCGTATCTTTTCTGTTTTTTAAGTCATCGCCTTGAATAATGAATACACTATACCAGACAAGATTCGAACCCATTACTTTCTGTTTACAAATCCTTTGGTGCTATCCACTACACCTCGGGCTTTGGTGTTATCAACTACACCACGGCCCTTGGGTGTAATCAACTGCACCACGGCACTGTCGTGATATCAACTGCACCACGGCACTTTCGTGTTATCCACTACACCACAGTCCGTTGGTGTTATCCACTACACCACGGTACTAGCAAGAGCGGTATGTACATGTGCATGTGTATACTGAAACGACTCCTTTTTATAACATCAGTGTCAGTTGCTGCAGGTTGCAAGGCTGACATCAAGCCTTGCCCGTCTGTATTTCAGCCCCTGCAGGTCACACCCCTACCATCACGTTGTCCCCGCTGCTAATCAAATTTCGGACGCATAGGTTTTGGTCCCTCAGCATAATTTTCTGATCAGTATTCATCTTCCTGTCGTGTCTTTCACCCCCGTCCATCGGGCAGGAAACACCTCTCCCACTCAATATTGATGACATATTATTTTCCAGAAAGATAGAGAGAGAGAGATGTTTGTCTGTGTGTGTGTGTGGGGGGGGGGGGGGCGGATGGAACAGTAGATGGCTTGTTTGGTCGCCTTGTGGCCGTCATACAATGTACATATTTCTTGACAGCTGGCCCTAGAATGATTTCAGTGGTCATTGTTAAAGTTAAAAAAGGAACGTAATAACAACTCCACTGCCAAATTGACTGTCAAGAATTGAAGGATACGCTCTTTATGTCCTTCGAGGGTTTCATGACTGAAATTATAATTTCTCCTGACTCTGTTGTATTAAACAGTTGCCTTTTTTAGTTCACATAACTATGTCCTGTTAATCAAATCAGTATTCATCTCTACACTCCATATGTTACCTAGAACTGCTGTATACACACGGCCATTTTTTTTTTTGGGGGGGGGGGGGTAACACTGCAGTCCTTAAAATTACATCCGAACGTCTAGAGATCATTATTTTTCTTCTTTTTTTGTAAGAAGCACAGCCACAGTTGCGAATGTACAGACATTTGACGTATCAATTGTTAAATGGGTCTATTTTGCGCAAAATAATGCTATTTTCAATATTCTTATTTGATACGGTTCAATCAATCAGACAAAATTCCATAAAATTGCTCGAGGGCACATGATTAGAATAAAAGTTTAAAAGGGGGGGGGGCTGGGCACGAGAGTGGCAAGTAGTCAAGAAAGTTAACATCATTTCCCTTGTTATTTCGTGACTACACTATCTGTTATCTGGAGAAGGAGAGGCATGCGTGAGGTGGATAAAGATAATATCGCCCTACTAATAGACAACCGGTAATGAAGTGCAAGTGATGCGTTCACAGTGCATGCTTACGTGTCATACACACATTCTGCTAACTATCATTCAGGTACGGCTCTATTCTTGTATCTTTCTTTTTTTTTGGCTATATCCCGCACGGAATTCTTTAGAAACTGAGCTGTAATTGCCCGCTGATCAACTGAGGACCTCTAAATTGAAATGCAAGGTGGAAAGTTTCACATAACCGTGTGGCCTGGTGTGTTTGTGTACATGTGTGTCTGCATTAGTTTGGGTACCGATATGCAAAAAAAAAGAGAGAAAAACTAAAATAAAAAGTGTACGAAATATAATACGACATATAAGTGCCTGCCAGCAAAGACAATTAGAGAGAGATAGTGAGAGAGTAAAAAAAAACAAAAAAAACATAAACAGACAAAGAGAGAGAGAGAGGGGGGGGGGAGAGACGAGCGAAACAGACTAGGGGGCGGGGTTCTTGGCTTGAATCTAATTGGCCGCTGAGAAAAGTCTCCAATTCTATTTATTTGTTTCTTTGTACTCTCTCTGTAAACCGGCCTAATCAGCGTTGCAGGCATCGGGCCTCAATTCTATTCGCATTTATAGGTCCATCTAGTGTTAGGAATGTGATGGGTCTGTGCACGTGTACCCTTCTATATTGAACACTAACAAGAGTGGCGCAGTGGCGGTTTGTAAGAGTGCCATTACCTGTCTACGGTAGATGAAAAAAGAAATTACCATTTTTCTTCTCTCCCTCTCATGTTTGCATAATTATTAATGGATATATTATATGAATGTATACATTTTCATGTGTGTGTATACCGAAGGGAGAGAGAGAGAAATGTATATAACCACAGTAAACGCGCGTTCACTTTTCCATCTCTTAATGGTAATATATGATCCTTGCGTGAACATGGATCAATAAGTTTATTGCAAAAGATAAGACTGGCTTATATTTTCTTTTTCGGTTTTGATACCACTACAGCTGCCGTTACCTGGTGTGAAATACCACTGCAACAATGTCTTTTACTACATCCCACTACTACCCCTAATACACCTACACAGATATTGCCACAATTCGACTTATTTTTCTCCTTTTTTTTGGTAGAGCGTATATGGTTTTAAGATTTGATTATAATGTTAGTAGTAATTCTTTTTTTAGTAATCTGTTGCTGTTACTGTCACTCAAAAGGTATCATCCTCGCCCTCCATACGTTGTTTTGCCAAAATGTTCATGTTGTGCTACTCAATGATATTATGGAACTTTGCGTCATTACTCTACCTAGGTTAATTCCTGCCTCGTCCGTTACGAATATTCCTTACCCTCGGCAAACAGACACTCCCCGCCTTTTTATTTCATGTATTTGTCATTATTATTATTTCTTTGTGGGTCTCCGGCGCAGCTTCATCGCTCTTTGTTAGGGAGGCGTGAAAATCAATACAAAATGCGCAAATATCATTACCAGCCCTGTCTCCCCATAGTCGTGTATATGTCGCGTACTAAGAGTGCAGAATATAATGTGACATATAACAGATATACATAAAGGAACATAATGTATAATATATGTCTCCTATATGCCTACCACTAAAATAGAAGGTTAACCATATGCTGACATGAGAAATGAACAACGATAACTGGGTTAATCAAAATTACACGACGGAGAAAAGATAACATGTGGACCTATTTCGAAATTTGTAATCATAACCTTGAACTGCCTTTTTGTTAGAAGACGACGTACTATTTGTGACCATGCATCTTCGTCTATCGTGGCGCGCCATTGGTTTATTTTTCTTAGATTTTCTTTTGGGACACCGTACCTCGCTCTGACGTAGAGATATGCTCTGTACACAAACGAAACGGACGCGACCAACACAATTTGCACCTCCTGGTTTAAGTAGGGATTTGTAATTGTGCGTCGCTGTCAGCCAGGCTGGACTGTCAGCCGTATGAAATTGCACAAAGAACATTCGCAAGATATTTGAACTACATTCTGTTGACTCCCTATTTCGCTTTCTGCTATTTTCTCTCATGAAACGCCGTACAACACAGTTTGCATTCCTGACGACTTTAAGGTCTTTATATTCAAATAAGGCATGGTATAAATTTCATTATCGGGTTGGTGTCATGGATCGTAATAAAAATAAGAATAAAATAAAAATCATTGTTATGATTCTAACACGTGCACTGCTCCTTGTCTGAAACCGAAGATGTCTCCACGTTCATCCTTTTGTGTAACTTTTCTTTTTGGCCTTTGCATGACGTGTTATATTATATATAATATTATATACATACATATGTGACCCTGCACCTCAAAACAAACAAAAAGTCGCCAGACATGAACTTTTAGTTAAGACCATATTCTGAAAGAGCAGACTTTAAGCTTTAAAAGGATGTATAACTCCAATCAAATGGACTCTCCTAACCTATCTAAATAATGGAAAGAAAGCACAAACTCAGGAAAAGTGTGAACTGAGAAAAGAGGGTATGAAGTACAGTGTCTATTCAAGCGCTTAATCTTTACCAAACCGTGCTGGCTGTGCGATGAACGGGACAAAAAAACAGGAAGTAAACCACCAGAGTTACAACAATGAAGGAATTATTAGATAAAACTGAAATTATGCATGCATCATTAACACATTCTGTCCATAATTAATGCCAACTTTCAAAGCAGTAGCACTATCCTTTCAAAAGTTATTAGAGTTGAAAGTGAAGAGTGTGGACAAGGTTTTTCAGAAATGAAAAAGGGATTCTAAAGACACACATTTCACACTATTCTACCAAAAATGTTCGAGATAAACTGCTAAAAAAACACACTTTCCTGCCCGTTTTATGATACCAAATTTTAGCATAATGTAACAGAAGACCCGCTCTTTCAGAAAATATGAAAAAGTCAAGTTCGGCTAGGTTGACCCATTTCACTTATTTTCAGTCCTCACGCAAAATCAGTGTGTGCGACTTTATGTTCGTTTTGAGGTGCACGGTCACATATATACTTTTCAATATATTCATTGTTTATGACATTCAACACATTCAGAATACAACGTCTGCATTGGAACTCTGGTTGTTATTGCAGTACACCGTAATATCGTTGTATTTTATGTCTGAGCAAACCTTGAATATGCTTCGATGAGCACAACGGTGCATGAAATCAAATTACTTAAGCGGCAGAAAATTACGTCACCCCATCAAATCAGATTTGCAACTGAAGTATAGATCCTGACGTTTCACACGCGGCCAAGAAATTTAAAAAAACTAAAATTGGAAACAAAGGTAATGTTAGTGTAGCACAAAACATCCCGGACAGCTTACCAAAGTTTGGTCCAGATACCAGTAGCTTGCTATAAAGCATGTACAGATGATCTGCAATGGTGAAAGACAACGCGGTTCGCTTGATATCCCCTGTGTGTCGAACCACTGCTATCCTCTGCTCTACGATCACTGTCGATTGTTTTCCGGGATAACTTGTGCCCACAAAACTATTACCTTGTTGCTTTAAAGCCGCAAATGCTTTCTGAAGACGCGTCTCAAACAACTGACGCTGCCAGTCAGTGCCAACTAACCTGACAAATATCCCATTATTTGCAAACTGACGGCAAGCGAGTCTGAAATACTGAGAGAACCACTCGAGGCAACCGCTTGTCTCGGCGAACTCTTCTTCGATTTTGGGGACCAGATGGCTACCGACTGAGTGCTCACACACTACCACAACCACACACCCAGCTCGCGATACACTACACATGGTTGGCGTCAGCAGGGAGTTATCGAACGGAGAGCATTATTTTGGTGCTGTATTTCAAGCAGGACCTGTAGATAGAGATATCCGACTCACAACACTCATACTCATTTCATGCTCCAAGCCTACTAATATGACAAAAGACGAAACGATAGTGTATTTATTTGTTTGTTTGTTGTTTTTTTTTTTTTGGTTGTTTCTTTTACCATGCAGACCTACTTTGACAGAATATAGCGATTATCTTAAGCTGAGTTTTGATGACAGGTAGGACTAGTTCTGAGCAGGACCATTAATTCTGCTATGAGATATCTAAGTCAGGACGTTGTGATATTGCGTTGATGTAGATGTAAAATGCAGGTTCAACTTGTTCGTCAGTAGATACAAAGCACTATTATCACGAGCTTCCCTTTTGGCAAAGTGGGGAAGATTTATATTAATGGTATCTTTATTCAACAAATCATTGATCGCAGCCAGAAGCTGAATTACAAATGATTTTACAAAAATGAACAATATATACATACACAGTATTACATAAATATACGAATGTAAAACTACAAAATCAAAATAACACACAGGCTCATACAAAACAAGAACCATTCAACAACAACAAAAAGAAATCCTCAGGCACTGCATACACACGAAAATAATGAGAGTTTAAATTGACGTGGACATCTGACCGCAAAAGTTTCCAAATCACTGCCAGTCAGTACATGACTATTCACTTAATTCCATATCAATATACCTTGAACCATTTCATAAATATATAGAAAAATACATTTTCACTTGACCTTTCACCATAAACCTTTGACTTCATAACCCGAAATATTTTCTTTATAAGGTAATACAAATATACACCAAACTTCTGAAAATACCGGTATTGCTCAAGCAAATAAAAAAAAATAAAATATTAAACATTTGTCCTTAACCTTTGACAGTTAAATTCCAAAACAATAAATACATACATATTTACTAAATTTCATGAATATACCTTGAACCATATTTGAGATATAAAGAGGAAAAAAATGCCGTTTAACCTTTGACCTTTGACCTCTGGCTCGAAATATTCTCTCAAAAGAAAATTTCCGGTATTACACAAACATTTAAAAAAAATGTAAACACTAAACTTGACCTTTGCCTTTATAGACACATACACCCATTTTTTTTTTTTTTTTTTTTTTGTCGTTGCAGTTTTAAGATGCATCTCATAATGGTAGGGTTTAGTGATCATGTGTTACGGTTGTCAAGTAGTCAACTATAGGACATCATTCACATGCCATGCACAATACATGTATCTTTTCAAGGGACATCCATATAATTTCAAGGTTTCCTTTTGCACAAGTTGCATTGAATCCAATATTATGAATGAACCACGGATAATGTATTCAGGTGCCTACAAACGAATCATTTCATTATCATGTCATGTTATGTGTATACACATATATATTTATACATGAATGTGTATGTATACACGACGCAATGATAGGAAAGTTTAACATGATGGGGAATTAATATGTAGTATATTTGTCCATAATTGTAAATAATGTGAATGTATTACAAGGACTATATTTACGCTGATGGAGTATATTCGCGCTGTACTATATCGCCTCTCATACACAATCCACCCTGGAAAAGAGCATTTGTATGATGTAAGGGATTACCGCCTAATTAAATAGAACATCGCATTATTGATCTCTCAATGTCGCATTTCTCAGGTTTCCACGCCGTTGGTAGACGAATGACAGGGAGAGAGAGAGAGAGAGAGAGAGAGAGAGAGAGAGAGAGAGAAAGGGGCCCGGGAGAGAGAGAGAAAAAAAATGTGGGGCATGCGTGTTCTTGTTAATGTTAATTCTATGTCTAAATGGACTTATAGTAATATGCATGCATATAGATATAGTGCATACGTATGCCTACATATTTATTCATGTACATTATTATGATTGTGTTTTGACAAAAGAAGAAAAGAAAAGGTGGGAACGAAAATGTGACCAAATTCAAGGTGACGAAACCGACGGACACATACACACCAAAAAAAAAAAAAAAAACCCAAACAAACAAACAAACAAACAGACAAACATCTGTGTGCAGATGTATACCCTCGATACAACTGAGGGGAGAGCGTGCATTGCAGAGGGTCGCACAGGAAACTACGTGTTGCATTTGGATTGTTAAGGTAGGTCTCGTTTGTACAATGTTTGCTCGCGTGTTTTCTTTTTAGTTGGTGACATAACAAAGTCAAACAGAGTAAGGAGTTTGTGACATTTGGAGGATTTCATGTACCCATGTTTACAGCAGACCAGACAACAGAAAACAAAAAAGAAGCGAAAGAACAACCACAGACTATTCAATGTTACATCATATCTCTCTTTTAGTGATTCCTACATTGTACACTCGCCTGACATTTGGCATTATGCCCTTGGGAAGAGTATTTTCCCCTTGATATCACGTCTCTTTCCATATCATATTTCGAATATTGCCAGACATTGAAAGTGAATCTAATACAAGTTGAGTCTGTGCCAAATCTTCCCTGATCTAGGATTGAAGAGCTCAGATAAACAGTAAATGGGGAGTGATGAAAAGGTTTCATAGTGCCTAACCTTTGCCCCTTAGGTTTTTCAGAAGCAATAACTCACAATGCTTTTTATGCTTGTTATTTTCCAGACGATCACGTTACTTATCCTGCGATAGTAGATATAACAAGGTATAACTGGAAAGACATTGGCCATCTAAAAAAGAAAGTTACAGTTTACTTTCTGTGACATCTCATAATCCCATTGTTTCTCTGAATATAATACTGGTTGGTTTCATATCTATTCTATTACAATTATACTCTTGCCATTTGCTTCCGTGAGTAAGTTTTCGAGAACCGGAGATAGCATTTACTAGACATATTGTGGTATTTATTATTAAATTTTTACGTGAAAACATTAAGGAATCAGCTGAAATTATCAGAATTTTTTGTATGTTATTGCAACATACATTTTAACTGATTTTTTTTTTCCCCACGACTCACAGGAAAGATGTATCAAGAATGTTGCTTCCACCATGATAAGGAATGATGATACTACATAATATTTCGGAGTCAAAAAATATCATGGCATCCTACAGAAAAAAAAATGATGACTTGCTTCTTCCGGTCGATCCCCCTTTTTTAGTATTATATCTTAATCTAGTATCAGGCAAATAGTGTACATGCTTTCTGAAACTTCTGATACCTCTACTACGTAAGTGTGGTTTTTTTTTTTTTGATATGTGATACTATTATACGGTAAAGATCAAAGAGATGTTTTGGAATAATGCTATTTGATATTAGACTGCCTTACGCTTGACTGATAATGATTTTTTTTTAATCTCTTATTCTTGTTATTCAAGGGTAGTGGCTAGTGAGGGGATTTAACATTAATATTTCTTTTCAAAGAAATGCTTCTGCCAGAAGATCTGTTCGGTTCTCATGCTGCTAAAAGTTACTGACCTTAGCCCGGACTCTTCCGGGTTCATTCTCACCTGCGCATGCAAGGTTTTAATAACAATAAGGTTTTCTTTATTCAGGGTACTTAGCCTCTTCAGTATTGCCACTGCTCCACCAGAGGGCCCTGCCATTATTATTTCCCTAGCGTTTCCAGGTACCCATTTATAACCCTGCGTCGAGAGAGACATTGTGGGTAAAAATATCTTGTCCAAGCACGTAAGCACTGGGCGGGAATCGAACTCGGGTCCTCCATTTGAGAGTCGGGAGTCTTATCCACTATGCAACAGCACCACATGTTTTCTTTGTCTTTGGTGTGTTGTAAGTTGGTTATTATTTGGATAATTGTTATATGTATATACATATTGCATGCATTCGAGCTTTAAACAAACAGAAGAGTGAAATTTACCATTTTTTTCGTGCAATTTTCACATTTTTATAAGTGTTTATATCTATGAATGAATTTCGATAATAATACAAAAGAAAAGATGTGTACATTTGGTATGCGTATGTTTTCCTGTTTAAATTTCATTTGAGTTACGGATAGTTTCTACTTTTAACCGCGTCCGGCCTCTTTGTCACTTTGTATTTGAAAAAAAAAATGAAAGAAAAGGAAATCCAGTGTGAAATGCATTACTATGGCGTGGCTTGAAGATATGTGCATACTTGGTGTATACGCGTGTCGGTAGATTTCATTTGCTGACGTTTTTCATATTTTTCATCATTATTTTTTTTTCTCTCCAGACAGCCGGCATACCTGGCGCATTGACATGTTTGTCGAGAATCGACGAAAGGCGCGCAGGTTCACGGGCCGTCAGCTGCAGCTCAAACAAAGCGATTCACAAAGAATCTTGCAAATACATCATCCGGCTGAGAGACAGAATGAAACGTGATTAATACGAGCAATGAAAATCAATAGCGAATCAACTGTGTGGTACCCCACTATCTACAAGAACGGCGCTAAACTCTGGCAAACATAAAACAGAAGTGACCTTTCAGCTCAGCATTTCTTAAGTAATTTAGCAGAACCAGAAAAGAAGGATTTTTAATCATAGTTTTCCCCAGTGCATAATCGGAAATATACTTAAGCAATACACTAATTTGAATATCCGCCATGTACAAGAATAAACGTGAACGCATTTCAACGCAGTGTCCTCTGAGATCCTTTCTCTTTTTCCTCCTCCGTAATGTTTTGGCGCGCTGACTTCAGACGTCTCCGCTTCAATCGAGAAGTTGGCGCCAAGAGAGCATCTGGAGTCGTGTAAACAAGGGTGAGCGGCAAACAATCAATAGCCTTTTTGAAGGAAGCGGCATCAGCAGGTCTATCTCGTATTAATTTGTCACCCGACTCTCCCGGCCATCAGCTACCTGTGGGCCGATCGCGCGGCAAATATGCGCCCCCAGCGGTTCGAGGGTTAACTCGTCTTTTAATGACGCGGCAGCGTCAAGATCTCGGCCGTGGCTGGCGTGCGTGGGGGAAGGCGGTGCTGGAAGTCATGTCGACTGACTAGTTTCTGGCTAAGTGCAATGGACGGATTAAAGCTGCATTCTGGCTTTCACATGCGTGTCATGTCAAAAAGTGCCCTACAACATGCACGATGCTGCTTTCCTTTTCGACACTTAAGCAAAAGCTCTCGGCTTGGCTGTTCACTGTTAGAAATGGAATAACTTCTGTTTCATTTCCAACAAGACTTAGTACAAAATCCTGACACTTCTGGAAAGCAAATTAAAGTGTCCATCCTTTGTTTCTGTAGCAAAGGCTTTCGACATTCCAGAAATGGCTGTTTGTCCAAAAATGGTCTATCTGTCTTTGCACTGTAATTGTACTGGTTCCGTGACATTTGCTCCTGCGAAAATTGCTCCCATGAAATATTTGCAAGCTAAGCCTAACATTAATTCTACCCACAAACACAACCCTAACCCTAATCCTATAATGCTCACAACAGACTAAACATAAAACCCTGTCACTACCCTCACTCTAACCCTAGATCCTTTGAGAAAATAAAACCGGAGCAATTGTCGCATGAGCAAGTGTCGTGTCATCACTTCTACCAACTGTCTACTGTGTCATAAAGCATCATTATACATATATAACGTTAATAGATGGATCACGTTAACTTCTGGAATTCTTTTGTGAAAAAAAAAAATATTCAAATCAATGACTGGGTGTCATCAATGTCTTTTTTATAACATCCCAATGTTTACTCTTCTTTCTGTAAGATGTGAAAGTGAAGGGATGTCTGCATCTACTGCATTTACTGACACAAAGAAATCCTTTTTCTTCCACAACAGGAGAGGTGTAAGGAGGCGTACTGCTTCACGTTAAAATTTTCCTATATTCTAAATAATCTATATAATAAAAAGTATATTTTCCTGTCAAGAGCCATCCTTATTGTGACAAAAAAATACCAACGTGAAACAATTTACCATGGGGAGGGCGTGGGAATATGTTTTGTGTGTGCACTATGAGCCATTTCGTGTTCTTTATATTGAAAGAAATGTTCACGTGTCATTCTTGATAGAGACTTAAAACCGTTCAGCGGGGTAGTGACTACTTGGTGTCTAATGGAAAAAGGAGGAAAGACAGAAATATTGAATCACTTCATGTAGGGGGCATTCAGAAGATGTAAGTATTTCACTCTCCTTTTCCTCCATTTTCACAGCCGTCCGCCGAGAGCGATGAGGAATTTAACTCCATTTCCCATTAGCATTGAGGAGGATTCATCAACATCGGACATGTTGAGGAGAAAGTTGCGGGATCTTACCTTTTTATGTTTTCCATAAAATGATTGTATTAGTCACAACCACAAACTAGATGAAGTGATGATGTCATTTCCTCGAAAGTCAAAGTCTTGCGTCATTTCCTTTCTTGAATGTAATCCAAGAGTATTCTTCACACGTAATACTTTTGTGCTGTTACAAATTTGCTATTATGACTATCACCAGGAAGGGGTTGGATTATAGTTGCCGAATACACCGACCAAAATGATTTCTGCATTAAATACTGTCTAACCTAAAGATTGGAATTGTCTCATTCGATTCCCTGTTTTCAAAGTGGTTGTGGCCAATACCTCTGTTCTAAGAGAAAATGAGACATCTTAAAATGACTTTACATTGTTGATTTTAAGGTCAGATTTTTGACATAACCTGTCACTTTGTTTGTTTGAGTCTACCTCATTGAGACATCCATTCGAAAATGGAATGGTCTTGCAGATAAGCGCCTTTGTCATTTACAATGAGTCGAACGTTGTGATCTGTCTCGCATTCGACTGAATGTCTCTGCTGGCTCACAAATAGGGTATCCTACCTTTAATTCATCTCAGACATTGGATCGAACAGAGGTGATGGGGGACGGTAGGAACCTGGGTGGTGAGCAGCAGCCGGTGGTCTGACATGCGATATGTTACCTGCTAACTTATTCATCGCGGGAGAACAATTTGGAGAAGCAACTCGAACGGACCGACATAATGACTTCACAGCGAACACAATTATGAGCGCTTAATAACCTAAATTATTCCTTGTTAAGAATTTATCAGTGCAGAAATACCTCACCATTGGTTGGATGGACTTGAGCCAAAAGCAGCAGCAAAAAGCATCAACAGCAACAGCAACAACGCTGACTGCAAGGCAACCCAGTGGTGTCGGTGATGCTTCATTTCCCTGTTCGTCGAAGACGTCATTGGTCAACAATTAATCGAATCAGAAGAAGCTTGTCTTCTTTCCCATCGACAGCTACCCCCCCCCCCCCTCCACTTTCTTTGGAAGTGCCCGTACGAGGCATTATGGGAATATGATCTAAAATGGCTACTCGAGTGGGAGTGGAATTGAGTGGAAATTAGTGAACTCTTACAGCAAGCCAGGCTCAGAATTCAGCCCGAATTGACGTGGATCAATTCATACATGCATGATTTTCT
The DNA here is from genome assembly GCF_040938485.1 of Diadema antillarum. Lineage (NCBI taxonomy): Eukaryota > Metazoa > Echinodermata > Echinoidea > Diadematoida > Diadematidae > Diadema > Diadema antillarum. Next base: position 511,193 of record NW_027271967.1, on the reverse strand, counting down.
ACAGACGTCATAACGATGTCGATCCGCCGTCTCTGATTACTTGATTACCAAAAGAAGTCAATTTTTTTCCTGCCACTCTGAGTCACTCGTTTGCTAAGGTACTGCGCTCTGCTGAAATGGCAATACTTTTCTGGAAATAATCATCTTACCTTCAGTTCAAAGAAAAAAAAAATTGTCTTGTTTCGATGAACCTTCCTTACGTCTCACCTACTGATAACCACCTCCAACATCTGATAGCAATTCGTCAATTGCCAGACAAATCAAAATTATATTGTATTAGTCTTCTTTCTTTTCCGCGAAGACAACCTGCAGAAAGACACGCAAGGACTGCCAAAAGTTGTCACAAAGTGAATACTGAAGCTTGAAGTTCGTGTGTCCCTTTTTGCAACCCTGAAAATTAGATTCCTTTCAGAAGCTGACATATCGAAGAGGTGGGTATTTCAGACCTTTCCTCAGAATTATGATACTGGAAAGTTCTTATGACGGAGGAGGAAACATTATTATAGATTTTAATTTAAAAAAAATCAAAAGATCCAACTTTTACTCTCTGTACAAAAGGGGAGCGTATTCTCTAGTGACATGGGTTAGTTATTCATTTCTTATTTAACTCTTTATTTGTTTCCGGTAGATTTCACAAACGATTTTTGGAGACATTATTCTTCAACCATGCAAAATTTCGTGATGTTTCAATATATATACACGACCTTTAACACGGTTGGACTTAACTACCAAAATATTTTTTATTGTTTGTTTGTTTTTCGTCTTTTATTTTCTTGTTTGTTTGGTTTTAGAGAGAAAAGAAGATGACAACGAGGTTTTCATTCACAACATGCTAAAGTGCCCAACCAGATACGAAATCCGTAATAATTGTATTACATGTTGCATGCGTGTTAAAACGTCTCAGGGGTCCTCCGCTGGAGGCATGACCATTATTCCAGAGGCGTGACATGTCCACTCCGTGTTTATCGATAGGAACGCATTGTGTCGAATCAATTTGACATTTTGTGCACAGATTATTGTATTCATTTATACCACGATTGAAATGTAGACGGCTGGCATCCGAAATTAACAGTGCCAACATCATAACACACTAGCCCCATATATCTATAACCTTTCAAAGATGAATAAGATTAAACATGAACTCAGTATTTTAAAATGGACTCTTTTCAATCTATTTGCAACACAAAACAATGTCTGTACACTTCGCTAGTTTATTGTTCTTAGAGAACATCCAGAATATGTATTACTCTCTGCTCACTCCTCCTCCTTCATTTTCTCTCAATATAAACCTTGAAACCCGGATTACATTATTCTTTTTTTTTTGTTCATATAAATTGACGACACACATGATAGCAGGCATAAGTGTTTTCGGCTAAAGTTTGTTATTCCGAAGATTCGAAAATCGATAAGTAAAATAGAAGATACGAACTAACAAACCTTTGGAATCACGAACCTTACTTCGTTTTTGGATTAACAAACCTTCGCAATAAGGAACCTTTTTTTACTGATTAACAAACCTTCGCAATAACAAAGCTAGTTTAATTTCCAGATTAATAAACCGTCGAAACAACGAAACTTTTGGAATAACCAACAGTAACCAGTGTTATTTTAGTGCTACTCTTGAAAAGACATGATTCTTGTATGACCTTCTAGTGCTTCAAAAACGAGATTTCTGAAAATAGCGGATAGTCACTTGCAATAGAATCAAAGCAGTCTAGCAGCGGCGGTCCCGGCGGGAAGATAAAAGTGACGCTGCGCTTGTAGGTATAGGTCGCTCATCAGTCTAAATAATCATTAACCTGACTTGACCTAGGCTGAGACCTAATGCGACGAAGGATGGTGATGATCTTGCATCGACTCAAAAAGACGTACCTTCATAACTTTGAGAATGATCGTTCAGTTTAATTACGTGACAGTGACGCGACATGGATTTGCGCTACTTCCCCGGTGACATTTTCAATTCTGATAGTTTGATGCCGACATATACGACATATACGACATACACGACATTTCCGCCTTCCTCTAGATGTTTGCTTGCTTAGGAAATTAAGACTCTCGTTTATGTTTACGTGGGAATTGAAGGACACACTGCGCAGTGGTTTTAATAAGGATGATTCGTGTCTGGATGTGAGGTTGCCTCCCATCCCTTCAAGCAATATGTATGATGCACGGAGTAATAACTGTCCGAGAGCGCGCAGACGACACGAGTATCACGTCCCGCCCAACCGAAATGAGAAAGCCCCAGGTGCCATAATAAAGATGCGCCCTCTTTCTTGACTTTGAGGGAGGACAGGACAGAAAGATAGAGGTCAACTTGGCCGACAATTTTAAGACAAGAGTGAATTCATCAGCTAGCGGTATAACGGTGCGCATCACACGTAATAATTTGCAACTCTGGTACTATGTCAGCATGCTTTATGTCAGCTTGTCTACGTCGCCGGAGAAAACTAACAACAACCCTATTCCCCAATGAGTAGATTTCGCTTCGAATTCCACTCCCTGCCTCATTTGACGCTTCTGTATTCCAAATCACGTTTCACTCACGAAGCCGCAACACAAGCCGTTCCTGCGATAGAGATATTGCGATCATATTTCCACGTTCTTGTCGGTATTCCTCATGCCGAGGGCGCTGGCACGCTTCGTACATTAATCGTGCTCTTCTCGGGAGAGTGTTCCAACAAGTAAGCAAATAAATACATGAATAAAAACGTCCAACAGGGACCAACACACAGGGGCAAAATATAAGTTTATTAGAAGAAAAAAAAGTACTCTGGTATCCGGAAGAAACAAAAGTACCAGAATTCAGTCGTAGATTTGCTGTACAATTCTTTTCACATCTCATAGAAAATCCCTTATGATATGATAATGGTTATTATGATCGCGTGGTATGAAACTGAATGAACACACAACATTATCGTAAGCTTTGAAACACGGAGAAAGTGTGTTGTTTTATCCATTGTTCTGAAGATGCGGCCTGAATACTTAATATGAACTTCTCTTGATTTAAATCAGCAACAACTTCAGCCAGCATGAGAGGCCCAAAAGCTTTTAATACACTAATGAAAGGCAGAGCACGTTTGGAACTCCTGTTCTGTGCACCATTTTGGCAGTTGAATTGTGGTCGTTTTTACCCTGGTATTCTTCCAAACGACCCTGTTTGCCTATCATATTACCCCAGCGTCGTTAGGTACCCCATTTTTAAGTTTAGGTTGTGAGGGTCATCGTGGGTAACAAATCTTGCCCAATAATATAAGCAGGACTCGAACTCGGTACCTCCGTTTCAATGTCTTATTCACTCTACCACAGAGCCCCCGCAGAACAACACAGAACACCACAAAAACACTCACACATGTTCTCTTCTCCCCCAATAAGCCCCACCCTCGACTGTTTTCTTGAACTCAGAGTAGGAGCTTTCCTGCCTGCTTTTGGGATGATGTGGGGTTTTTTTTCGTCAGAGTGGAGAGCTAACAGGCTATCCCCGCAAATTTGACAGGTGAAATATTGGTATCGAAATAACCTAGCAAAGCACGGATATGGTTCACAACAACATTGATTATGCTGTTAGTTGTTATCTGCTCATCACATGTCAGATCCTTGAATTGCCTCTTGCTCTATTTAGATAATTATCACAAACATAGCCTTTTTGTGTGTGAAAAATGAAGCATTTTGTCACATATGCATACAAAATTATAGGAATATACATACAGAATTATAGGAATAACGCCAACTAATAGTCACAGATGCTGACAAGCTGGGCGTTATGACTTCCGAAAGGAATCATTCAGTACGTCCCATGCAGTTTCTGAACCTTATTGTAGTCAACAGGACGCTTTTGGCGGCGAATAATGACCGAATTTCGAGACATTAGTGCCAAGAGGGTGTATGTATAATACCCCATTTCACAGAGATTTTTTTTTTCTCATCGGTCACTTGTCGGAAGAAAAGTTTGCTGCTTCCGGCCACCAACCGAAGTGTATCGGATCGCAGTCTGATGAATTCGACTTGGTTGGTCAACTATCAGGTGATTGTCGACATGTTGCGGGTGATCCTCATGGGACGATCTTGCCTCATCGGATCACCGCCAGACATGTCTGACACTGACCTGATGGTCGCCCAACACAAGTCGGATTCATCGGACATCGATCCGATACACTTCGGTGGGTGGCCGGAAGCGATAAACTTGCTTCCGATGAGTGACTGATGAGAGAAAATCTCTGTGGAATGGGGTATAACCGTGATCTAAAATCGTGACAGGCTTTCTGCATGCTCATCAAGCGCAAGTGCAATTTCCAAATTTCACCGAAGAAGTACGCGTTTTTGTTGCTGCTTCTTGATACAGTGTATTGTTAGAAAGAACCGTTGAATGCACGCAAGCTTTATAAACGACTATGATGTGTGCAGAGTTTTATACCCACACATTTAAAAAGAAAGGAAAACATGTATTCAACCCAGCTATAGATGGCGCTATATGTTTCAGGCCATGACTCTTTATACCAGTTACAGATTAAACAAAATTGAAAGTACAAGTCTCAGGCTGGGGCAACTAGATTGTTGACGTGTGCAATTAATCACTTGCTTCAATAATCAGTTTGCCTGCAAATCGTCCTTCACGAACACACTTATTGGGCTATCGGTCTTAAAAAGAAGACGTTTATATTCACAGAGCATGGACACAGAATTGCAAAAATAACAACACAACATTATACAAATGACAAAAGAAGCTGTTACACAGTGCAAGAAGAATAATAAGCCTGAAGTTGAAGAACAGAACAAAACAAAACAGACATGCAATTACTTGGTATTTAATCATCATGAGACAGTCACGCAAGGATAATACTGAAGTGCCAAGCTGTCGTTTCTGGAAAGTGACTTGCTGGTATGGCCTGTACTGTTCTAGGCTATCAGCTTGCCTAGAACAGGCGAGAACCTTAATGGAATTACATCGTTTTCATGCAATATCACCTCGTTCAATGCAATGGCCCCAGACAACATGAAATTATCTTTCAGATTGGAAACGAACCATGGAACACCAATCTCTGTCAACCTTGTATCGTGGTCTTTAATGATTACAAAAGCTTGTTTTGACTTTGTGCTAGTCCCGATAGGCAAGTAGGCCTACAAAAATCATTTCCTCTTGTTTGTACTTCGGTGTAAGGCTTATACCGTCATCTAATTCCTCGTTTGCACAAAACGGCGAAATTAGTGCTTGCGGTAAAGAAAACAAGTTGATGATGATGCTGATAATCCTTTTATTTGTAAGAAAAACGAAAACACTACGGTATAAATAAAATCGCTGTCAAGGTTAATATCCAGCCTAGGTCTTACTCCGTGAGAAGAAAATGGATGCTTGTCCTGTGTGTTGATTTTGGCGCGCTCATCGAGACGGCTGATAGAGCACGCGAATCCTGATCCTTGGAACAGACCTCTAGTGTATAGAATTCTTGGAACGGCGTTAGTCATCTGTGATTCCACAGGGGCAAGAGTGCTTGGTGTCACTGAGCTAAACATGCAAATGTCACTCAACAGAGAATTGTTTGAATCGGGGAAGGGGTAAGTGGTGGGTGGGGTGGGGTGGGGTGGGGCGTTGGATGCCTCTCACTTCTTGAGATGCTGGCATCTAGGCTGGTTAAGTGGCAGTTGCTGATTGAATGTATCCCGCGTTCGCCCGACTGCCATAACGGCGCCGTGTTAAGACGTTCGTATCCCTTCGCTCCTTTGAGGTGACACGTGCACAATGATTATTCCTTTTAAAATACATTCCGTTCATGACGGCGTTTGAAATATGCAGACTGAAAGAGGGGAGAGAGAGAAAGAGAGAAAAAGAGAGAAGTAGAAGAAAAGAGGAACATGGGAGATAGAGGGAGGTAGTCGGAGTAAAGAGAACCGGTCGATAATAACTGAGCGTATAGAAATCGAGCAAGGGAGAGAGAGATGGAGGGAGAGAGAGAAGAAAAGAAAAGAGAGAGAGGGAGAAGGTAACGACGACAGATCATGGAAGACATCCAAGATTAGTGAGGAAGGGTGTGGAAGTGAGAGGGATGCGGTATAAAGCATGGAGAAAGAGAGAGGGAGAGGGGGAGAGGGAGGGAGGGAGACGGGGACAAGCCGTGGAGTGACTGGAAAGATCGTTGACAGATGTGAAAGTGCGTTGAATGTCAATCAAATCAATACATCAGACAGATCATGTGAGGCACACATACTAACGCACATATTTCCAAATGTCAGAACAAATACCGTCTGCCGTTGTGATTAAGCGCGCGCAGTTCGCGCCGCGAAACGAGCTGTCCACATCTACCGGAGATATCGGTGTATATCTAGAATTTCGCTGCTCCTTACGTATACCAAGAACCGGTACGTAATATCCCTCAACTCCAGGGTCCTGATCGTTTTATTTTGTTCCAATTTCTTCTTCGGTAAAGGAGAAAGTAATTTGTCTGGAGTCCTACTGTCTAGTTTGACTCCTATCCAATTTCTTCCGGTTTTAAACGACGAGTGGGTGAAGCACTTCCACGCAGAATTTCCGACGTGTTCTAAAGTGTTGCTATGACGACGACACTCTGGTAACACAATGTACATTCTACATAAATTGTTTCCAGACGTAGGGAGCCACAGGCACTGAGATGACCACTCCAAGATGCTCTCTCTCTCTCTCTCTCTCTCTCTCATAGTCTCCTTCTCTCTCATCCTCCTCCTCCTCCTCTTTCTCTCTCTCCCTCTCTCTCTCTCTCTCTTCATTAACTCTCTCCTTACCTCTTTCCCTCTTTATCTATAGAGCCACCTATCTATCTGCCTGCCTGTCTGTCTATTGATCTATCTGTCTGTCTATTTATATATCTACCTACCTATAGTTTATCTCCTCGAGAGGGAAAACAACTCACTTGCACATTATGAACTATGATGTATTTTTCTTTTGTATCTTTTCTTTCGTATCTACACAATATCGCAAGTCGCCTGACTTCGAGGTTTCACCATGCAATGTTATCTGAAAAAAAGGATAGTTAAATTGTGTTGTAATTCCCCCATGCGTTCCCCAATACTTTTTCTTTCAAAACAAGAGTAAAGTAAGAATGCACACTCTGCGATCTACTTTCTAGGAGTTACTGCTGCAGCTGGGTTCCTCTTTTGTGCACAAAGCGAAGGAAAACAGGCGAGAGTTTTAAGTTTCTTATCTGATTTTGAATTTCGAGGAGCGCGGTTCGTAGCGAGCGCGGAGCAGGAGGAGTGGGCGGGTAACCCGAAGCGTCTGCGTGATCGCCTGAATTGAAAATTGAGGTGAGAAGCAGAGTCTGCATGTGACACTCTGTTGAGACTGAGAAGCAAACAGTTCGATTTGGCGGGAAAATAATTCAATGGAAAAGGGCAAACAACCACAGGAGTTGTTTTGTACGAGGTAAGGGAAGCCGTGGAGGCATGTGTGATCGTATGAAGCGATACCGAAGTTTCCATGTGCCTGATTACTCTCACCCGTCTATATACCTCAGTTCCGAAAGGAATAATGCGCTGTAATGTTTTCTAATCGCTTTCATCAATGATTGAATGAAAAATCATAATAAAAGTCATGTTGTAATCTTAGAATTATGTTCTTTTCTGTTTTTCAAATCTTGCAGCCCCTCCGTTGAGGGGAAACAGAGAGGTTGGGACATTACGCGTCAGAAGGGCGCATGTGTGCATTACAGTCTGTACATATACACGTTTATTCATACAATCATGCAGAATTTGATGTGCATATATATATATATATATATATATATATATATATATACATATATATATATATATATATATATATATATACATTTTGTTTTATATATATATGTTGTAATATTCCACGTGTTGGACTTCGAATGTTATTGTAAGTAGAAGAAGGAGTCTCGAGTACACCATTTGTAGTTCCAGCAAGGTTTCTATTAATATAATGATAAGTCTTTGTAAAGTAACTATCGTGACATTACTATGGTGACTATTACTGCCAATACACGATTATATAATGATATATACAACTTTATACAACACCTCAGAATGATGTCGAATTGTGATTGGCCAAGAACATGTCACATGACATTCAATAGAAAATACCTATCAAACTCATTGAGAGTGACAGCCATACAATAGGCCCCTGGCATGGGCCTATAGCACGGCTCGAAGGTACTATAGCACGGCTTCGCGGGGGGCTACTAATGCATGGCCGCTCACAGAGTTCTGTGGCTCACACCCGTAGCAAAGCGCCAGCAAACTACATTGTACAGTGTACGTGCTGGCCGGCTGCGCTGCGCTGCCGGTAAGTCTCACAGACCAGGCGCGGCGGAGTACTGCAACGTTAACGTATACGCGCAGTTACTTTACCTAGCTAGTTGCATGTATCGCGGCCTGTATACACCTAGCGGTACTGCTGTGTTTTTACTTTTGACCCTGATCTGCTACGTGGACCACAGTGATCCCAACATCAAGACTTCATTTCAAGTTGAGAAACCGTAATTTGATTATTTTTCTGTGTTTTTATACAAAATCATTTTCGGAAATAGACAAAGTCTAGACCTACTACTAGATCTACCGACATCTCAGATCGACCTAACAGCCAGGCCTAACTCGATCTAACGTTAGCGTAGAATGGGTATAGACCCTGCGGAGTTCGTGATTCCTGTGACTGTGTGGTCGAATCATGACGAGTGTTTGAAAGCAGTACACAGCGTGGTTTACAATTCTCTGCCTAATTGTTACATTTATTTTTGGGCCTTCCTGAGTTGGCGGTCACTAATTTTGTATTGTGATTGTGGACAAGGTGTTGTATAAAACGAATAATTTATGATTTTGTTCGTGCATTGGGGCACGTAATACCGCACTCGGCGCGAGATTCGCCACTGGTCTATTCAACGCGGCGCTACGCGCCTTGTTGAATAGACCAGTGGCTCATCTCGCGCCTCGTGCGACATTCGTGCCCTATGCACTCACAACTCATAAATTATTCGTATAATATATATATATATATATATATATATATATATATATATATATATAATCATAACCCCCTCAAGAAAAGTTTGGAAATCTGAGTTTGATCAATCATTCTCATTTTTCCTTAGAAATAATTTATTTGTGCTTAGTACCACACAAAGATTGTTTAATTCTCTTTAAAATGATTCCATACTTGTTATGATTATCGTAAACATGGAGGTGCAGTGCTTACAAATATGAGGTAAAGTCAGAACTTAAAAGCTGCAAAATGGCCCAATTTTTGACGTTCCTAATGGAGTTTCCTCGTTATGAGTGAGTTCCCCATTGTTTCATTGGTGTTCATTTACTGTAACATCAGCATTCTTATGGAGTGAAACATGTATGCGTTCAACCAAACAGATAAACAAACAAACACACACACACACACACACACACACACACACACAAACACACAAACACAAACGATCATGACTCAAACCATTTTTTTATCTCACAGAACCTCGTTAACCACAACAAAAACATAAAGAAGTAAAATGGCATGGTCCTGGTTTTATTTGTGAGTTTCATCTTTATTTTGTCTTCATTTTGTCGTTATTTTGTCTTTACTCTATGTCTACTTTGTCTTTATAATTGTCAATGAACATGATCGGGGCTCAGTATCTGGTGGACGACCCAAGTGCTTGCACCAACGCCTGGCGCCTGCTGTTGATTAGCTTCGTGATTCGCTGCTGAGGAATGGCGTTCCACTCGTCAACCAGTATCCGACGGAGGCCTGCCAATGTCGTTGCATTCGTGACCCTCTTCCCCACAGCTCGGCTAAGTTGATCCCAAAGATGTTCTATGGGGTTGAGGTCGGGGCTGCATGCAGGCCAGTCCATTCTAGTGATGCCCTCTCTCTCGAGAAAGTTGCACACAAGTCTCGCTCTATGTGGTCTTGCGTTGTCATCTTTTTGAAACATCTCAGCTTGGATTTGCCCTATGGCGCGGGCTTTTTGAACATTGCTTACACGTGGCATGATGTCCAACCATAAAACTTGATGAGCTATCAAAATTGCCTGGAATGGCACCACTGAAAACTTGAATGTGGAGTTAAGATGTCTATCGAAATTTGCCTTCATGGCTGACCAGTTGAGAACAAAAGACATAACACAAAAGAACATGTTCTCTATTTACTCTTCACGACCATTCTCATTCATAAGGACAGTCCTTGTTCATTTTGCAGCTTTTCAATGCAGACCTTAACAGACACTGTTGAGTACAGCCCTTTACTTGATAGCATAATCATAATGAGTAGGATATTATTTCAAAGAAAATGTAATAATCTGTCCATTGATATCAAGCATGTATGTATGGTGCTTACAAACTGGAGGAATTTACAGCTGAAGTCAAATTTCCAAACTTTTTGAGGGGTACAATATATATATATATATATATATATATATATATATATCGCTCTCTCTCTCTCTCTTTATATATATATATATATATATATATATATAGATATATATATATGTGTGTAGTTATATAGGTTATATTTACTTTAAAAGAAAATTATATATATGTATATGTATGTATATATATATATATAGCAATTGGAATGCAACAAAAAAAAAAACACGCAAAAGGAAAACTATTGAACATGATGTTATCAAGTGAGAATAAATATAATCACTTTCCTCAAATATTTCCATAACCTAGAGTGCACCTGTGCAGGTCACGCGAAACCCGGACCAGAACACAGCAATCAGTTGACTCGATGTATCAAAACATGACGATCCCAATTGCATTCAGAGAAAGCATGCGCACCAGGTGCAGGTTCCATCCTGGACCTTTAAATCACATCATGTTTAGTCGCTTGTGGTAGCAACGGTGCTCCATGCGCACGCACCGCAGTGTCAGAATACATGATTAGAAGAGACTTACGCGCGTTCACGTTTGTGCAGTGTAGTATTACTCTCTTTTTTAGTTTTGGTTTAATTCAGTTTCTTTCAAGCGCATTTTTTTTTTCTCTCGAATAACTGAAGAGCAAGAAGATAAATCTTCTGATTTTATGTGGGCGGTTTTTTTCGCTTGCCGTAATTTTACCCGCTTGTAATGGGTTCCGACATAAATGAAGCTATTTAGGAAGACGTGTGGTCCCAGCAAGTAATGTTGTTGTAGGGATGTCAACTCAATATTCCTAATTGATGTGAAGGCCAATTTGTCTAATGTGTGAGGCTTTAAAACGATTTTCTTTTTGCCTTCTCGCTTGAGCTCTTGTTCGGTTTTTTTTTTCTGTTATTGAGTCTCTCAATGAATTGATTTGTCATCTATAAATTGAATGACATATCTATCTAAACACTGCAAGAAATAAAAGCAAAAATTATAAATTGACATAATTGTTATTATGAGGAAAAATGAAAAGTAATCACGAAGGCGCTCTGGTGGCATAGAATACACCTCTTGACTAATGTTATTATTATTATAGTGTATACATTTTACCGTTGGCATGGTTGGATATATGCTTCTCTGCGATGCAAACAGTCCAGTTCTTTAGCCCGTTTAGTATAAAAGTCTTTGCGTCGGTTTAGGAATAACCTCTAATACATACATTCTCATTATCACTTCCTAGAGGAGAATGCTTTCAGCAAGACTTATCTATTTGCTTACTTAGTATTTATCTCTCGTTCTTTAACAGTGTGGTATAGTTTTTGTTGAGATGGGGCTCGTTCTTCAGGTTTCCAACTTTTTTTGTGACATGAAAAACCTCTCATGAAATATGAAAGAGCATACAATTCTAAGAGGTTTCAATGTTTATTTGATGAACATTGGTTTTGAAAGGGCTGAAATATCCAGAAACAAAGGGGTCCTAATAAAAGGTGGGACCCACCTTTCACTGGATCACTTTGTTTTGCTTTGTGTTTGGATATCTCAGCCATTTCAAAACCGATTTTCCTCAATAATAAACTTTGAATACCTCTTAGATATGTATACCCTTTGATATTTCTTAAGTGTTTTCTAACTACCTCACAAAAGTTAAAATCTGAATCCCATTTCAACCAAAACTATACCACCCATGGGTGTGCTTCATTTGAGAACCACGAAATTAACATACCACTACACATTTTACATTTTCGTTAACCAAGCCGACACCACTGTTATTTGGGCCAATGTAGACTCTTTCATTTGAAATGTTAACTGAAAAAGTTCCATGAATACTTCTTGGCGTCTCTTTTTTGTTATTATTGCGTTCATCTGGTGTGTCTTTGATTTTATTTGGAGGTTTTACCAGAAAACCTACTAGTAATCTCTTTGCGTGATGTACGTGTTATAAGTGGGATTCAAAGCAAAATTATGACACCATGTATTAGAAGCGGGAGTGTCATCAAAATTTAGACTTTACTTTCGACATGCGACGGATGCGTTGGGTTAGTGAATGTTGAAGCAACACCCAGTAATTACGTCATGCTGTGTTCGAGTGACGTCAGGTTCTCTCAAGCCAATGACTTTCCTCACGATGTTCCCTATACAGGTTAGACTGGGCTTTTCAATGATAACAGGTGGTATGCCTAACAGTCCACAGACTGTGACAATGGGGGCGGGGGGGGGGGGGCGAGAAGGGGGGGGTTCAACTGATCCCATCTAGATGCTTACTCTTCGGCTCTCTACAGAGGGATAATGGAAATACGTAAATAAAATTACATGTAGGCAGGGGAGATGGATAGATAGTTTAAAACTGTTTCTACGTGATAGATATGGAATATCCATTTTTGACAGACAGTTCAGATGGCTTTTCTTTTTCTTTTTTGTCTTTTTTTGGGGGGTGGGGTTAAGTTACAGTCATCCTCTTCTATCAAAATGCTAAGGGGGGAAGATGTTAGGGGAAAAATCGACACTATGGTATATCCACAAAGGTCCGCCTTTTGTATTTACCGTGCTGTCAGTAGTCGTTATGCCCCAAAGTTATTTGAGAAAGCACGAGTCACCATTATTTTGGGATTACTCGTGCTTTGTTTGATTTGTTTCGTTTTGTTTTGGTTCGATTTGGTTTGGTTCGGTGTATTCAACTTCAAACAACATATGCATAAAGAAGCGGGCAAGCATACACACCTATACACACGCGACCACCCTGTCTTACTTTTGTCTCTTTTTCTCTTTGTCTCTTCTTTTTGTGACCGTGAAGGAAGAGGGTCGCTTTCATTTGATTCCCTCAAATAGAATGCAAACGAATGCCTATCAGCGCGAAAGCAATTCTGACATCAATCTATTATTCAGTGGATCTCCATCGGTTCGTTAATCTTTAGATCTGATTCTAATCACGATGATGACGTCAGCAAGAACATCATGCCAATTCTGACCATGATTATCCATTACAACAGTCGACGCTTTGAATTATTCATAGAAAGTATGAGAACAGCATCGTCTGCCGAAGACAAGAGATACCTTTGGTCGTTGGCAGCCTGCCATCAATGCCACGGCTCAGTGGCAATCTGCAGAACAGCGCGGCGATAACATAATTGTGACTGTGGGCAGACCTCCATTGTGAAGATCGCCAATAAGCGGTATACCCATGGTTTAAAAATCCTCACTTTTCCATTAACAAAGTCCCTGACAAGTAACCACTGAATAAGTAATGGAAATGACGTCATTATAGGCATACAAAACGACAACAGGAACAGAGAAGAATGAGAGGGTGGAGGATTACAATGACATACTATGAAAAAAGAGGGAAGCAAAACCAAAATCAGTACTTAATGCTCTCCTATCACGGTCATTATGGAAGACGGAAACACGTGATAAGTATACAGGAGAATATAACAAACCTTATCTATTCAATACGGACCTAGAGTATCACAAGTATCTGAGTTTTGCCACTTCGCCAGATATCTATTTCATAGTTTGTTTCGAGATTTAATTTCTGCCCTTTTGATTGACAATGACTTCATATTAGTGTCACTTTATTAGATGATTCGGAGAAGCCTCTTTTGAGCTTTTGTTGATCATCATTCTGACAAATATTTTATTCATTTGTTCGTTCATTCATTCATTCATTCATTCATTCATTTATTCATTCATTTATTCATTCATTTTTCCATCTTCAACAAAACTATTAATTTTTTTCATTCACGTAAGATGTAAGTACATGATATATAATTATGCCAACATTACAACAATCATTCTACTTCTGTTCTCGATAACCACTCCCTCCCCACTTGACTTTTTTAGAGTAGCATGATATTATTTTAACTTGAAGCATGATACATCTCTTTACGTATACAATGTGTACAAAATTTACTGAGGGGAACTCCCCCCCCCCCAAAAAAAAAAAAAATAAAAATAAATAAATAAATAAATCATGCAATGACCAGAAACAATACGTTTACCTTTTGATAGTCCTATTGAGTTATTGTCGTTTCATTAGTAGGCCTACCATCAGAGAAAGCATGCATCCTCAAAATATTAGCGAGTATCATCAAAATGGCAACGTCTCCTCAACATGTTCGCCCGGGGAGAAGAGAGCTCGCTGATGTTACACCACCATAAATTATACATGCTGGTGGCATTTTCGATCATCGCGCTTCTTAACACACCGGGCGCGGCCCGTCATGCACGCTCCATGGCTCAAAACACACTCTTGGTCGCAGCGAAATCAGTGACCCGAGTGACAGAGTACATTTACGATTGTTAGTTGTCTTGCCTTTCCTTGCCGAAAATTGGCCAATCGGAGCGCGTTTCCGATTCGAAACTGATTGCCATAAGGACGGCCTCTGCAGAGAAAGGTGCACGTGAACCCGACGAGAAGAAGTGGTGAGTGATTGCGGTGTATGAATGAATGGACTTTGAAGAAGTAAACAAGGCGGGTTAAAACTATTCTTCACCCTTATTTGAGGATCTGAACAAAATCGAAGACGAAATTTCACGGTAACATGAAGGTCGTTTCCTATTCAAAATATTGAGAGTAAGGTCCCTGCAAAAATAAAAAACAATTGGTGAGGGAAGGAGTAGGGGGTCGACTTGGCATACATATGGAGTAAAAATGAGTGACCCTGACACTTGAAAATTGTTTAATAGCCTCGTATGAAGGATCGGACCGGAGATCAAGAACTGTAGCGTAAATTGGTCAGGAGATAAAATGGTTACCCCACATATGCTCGCTGGCAGCTGTGGCAGTTGAGAAATTGTTTTCAAAAAGAAATTACCAGAAAATCGAATGAAATTGCTCTCGATATTGACATCTTAAGTACTGCTCTGTCATTTCAATGTTACACTGTCTTCTGTATAACATGAAGTTTGCGTCGATCTGAATGAATCGTTTCTTTTCAAGTACTTATTACGCCAATATCGTTGTGTTAGTGTGTGTGTGTGTGTGTGTGTGTGTGTGTGTGTGCATGTATGTTTAAGAGAGAGAGGGAGAGAGAGAGAGAGAGAGAGAAAGAGGAACGGAGAGACCCCGCGAAAAATCTGCATGTAAAACACTGATCTATTTCCCTCTTTTAGGGATATTTATTTACGTGCTTGACAATTGGCAAATGAGGCCAATAAACTAGCAGTATTTCTTACACCTTAAAGGCATTATTTGCCATTCACAGATAAAATAAAAACCCAGCTTTGGTGATCCAAAACAGTTCTAGAATTTGAGTTAGGGACAGAAACAACCAATGTACAAATGCTCATCGGTTTAACCAATGTTAATTATTGTTTAATACACAACATGTGAACGAAAGTTTTGATAAAATTGTTTCTAGAATAAATCGTCTACAGTTATTCGAGAAAAACAATAACATCTCCTTTGATATTTTAGGCTTCATTGCGATTTTTTTATATAATTACATATGGATTTTTTGTGATAAAACTGACCGACACATGTGCATCATACGTGATAGCTCGAACATTTTTTTTAAATCACTGCTCCCAATGGTAAACCATACCTTTAAATGAAGTCACGAAGGGTACATAGGACATGTGGTAAGCAATAAGAATCGTATCTCACCTGCTAGGAAGGCGTGACTGGGCAAAGCTGGCACTCCCTGCAGGACCGCTGTAGAGAAAGAAAACAAACAAATACAAACACACTGTAAACCATGTGATAGCATAGGGGATACAGGCAGCATAAACGAATAAAATATATGTAACTGACCTTCAATGCGACGAGGCACATTGGGCATTGTCACCATAACAACGGCAGATGAGATAAGGGCAGTGAGAGTTATCCATTTCCAAGAAAACATCCAGGGAGCTTGACTCGATCCTTCTCCCTCCCTCCCATCTCACCCTCCTCTGCCCTCGATGTAATCATTGAATAGACTCTCCTTCTCTCTGTCCCTCACACAGACACACAGACACACCACACAGACACAGACACAGACACACAGACACACACACACAGACACACACACACACACACACACACACACACACACACACACAAGAAAAGTAAGAGTAATAGGAGTAGCGACAATCCATGCACAAATTAGCAGGAGGAATCATTAGCAATACTCATTCGGGTAGTGTGAGGGAAACTTGTCATAACAATACACGTAATTTGCACTGATTTTGGCTTTTCTAGTAGTCTTGACTCAATTTTCACTAATATAAAATCTTTAAATTGATATTGATGTCTTTTCATTTATTTCGTCACGCAAACAAATCTTCCTTTCACTGAAATTCATCACTACAAATGTAAGCATTCATATTCCGAATACCATAACATAATAATTATCCATAGTACTGCAGACAAAAATAAATGACACTGTACAAAATCATTGAGGATATGACAGACACGTCGCGGCATTGCCATTGCATCTAGCAATGTCCTTATACCATGAATACGTCGGCAAAATCACCCTATCACTTCAAGAGGAAAATGCCTGTTTTTCTCTCTTCTCGTCACTTTGAATGAGATTTAAATCATATTATAAGAAATATTTTGTATTACGTCACTCATAAGCTGATTAATAGAGTGATAGAGCTATTTTCCTGGCAAGCGTCATATTCATCGGTCTCCTCATCATCATTCACAAACATTATACACTACTTTGGACAAGGATGACCTCCCACCAACTAACCCTATCTGTTGCCCAATGGGATACAGCCGTATAACTCAGTGCCCATGTCTGCTTGTGTATTTCTGAATGTTTTCGGTCCAGATTGTTATTGGTCTCCCTCGCCTCCTCTTAATTGTCTTCCATTTTGCCTTCAAAGAGAGTCTTTTTCATGCGATCATACAATTTTTTCTCATGATTTGTCCAAAAAGTCGAAGCCTAAGCTTCGAGCGATTATCCCCGTACTTTATGACTAATCCTGATTTAATCTGCTCTATACTATACTCAGCCATTTGTCTGTTGCGCTTCCCATGAGATTCTTAGCAGTTTTCTCAACAACATGTTTGTCTACAAATTGAAACAAGAAAAGATAGCTTGATGAAAGCGAGAGTCGGTTTCCTAATAAACATTACCTACTGTCAGGGTTTTATTTTGATTCAATGCTACCTTGGGAATGCCACGATTCAAGAGTTAATTTCCACTGTACTAAGTCGGAACTAAATTTAGTAAGTCGCTACGTGGCATTGTCAGAGAAACATCGATTTCCTCAGCATTTTTTTTTAATGAAGAGATAAATCTTATTCTAGATAATATCTAGATATAATTCTAGATAATATCCTGAGCAGTGGAATCACGACTCTCTGGCTCTCTCGATTTGTACTCATGTCTATTAAAAAGAATAATGACCAGTGCATTCTTTCTTTCCACATTTCATTGCAATTTAACCCTATAATCACAGCAGAGACAAACAAACAAACAGAAGGAAAAGAGGATGATGCGTCATTCTAAATGCTGTATGACAGTGCCCATTATCCGATGTGCAGCAATACACAAGATTATAATGCTACATTATTCTATATTACACGCCAAATTATGCTCGTAGATGTCCGTTACATTTCAACGACTAGAGAATTCAATCAGTAAAACAAATGATGAAAGTCCTGATCACCGTCATTCGGGCGAGGGCATTCATTAAGGGTGATTACACTGCGTATGATTTCGAAAATATGTGTAGTTAGTGCGGCTTCATTAATTCAACCACGTGCCATTTTACGGGTAACCTTGGGACTGACTGCACCAACTAAGTCAATTCATGGCTAATATTGCAATCGAATAGGCATTCGAAATGTTTTGTGAGAGGAACAGTTTCATACCCTGGACATACGGGAAGGCAGTTATTCCCGGGGATGTACCCCACGAAATCTAAATCAGACGAATTCGATGATTTATCTACAGAGAGTGCATCGAACTGGTATACCTTAATCAAACAAGACGGGCGCTCCAAAGGCATGTTTTACATGGCAGCACCATGAAACCTTTACAAAGGTTGTAACCAGTGCAAGATTGCTTGTTGTCGTTGTCAGTTTTCCACAAGGGATGGAAGCGCTCATGAAAAAGGAAAATGCTTGGCATTCCAGTGTCTCATGCAGTTTCGAATGTCATCCTCCACCATTCTACTACAGATGTGAATCTTTTTTGTATTGTTCTTTTTTTTCACACATTTTCGTAGTTGTGCGTTATTGCCCTGAGTGTCGATATAGTTGCATGAACAGATAGTACACAGGTAAGTGATCCGTTCTTAGAAATGAACATTTCATTGAAGTAGTACAGATTACGCGTTTGGCACCATTCGGTGTTGCATGAACGAACCATTGTAGTCCTATCTTGTAGGCGTTTTAAACGTTCAACAGTTTCACAACAGTCGTTAGCCGATTCTCATTTAACTGCAAGAACTGATATAATTATTTCTATCTCTCACATGAAAAAGCAAAGAAACAAAAATCCGAACGCTACAGTATGTCTTGAAATCTGAACATGAGGCGCGCTCCGTCAAGCAAAATTGGATTTGCTTATTATTCGCACATTCATCATCAGCAATCGATTGTCGACCTGTTACGGGCGAACGCAAAGTCATACTACATTGTGCACTTTTCTCTGCATTGAAATTGTTCCGCCTTTCGAAGAGACGCTTTTTACAAAGAAAATAGAAGGGAAGAATTGGTGCATGCGACCCATTTTCTCCAAATCGACGAACTGATTGAGACTATCATAACACCACAGTATCTTCATAATCTTTGAACGTTTACTATCACTGTGTGTTTTGCGACGACGTATCTTTGCGTTATGATGAGCGTGAGTGTTGCATGCGTTACACTGATATGAAACTGCCTTCCGTTTCGGAAAGAACATTTTTTATTTCGTTGATTTTTAGTGTTTTCATGTCTTCTGTTTCCATAACAAGAAGTCAAACTTGAATGTGAGTGTTCATGAGGCTACGGTCACAACCCCCAAAATCAGCCTGCTCGGCGACCGGTCGGCGAGTTTTTAGCCAAAACCGGTCGGACAACGACCGGTGACCGACCGGTGACCGACCAGGCGCCACTGATTTTGGGGGCATCGGTCGGTCGCCGCTGAAGTTTTAGCGCGGAGTTAAATTTTCAGCGTTTTCACTCGCTGCCCAAAATACGCTCGGTGTCCGACGGGAACCGCCCAGGCACTGACCTAATCGAGCGGTCGCTGCCGAGCGATTTAGGGAACAAAAATAGTAGAGACAAAAATGACAACAGTACAGAAGAAAACCAAGAGAATAGATCGAGCGGTCGCCGCCGAGCGACTTAGGGACTAAAAACGTTAAGAAAAAGATGACAGAAGCACTGAAGGAAACCAGGGACTAGATGGAGAAGATAATCTGACGCTATGTGGAAGAAGCAGGGGGAGGAATAAAAGGCAAAGAAACCCTACCAACATCTCAGCTGCATCTCAACATCTCGGCAACCAACATGAGGGACATGGAAATCAGAGGCAACCACTTTGGGGCAAAAGAGATAAAAGCTAAAAGTTAATGTGGATATGTTGACGTAGTAAAATATGGTTTGGTTACCTTATCATTTATTTAAGGCCTATTGATTGAAGAAGACATGAATGACAAGAGATGGGGAAAATAGAAAAATACTGTAAAATACAAAACATATTTTGGAGATTTTTTGAAGATATTCTGGAAAAATCTAATCTATTCTAATCTTGGTTCCATCTTGGGTGTTCCTCCCTTTTGTTTTATTTCCTAATTTCTAGTTATCTGTGGTATCACATAGCTGAGGTTTGTTAGTTGATAATCTAATTCTTAGATCTTTTGCCTCGAGTTTTATCTTAATTGATTAATTAATTAACAAATCACAAATCACATAGGTACATTAATAAACACAGGTAGCTCATGAGAAATTTCCGACAGAGACCGGCGGGTGGCCGTCGGTACGCCTACGGGTCACCGGTAGATGACCTATCGATCACCTGTCGGTCGCTGAGCGATTTCGTAAAAATCGGCCGGTGACCGGTGGGAGATCGTCCAGTTGCCGATGGGGCATCGCTCGGTGACTGCTCGGGCTCTGCGCGTTGCAGATCCCCATATTTCGCCAAAATTTTTCTGAAAATCGATCGGTGACCGACGGGAAATCGACATGGCACTGCTCGGCCATCGCTAGGGTTTTACAGCCTGCTCAGCATCTCCAAAAACTGCTGGGCGGTGCCAAAATTTCAGCAGCGACCGAGTAGGCTACAAATCGGTCGGTCGCCGCTCTGAGTTGTGACCGTTTTGGTGTTGCCTCAAGACTTTTTTTTTCGCTACGTTTTTCACACTTCTGTTTTTCCCCTATACTCTCTTTGGATCAGTTCCGTTACCATCGGGTGCTGGAAACAGACGATCCGTTTGAATGAATCCGGGTCAAACCTCGGGTAGGTTTGATTAGCGGATCCGAGTGATAAGAAGGGTCATTCCATGCGTAGCCCCCCAAGTCATATTCCATCAGGCGATCGACTGGAAGCTGATAGCATGTGAGCACTTAGCTGCGAGGCTCTCGGAGTAATAATTGGCTGCTCCTCAATCACTACCAACTACCTTCTTGTTCCAATTGTAGGGAGAGACAGCAGTAAGACTGATGAGGAGCATCGAAGTGCACTTAACAAAAAGGTTGAGAGTGTGGCTCCTTGGTGATGACGTCATGGAATTGGACTGGGGCAAATCACGTTGTGAATTATGACACCGCGCAAGAGAGTTGAGCAGTGCGGTTGGATTCTCAAATTGCCTGGTACATTATTGAATCATGTTAATCATGTCGTCACGTAGTAAGGTTGGTAAAATCACCTTGCCAGACACAGAACTCCAGAAAAGTGATAGAACAGCATGAACTCTTGAGAAGTCCTGCGTAAGTTCCTTAGACATTGTGACCTTTCTTTCTCTCCTCTCTCTCTCTCTCTCTCTCTCCCCCCCCCCCCCCCCTATCAGACAAATTAGGGCGCGAGGGAAGTGAGCTCTGTATTTTCAAACTCTGCAACCCCCATGTTAGTTCTGCGACGTCGGCACAAAAAAAAGATAAAGTACTAGTCGTACGCAACCGGCTACATTTTCGCACATCATTCAAGGTCGTTTTGGTATGCAATTTGTTCCTCATGATACATTTGCATAGGATGCTGCATGGAAAATCCTGCCAGAAAGTACTCCCGCAAGTATCTTGTCATCATAATTATTACCTAGTCCTCCGCCGTATCAAATATTAGGCTGCAACGGAAGTGCATACCTGTGAAATTCTTGAATGGCACCTTTTTGCCTACCACCTATTAAAATCAGAGGAGGCGCCCGATAGAGGTTGGGTAACGTTCGTGACACTACCGAGGCCACAACAGTCACCTGTGTGAATCCGAACCGGAGCTATGCCGCACGTGCTTCTAGATTGGACTACATCATTTCGTGGACTGATTAGACACGTGGTATACCTAGGCATCGTTGCATTAACGGTTAACTGTACAAACACATCGAGCATTAAGGAGGGGATGACTTCATTTGCTGAGATATCGCATTTCTCATCAGAGGAAGACTGGTGAAAAAAAAAGATACCAAAGTGCGACGAACTTTACCTGCTTGGTCCAAGCCTCGCATGACTAAGTCTGTGGTGTTCAAGTTCCATGCATAGTATTAAAGTCTGATCGTCGTCACTTTTTACCATGATACAGTTGCAG
The DNA here is from genome assembly GCF_040938485.1 of Diadema antillarum. Classification (NCBI taxonomy): domain Eukaryota; kingdom Metazoa; phylum Echinodermata; class Echinoidea; order Diadematoida; family Diadematidae; genus Diadema; species Diadema antillarum. The sequence continues at coordinate 489,210 of NW_027271967.1, read as the reverse complement.
ATATTTAAACCGAGAAAAACTCCTGATGGCTCATACAAAAAATATGTGATATTCGTACATACTTCAAAGGTTTGGTATCTTAGCTAGCTCAAATTGCAAAGTCTGTAAAATTGGAATTCTAAGAATGTTTTGGAAATCGAAAGTTTTTGGCAATAGTCTTCATGAAGCATGTCTCTATGGTTACTTTAATTTTGTACGCTCTTAAACATGTTAAAAGCATCAAGTATCGCATTCCTGACTGTCTATAAATTTCACTGCCATCTATCTGGAGGTCTGCTTTATTCCTGTTTCTGTGGTCACCGGTGGTCAATAGGTCACTTTGGAAATTTGAAAGACCAATTATAAATCGTTGAAACAAAGTCTGGAAATTTCAACAATATCGCTGTGACAAGTCACAAAATATTGAATGGTTAAGCCAATGCGTTTGTCTGTTATGTGCGGTACAGTGCGTTCGATCATGTTCCGTGCCGGAGTGTAATCCGTAATCAGTTAATGGTTGTGGCACTTACTGTAAATTAATTGATGTATCATTGTCTAAAGTGTACAATAGTTATGAGAATGTTACAATAGGGCAGTGTAAAAAACAAAACAAAACAAAACAAAACAAAGGTAATGGGTCGGTGACCGTCCGCCCATAGCCTGTACTTCATCCCTTGGTTAGTTTACCATGAAGACCAGTACCGAACTAATTAATGCAATTGGTGTTAATGAATCTGCCCGTTGTAACTAAGTCAGGCAAGTTTTGGACAAATTCTTAGTTGTCGGGTTTAAGTTTTATTTTTCGGGTACGAATGTGTCAGGAAACAGATCTGTTGATATATTTCTTCAAGACGTTGAGCATCTAACTTCAATTGTAGTTACCAGTCAGTTTTTACCAACTAACATTGTTGTCAACTCTCGAACACTATGCAACAGAAACATTAAAACAGTCTGTAACAAAACTGTCATTGATTGGGACTACAAAAAAAATAGATAAAGCAAAAGGAGACTTGGCCAACGAGAATATCGAACTAGCAGACTAATGTCTGACTGTGTACACGCAACGGTGTCAGTTAAGAGGCTGGAGCCCGGCTGGTCGCAAACTTCTGCTTTGACTGGCTAAAGATCTCCAAGCTGCCCAACGGAGAGCCTGAAGTGGAACTCGAGAAGGTCATCGGAGTAGGCCAAGCCTGCATGTACATCAAGAACTTGGTCGTGATCGATTACAGGTAGATCGTTATCGCTGACCTCTCGGTGGTGGTACTTGAGAATCCAGCTGATGACATGACATTGACAATGACCTACTTTGTTTATTGTTGTTTTAATCTGTCACCATAATGCGATCCAGGTATCTGCTAGTATTCTACACACACTGTATCCTATGGGTTCGTCATCAAGCTACTGTTGAACGAGGCTGCGCGTCATTGACATTCAAGGGCACGAAATAACGAGCTGTGTCTCCCGAGCCTCTCTCCTTCCCTTCCCGATCATTAGCCGTAACCTTGTCCCTCACATTACATGATAATGGCGAGCGGTATAAACTACGGTGACTTTTGTCCCTTTTCGTTGTTAGTCAGTTTACCTTACTAGCGACCAAAACGCTTTGAATAATTCATCGAATTGGAAAACCTCTCGTCAGGCTTTTTGAGATCACATTTCCCTCTCTCCCTCTCTGTCTATCTATCTCTCTCTCTCTCTCTCTCTCTCTCTCTCTCTATTTCTGCTATGTGTGTATGATATGTACGTGTTCGTAATATTGGTTTTTTTTTTTTTTAGGTTACAGCCTGTTACAGTCTGAAACCCTGAAGAAGTCGCGTAATGACTTGAAAGTTTGGTTCAGCTAATAAATGCTGAGGCATTACGAATCTCTTCCCATTTTTCTGTGTTTACTAGAACCAACAGGTGGTATATATATGAATATATACACACACACATATATATATATACATATATATATATATACATACATATATATATATACATATCATATATAATTATATGTGTGTCTTTGTCTGTGCGCGCGTTTGTGTAAGTAAAGAGAATTTGACAAACATAAACATAATGTTCATCTGCATCCCTAAAATAAGACTCTCTATCCACTCCAGTAAGAGAAGAATTCAGCGTACCAAGAAGTACAAATGAGTCATGGAAAATGAATTTCTCTCATCGAAGACAAAATTAATGGCAGATGAATCGAGGGGGATCGACTAAAAGTCCCTTGCCTGACATTTCGTCCGAGACGGATGAGGGTGAGGAGCAGCGGAAGAGATGGGTATTGAGCGAGTCTGAAAGCTGGTTATTGATCCGAACAGTACTGCGAAGGGAACCCAAGTCTTTCATCGACCTTGGGGGGGGGGGGGAGATGTTCCTCTTCTTTTCTCCTGTTTTCCTTTACTGGCACAATAAGTCCCTACACCACTTGCTAGGCAGTGTCTACCCAGCATCCCGTCTGGCCAACATACATGGAAGTTGCAGGTATAAGACAATGCCTAATTCAATCGTCTACATAATACCTTTACATTTAACGCATTAACTTCGTTATCTTATGAGGTAGCATCTATTGAGTTTGAGCGAGTACCAGAAAGCCTGAAAAAAAAAAAAACATTCAATTTTTTAAATGCTGGTTGCTTCTTCACCTTCGGGTTTTTTTTCGGTTTTTGTTTTCTTTTCTTCGTCTTCTTCTTCTTCTGTTTTGAACATCTTGTTTTTGTTGTTTTTATTCGTGTTGAAATTTTAATCCTGATTTTGGTTGGATTTTCCTGTCTGTGTCTATGGGACGGATTATCACTTCATAGGGTTTGCATCCTGCTTCTTGCAAGAAGTGAAGTGGGATTTTTCACAGGGATATATAGTTGTGAGTCTCTCACACTAGGAACATCTATTTGAGTTCCTATCCAAAGGGACAGAGTGATTTGTTCCTTACCCTAGGGAACAGGCTGATATCGTAGGATATTGCTCAGCTGGAGTCACTTGGTCTCGAACCCGTGCTTCCTCTACTCAAGGCACACACGATACCTACTACCATGCTGTTCACATCGTTGCATGATAGTGGTATTCACGGTTCGTTCGTTGTCATAGTCCTGAATCAATGTTTAACACCCTTTACTTCCCTGTTTACACGATCCACTTCCCTTTTCGTTATTTGTTCTTTTCAGCTTTAACAGATAAACTTTTTGAGGAAACATGGTTGAAATTTCAAGCGAAAACATCTTTTTTTTTTAATACGTCAAAAAAGTATCATACAGGCGAACAACAAAAGCGTTTTGTAATTTCATAATTTGCGTGTTTACCGCTACAGCATAAAATCCCTTTAGCTTCACTTGGACATTAAGACGGTCTCATCTCCCGATTCGTTAACCCTACGTGAACCCCATCCCTCCCTCGTACAATGCCACTCTGCAGTGAGGTTCGCCCCAGATTAGAAATTGCTTCGACGAATCCACAGAAGATTTGACGTATCACTGTCTTCTTTGGACTAAGACGTCGCAAATCGAACATCCATTATCAATCATGCCTTGATCAAATCGAGGGGCACGAAAGTGGATAGGACGGTTGCGTTTCATTACGCCCGCGGCATTTCCATCCAGAAGGACATTATCGGCTCTGCCATCTGGGATGAGGTATTGTATGCCACGCTGTATCGTAAGGCGCAATTTCTCATTAAAGTATTTTTGTGTCTTTTTTTAAAATTTGGGGTAAGGATACGTTCATATCACAATCAAGACAATTGATTGTCACATATAGGGAATCAGAGATCAGTGGCTTCGTATTTCAACCCTTCAAAATGACACCCACGGGAATCCACAGTGTAGTAGTTCTCATAGCTCGAACATTGCCGATATTCTTTGTCAGTACAGTTTCATCGTCTCTGACATACAGCTTAACAGAAAATAAAATGTCTAAAAACATTATGCAACGTCACCTAAGGAAGAAGCAGAAAAAAGGAGGAAAATTGCTAAATTTCTAGCAATCTTGAATTATTTTGTCGTTGACTAGTGAAACGGGCAGCTCGAATCCCTACATCTATAATGATGATGTGCCCATGTAAAATGACTACGGAGTATTCTTTTTCTGATGCGATACAAATGTGCATCTTATTACATGGCACATACCACATTGTGATGTCCAGAAACAACGATATCAAACGGTTGACACAAACATCAACAATCTATGACGTAATTATTCCCGGAATCTTACGCGCATGATATGAAAATGGCAATCGCAAAATGTAAATAAGTGATCTTTGTTTACTATTACAGGAATTTCCGCACTATCACATTAAGAAACATTCATCAAGGACATTCATACTATTAAAAGAGTTATAGATAATTCTTCGGACACTTTATTTTTTCTGCGAAATTTTGACTGAATTTAATCTGCGACTGTTTATTCATGGAGCGTGCAGCGCATTTCGAAAAAAAGGTTCGGCTCATTACGTCACGCGCCGCACACTGTATTCCATTTTCGTACGTGACGGCGGTAACTGACTATCTTACCTTTTGCTTCATACTGCTCAGTTTTCTCCTTCCAGCATTATTTCCCTCCTCATACCCCATCTCTTTCTCGCCTTCTTCCTCAGGTAAGATGCTTTCAATGATTTCGAGCTTAAATGTTAATGAATGGATTAAACTATTTTATTTCTGATAAAGGATTGCTAGAAGTTGCCATGTTTTTATTAGGAAGAGGACGGGTTGCCTGTTCTTTTTTGTCTTCAATCATTGTTAATACAATGAATGTTACGTAAAGAATAGCTTCCAATGTCTCAACGAGAACAAACCAAACAGCAAGGACTTTCTCTAAAAGGTTTGTTGAATTTCCAGGTCTGTTCGTCGTGAGGTACCATGGGCCAATTCGGCCTAACTCGTTCTACCGAATCGTGTCGAACAGATAGTCACGCCCTGATTAGCACTGTGGCCCAGTTTTCAGGTCCCCTCTATCTTGAGTGTTGACATCTGCTTTCAGCCTACAAGTTCTCATATGGATATACAACGTATTGACATACACGTACATCCATACGACATATCTGTGTCTGAATGCTCTCATATCTATTCGTCATAAGTATGAATGCCCCGCAAATTATGAACACAATGCACGAAGCTCGCGCAAAGTTCGTACTGCGCAAGGGAAAGACTTAAACATATTCATGACCTTCCCATGAAACATGACAGTGCACGAGATCTGATACTGCCATACAATTAAATAAAGTGAAAGCATAGTTCTCATATGCCTGCAGGACTGCGATTTTCGCTCTGAAACGTAAACAGATGAACAAGAAATGTGCGAAATTACGCTGTATTAGACACGATTTCGGTTGGGTAACGACGAAAATGCGAAATTTAATTATTAGCCCCAAAGGTTCGCCGGAAGGACAGTCTCAAAGCATATCCTATCGTGGTTGTACGTAATTCTTTGTTACAGTCGATTATCGATTAGCGACAAATCGGGCAACTGCAGTACTTACCGAACTTCCGTGCCAGAGTAATTTGATGGAGCTTGTTGGAAAATACGATTGCTGGGGCACTATCGATCGTCATGTAACATTCTACCTACCCACAATGCTTAACGGAAGGGCTCTTCTGGAATAAAAGTCGTATGCATACGATCGAAATCATTTCACACCTCTGATCTCAAAATACTCCAAATATAACTCATCATCCTGGAAAATCGCGTCAGTAAGGTAAGTTTCTTGGTAGACCCTTTCGATGCAAGCAAATTCCTAATGGTGGAAGGTGAATTTTGAGCCCTTCTGAGAACTAAAGCCTGGCTTTTACATTTATCGAGACGTCGTATATCATTATAACGTCGTATGAATATACGATAACTCGGCGTTACTGGTGTATGGATTTAGGATAACTTGGTGTGTCTGAAAGGCACTCTTTATATCTTTATCCCTTCTTTTTTTTTTCTCTGTTTAGAACATTACCACCTAAGCTGTCACTTTAGGGCGCTTTGAGCTCATGTCTATGCCTAACCAGTCTTCATATACCGTAACTACAATTTTTATGTAGGCCTGTATGGTGTATAATTGTGTGGTGTGAACGGATTAGTTATAATACCTTTTCCGTGCACAGACTCTCCTTGATGGATTTATGCCAGTAAGGAAGCGGAAAGTGCGGAATGAAAGTTGATCGAATAAACCAAATTTTCGTCAATGTCGTCACCCTGCTTGATGCGTTCACTCATCAAAGGCGTATGATCCATTAGTAGAGTCGTAGATCATGTTCACATACACTCTGATGAATGTTTACATTATTCCTCACCCTTTTTTTTTTCTTACTGAGAGGAGAGATTCAGACGAGGAGTCATACGGGCAGCCATATACTCGGAGTGTAACAAGAAACTAGATGATACTTGATGATTACTGATGTCATCACACACAGCCCGATGACATCACACGCCAAACGCATGAGTGCAACCAGAATGAGTAATTACCTCTACGGGCTCAAAGAGAGACCGATCTGGTTTATCGTGCACTTCCCTTTGCCACGGGTTGCACATGCGTTTAACATGCTCTGTGAACCGTGTTGATCATCAAAACTGACGAAGGAATGATGATGGAAATGAGTGTTTTGACTCAGAGCAGTTTTGTGACAGCAATAATAACATATCACGTGATACTTTCAAGTAATGACATAACTTTCAAGTAATGACATAATTATGATGACATAATTGCTATGCATTAAAAACCTGAGTGAGGGACGACGATTCTGTGTAAAGCTATAAACTGACTACTCAAACTGAAAAAAAAATGTGCAAAGACAGATCGATATCGACGTTTCTGCAGCAACATGCCCGTTAATGTACATGAAAGTTTTCTATAGAACAAAAGAAGATAAAGACCCAGTGCTCGCCAATATGAACATGACAAAATGTCTTTATACTAAAAATATCTTATGTCGGTAGCTCTTTGAAGTCTCAACGAATGGACTAGAGTTAAGCCTCCCTCGAGACGATATATGCGAAAGTTTCATCTTTCACTTGACCTTCATCAGCCAACCTCGTCTTTCCCCCCTTTCAGGCACTTAGCGCCACATTAGCGGGCTCCCTAAACAACATAAAATGTTGCGCAGGACTTTCAGCAGGTTGACATTAAAAGTGTTAAAATGAGTCTGCGTCGCCATCTCAATCGACATATCACGGACGATTTGTTGCAAGCATGGTGACTGTGGACAGTACATTAAAATCTCTAAATAGCTGGCTCGGTTAGACGAAAGTAATTTCATTTTTTCTTGGAGGTGAAACATCGGAGAAATTTGATGTTGAACCATCACGAGCAACGACAAGTGACCTGCATCCCCAGCACCCTGCTATGTGATGCATCATAATACCTGGGACACACAGCTACATAAGCATCTTTCTACCTGGGGCACCTTACTGCCTGGGGTACCTTGATACATGGGCACTCTTCCAGGGACACCCTATTTCCCTGGGCATACAGCTACCCCGGGTACCCTTTATTCTGCAGCATCCTTCTACCTGGAGTAACCTGCTACTTAGACAGTCTGAAATGTAAGCCCGCTGCAAGCAGAAGTGGCTAGGTGGATCCGTCGGTAGCGTATTATTAATCTACCTATCAATCATATAAAATCAAATCAAATCTAAATGTGTGTTATCATGTCGTCCTTTCCAGTAGAGGCAAAAAGCTCTGTCCCTCTGATGGACGTACAATGGAGGTCCCTGTGCGTGAGAGAGTCACAAGTACTCTCAAATTGACCCCATGGAAGACCACAAGCACTATGATAGTGCAGCTGAATACTGGCTATCCAGCAAAGTGGAAAATGAAAACAAACAAACAAACAAACAGGCGGACAGACAGAAAAACAAATCTTCGTTTTCCCTGCTACACGGGTTATGTTTTGTATATTGGAGTCATAAGTCCGACAGGGTTTAAACACCTTTGCAAGATAAAGACCATCTAACCGTCAATTCTTCATTTAAACAGACAGATGAACACCTGATGTGGGACGTGGCTGAAGAGTGAGGCAGATCTTTTATTCTACCCATGCTCTGGTCAAGAGGATTGCTTTAATTCTGGGATCCGACCATCGCAGCTGATGCTGGTCTCATGTTCCTGTTGGCCTCCATGCCGAAGCTTAGTACGTAAATGTTGAGCACTAGCGAGGCAAAAGAGCAAACTACACATCACATCACACGATTTAGTCCGCAAGCTTTCTCGTGAATGAATGTGAAAAACTACACGAAAAATTGAATGTTTCTGAATTTTCAATGTTTATGAATTTCTGTCGTGAGTACCAGTGGTGCAACAAATGCATAAATCAATGACTGACTGACTTTATGAATGAATAAATGAATGAATAAATCAAAATTACACAAAGGTTACAAATACCAACTAACGATTAGGAAAGACATAAACAAATCGACATAAAACTCCATGCAATTCTTCTTAACCGTACCTATTTTACCCACTCAACATGATCGTAAGTCCAGCTAAATATTTATTTTGAGCGTGGTATCCCTCCATCATCGCCACATCGAGCTCTCTCTATAGATGTAGCAAAGGGTGGAAGGTATACAGTGCCGCTGCGTTGCGCTTGGGCTCCTCTTAGTATGTGTTAGACACCTGAAGAAACACAACTTAATCCAACGAAATCGTGTGACCAGTTTAACTGCTTTGCGAGCGATGCGATGTCATTACGCAAGATAGAGGGGCCTGAAAACTGGGCCACAGGGCTAATCAGGGCGTGACTGTCTGTTCGACACGATTCGGTAGAACGAGTTAGGCCGAATTGGCCTGGGGTCGCTGATGATGAACAGGCCTGGAAATTCAAGAAACCGTTTAGAGAAAGTCTTTACAGTCAGAACACAAGGACCGTCGCTCGGTTTGCTTTCTCATGGAGACGTTAGAAGCTGTTTTACGTAATGTTCCTTGGAGGAAAGAAAAAAAATCTTCCAATATAAAAACCTGACAGCTTCTAGCAACTCTTTATCAGAATCAAAATATGTAGTTTTATACCGCATTACATTAGAACTTCAACACCTTTAAAAGCATTAATATTTTACAAATGAAATGAATAATTATCGTGTCTTCTCGAACAATGCCGAACTGCATGGGAGCTCGATCGTCATATGCATTGTAAGTGGTTCACTTTAATTCTGATCCATTCTGTCTTCTTGCCAAGGCACTCAAGCAAGTAGAAATTTTATGTAATGAATAAATCCAGGGGTTGAAATCGCCTTACAGGCTTCAACACATAGTTATACAGACTCGATCGTCCAGATTCACTAAGAAATTGATATACAGCATATCGTGAGCAGTATTGGTAGTAATAGTTGGTGTGTATTCCAGTAAAATATCACAGTATGTCTTTGCACGTTGATTTTGTTTGGAGACGACGTTTACGAATTCACAAGTTTTCTCTCCTACCTATATATGCGTTGAAAGAGGAAGGAAAGTAAACGTTTGTTCACGAGACTAATAATGTGGAGGGCCTTCCCTGCGCTTGCAAAGGATCGCCCCGGACCATGTCACACCAGATTGATCGATATCAACTTAATCTTATAAGAGGCCATGCCGTTTCCTGCCAGTATACGCGTGACATCCTCACCATTTCGTGGGGTTCCCTGTGGGGAATGCCAGTGAATGTTGTCAAATTCGCTCCTCGCATTTCCCTTTAATCTCTCTTCCTTCCCTTTCCCGCCCCATCTCTCTTCCTCTGTGTTCCTTTCTATGTCTATCAAGCGAGTCTTTTTTCCCTTGTCTTCCCATTTCTCTTTTTTTTCTCTCTCTCTTTGTTTCTAGCATTGCTCGAATCGTACTCTGCATTAGTCCCATCAATAACTTAGCGTGTGATAGATGCCAAGTGACAAGATGCTTTTATCACCGCCCCATCACTATTCATCGACCTGCAGAATGTATGTTATGAGTCGGGGATCGGCTGGGCTCGCTGGATTCAGGGCTTCTTCTCATGAGGCATGAAAGGATCTCACGGAGACATAGGAATAAAACTGATGTATCACGTGACAGTGATAAACCACAAAACAAGCAAATAAGCTTGGAACTAGACAAAGTCACGATTTCAGCTGATATTCACTCTACTACTAGTAATATCTAATATGCCGAGAAAACGAATCTCATGTATATATCTTGTTGATAAAGAGTGCCTTTTCCTGCCAGATAGTTCTGAAACGATTCTTTCTATATTTTTCTCAACTCACAAGATTTTTTAAAGGAAGCGGTTAAGGCGTCTACATAGTTTGTAGACTGAAACAAATAACTCTGCCCCGAAATAAACCTGTAGAGGAGAATCGTACAGGACGGTTCCACCATTGTGGGGTGTGCTGCTATATCAAGATACCCCAAAGACATAATATTATGGAGAGAGGGATGGGGAGAGAGAAAGAGAGAAAGTGTGCGTGTGTGTGTGTGTGTGTGTGTGTGTGTGTGTGTGTGTGTGTGTGTGCTTTATGTGTGTGAGTAATACAACAACATCAAGCTTCCGTCAACCTTTATTATTACTACACTAGCTAGCTTTTATCCAGTATAGTATACCGTTGACTTTCTCCAGCCGGATTATTCCCTCACACCTTTGCGACCTGTCTGGTGATGCGTTGGGATCAGTCATGTCAGAATCCCTGTCCCAACGCAGGACTATTTTCCCCTGACCAAGATCGCTTCTTTGACTTTCATTTTCCACTAGTAGGATTCTAAATGAAGCATTTGGGCATCATCCCATCCTGTGTTATGGCCAGTGTCAATAGCATACTCAGCAACGGCAATACTAGTAGCTGGCAAAGTAGAGTCTAATGTTCTGTTGTCAGTTGTGTTCTTTTAATCAGTTTGTTTTTTCCCAGTTTTCTCCGACGTATGTCTTGTCACAATCACTGCATGAAATCTAAATAAAATGCTGTGATGTATCTTTCCCGAAGCAATGAAAGTTTTCTGTGTGTGTTTTTTTTGTGTATGTGTGTGCGTGTCTGTGTCTGTGTCTGTGGCTGCTGAGATACACATAAGACGTATCATTACTCTTATCAGCAGGGTCTGGTATCGCTATCTCTATCCTTTTCCCCTGTCTGTGTCTGTATGCCCCCCCCCCCCACTCTTTTTCTCTCTACATCTCTCATCCTCATTAAAGTTTTGTTTTCTGTTTTCACAAATTCTCTCTCTTCCTCGATGTCCCCGTTTCTTACCTACCCTCTTTTCTCTGTCTTTCTCTTCCTCGCACCTTCTTTTTCTTTATCTAAATGTCTCTCTCTCCCTCTGTCTCTCTCTCCCTATCTTTCCCTGTTTACTGCGTTATCATTATTACTGAATGAAAGATAATACAGCGCACTATTTTCACCCGTTCCCGCAATATCGTTTTTGCATAATGAGTAAGCCATTCACTTTTAATGGAGGAATCAATTATTCAGCCAAAATTGGTGATCGATGGGTATGCCATGCTATACCTGCCTTTTCTATGTAGGTGCAAACGAGAGTCGGTGCGTCAGTTTGGGGGACGGCGGGAGGAGGGGGAAGGTCGAAGGAGGGATGGGGGGTAGGGATGAGGGGAGCCTGCTTGATTTTGTAGTATCACTAGTCACTGCTAGTGGGACGAAATACTATCGGGGTTCCATCACAACAACGTAAGAAGGAACAGCTAAACTCGGTAAAGTGCCGTAGAGTAAAGTGGAATCTTGTTAGCACGTGTGAGACGATGAAAAGAGGGGAGTTGAGTCATTTGTTTTCAAGGATCCCAAGCCATCCAATGTGCCTTGAATAAATAGGACAGACAGAAAGAAAGCCAGAGGAAATCTGCTAAGGCTGTCCAAATATTTTCAAGAGCCCCCCTGCTACATCTTTAGAAAGCATCGATATGGTAAAACTTGAGGTGATTTCGTGGTAACAAATGCAGTGGGACTATTGATTCTAATTCTAAAGGACATTTCGAATTATTGCCTCTTGCCAGTGTATGTATGTATTATATATATATATATACATATAATGTGTGTGTGTGTGTGTGCGTATGTTTAACTATATTATGTTATATACATCATATGCAAGCTGTTCTCGCTATTTACATACCAGTGGCCACTACTGCCAGAAGAATGGCAGAGTTCGGCAACCGATTGACAATCAATAATTTATCGCATGACATTATGACGTCACAAGAAATTTACAGCAGGCATGTATTGGGGTTGTTGTTTTTTTGTAGGTGACTTTTGATCTAACAGGAGTCATCTGCCGTTTTTTGATGTCACCAAATGAAATGAGAGCTCAATCATAAACTCATTCCCCTCATCGTCCTTAGTGGTGAGCAGGTGTTCCGCGGTATCATCGCGCTATGAATGCGTGATCGTGGTGCAAAGGGCAATGGTCAGAAATAACATTGAGTCACGTAGACAAGGTACAGTCGAACAATCACATTAGTGAGAAACACACCTTGTGTGTAAAAGCAATGCATTCAAAATGATGAAGTCCACAATGCTCTGCATTGGGGCTCATGTCACTCTAAATGTCAACAATGCCTTTCAAAGTTTTATATCGCATTTCGTGTTTTTGTTTTGTTTTGTTTTTGCTTTTGTTTTTGGAATGAAAGATGCTTTTACAAGATTGGATTGAAATCATTCGCTGACATTATTTCCTACATGTGGGAGCAGTTCGTCAGAAAGGGGGAATAAAGTTCTCACCACCTTTAAAATTCACGTTGAAAAAAACGAATAATGGTCTTCACTTTTACCCGAATCTTGTTTTAGTTTTGCTCTTGCTCTTTATTTTGTTTTATGGGTTGCATGTTTCTGATTCGATTGGTTTGTTACGTTTTAGAGTTCGCACGAGAAGAGAGAACTGGCTGTAGCGTTGTTCATGACACGGGCTATTAACCTGATTGAAAGAGTTATCAATACGTGATATATTGCGTGTACGTAACCGCCATAAATGCAGCCTCGTTCACATTAAATCGAGCCTAAATAGCACATTCATGCGTTTACTCACTATTTCCTCAGCTGGGGCTGGTTATTGACGTAATACCTGATAAATTGGCACCGATTCATCATTTGCTACTTCTGTGCTGGATCGAGATCTACGCAGTGTTTCTATATCTACTGAAGATGTAGATGTACTATAGCCCATGTCACTGCTACAAGCAGTGGCCTATGAAACTCAGAGCACTTTCTTGAGCATCATGCGTAAGAAGGGGAGTCAGGGAGAGTTTCAAGTTGCCAATGGCTATTTCTTTCTGAATGCATTGCATTGTAGATAAGTAGTTATTAAAGGTGTAGATAAGTAGTTATTAAAGGTATAGATATAGCCATCTCCTTTATGTTAATATTTGATCACCTTATATGAACAATCGGCGGGGTAAATATTCAATGTATTAGATTAATATTACTGGGAAAATGGTATAGTCGGAAGGACGGATAGATAACGCTTTTATTAAACAGCAAAGCGTAACCCTTATGGAAGAAACACACAGTCACACTCTGTGTCACGCTGTTGGGATTCTATAAAATGTCCCAATATCTCGTATAGTTACTACATTGTGTGAAATGGGATCATTTTCACCCTCACAGTCATGTCTTCCACGCTTAGACCACATCGTCATCTGGCCTCAAACATGTCACTGTACGGAAAATTCCCTGTAAGCTATACCATTGCAACATGCTTTGAAAACACCCTGTATATGATTTTTTTAAAAATGATACTAGTAAATGATGCATAAAGATTGAAGCGGATATAAGAGAGAAATCTGCCAGCTGCAGAAGTTTCCAGGTTGCAGAAATATATAAAGTCGTGTGTCAAGGGACTGCTGTCGAATGGTTGTTGTTGCTTTTTTTTCACATTCAACACATGATAAACATGATAAGTATTCTAACATACTGAGATTAAAGTGTTTTATCCGGATGTCTTGCCTAATGGACTGCAAAGAAAAGCAACAAACACACACTCAATGCTACCATTACCGTCCGATATTAGTTTGCGTGTTCTTCGGCGAAATTAGGATTGCATCTTAATGTCACTTGCCATCAGCCTTCATGCACATGGACGGAAGTTCTGCGAACATTTTCCTCGATTGATACAAAGGATCCCAGGGTAGTTAATCTGCCAAGGTAATGGAAAGAGTTTCTTGACCTCTGAGAGATCGTCATCGTGGAACACAGATCTCTTATGCCGAGGGTGGTTGTTGACCTTTTGAGCAGAACCTTGCAAACTTAAAAGTTAAAGGGATACATTCCCATGTATTTTATTTCATTCTTCTTTTTGTCAGTGGCAATGACATGTCACGGATATATCAATGAAATTCACTTTAGTTCAATTCAATTTATGTATATTATTCCACAGAACGTCATATAAGAAAATAAAAAAATGATCTAGGGTAAACATTAGTTTTCTACGAGATTAGAATTAGTGGTAATTCACCAAAAAAAAAATAATAATCCGGTTTCCTTGTAAAAAGACAGCACGATTTCGCCAGCATACTACAGTAGTATACTTATAGTAATCCCAAAGACAAGCTTTAAGCACGCACTGCAGACAAGCCAAGTGTGTATCTCCCGTTTATTTCTTCTACATTTGTCTTCCTTGAAAAAAAAAGTAAAAAAGAAGTTTCGTATTTTTGTGTTCAAACTGGACATCACCCGACAGTCCGTGTCAGATCTTTTGCTTTTTTACCATTTACTACAGGAAAGAACGTTTAGATTGAGGAAGTAATATATTATTTGGTATATCCCTCGTAAAGGGAAAAGAAATCGTGGTAATTGCTAGTCTCCCGACAAGGTGGCTGTCAAATGAAATTCAGTAATCGCAAGTTTCCTAGACAACATTGACAAGACCGTTGTTAGACCACTGCTAAGAAAGACTCGTTATTAGACTATAATGTATCGCTATCTCGCCCAGGTGACTTGTGCGTGACGACACACTGCAGGGTGCTTCGATCGCTGCTCACTGTACGGAACTCAATTTGGCCAGCAGGGCCACGAAGTCGATGGGTCGTAACGGCGGAAATGATCGGATATTCTTTGTTCCGCATCGTTTGCTAGCAGCGCCAGGACAACAAAATGACACCCTACAGGGGGACTGAAAGAAAAAAATAAAAGGAAGAACGAAAGAAAAAGATAGAAAGAAATAAACCTTGAGTGGCCTAGAGTGGGGTGTTCATCGACCTCTGTCGCAAAGAGCAAATCATAAAATGTTGTCGTTCTTTCTTGAAATAAAGTTTTAAGAAAATATATCTTCCTTATTTGAACATTATTGTGTTTGCGTATGTATGTTAGTGTCTTTATGAGACAATATATACTAA
Organism: Diadema antillarum; assembly: GCF_040938485.1. NCBI lineage: Eukaryota > Metazoa > Echinodermata > Echinoidea > Diadematoida > Diadematidae > Diadema > Diadema antillarum. The sequence continues at coordinate 473,995 of NW_027271967.1, read as the reverse complement.
CAGACAGATGCTATATAAGATAATTCGTGCCTTCATTTGATTGTGACACATTCGTTCATGCATTAGTATATCGTATTGGGGGTTTTTTTCCGAAGTTGTGACACATGTTTCAACGTGGAAATACGTATTGTTATCTAATATCTTGACGTGAAGAGTTTGTCAACGGCATGAAAAGAGAACCAGCAAATCATAATTTACGAAATTCACATCTTCGGTAGATTACTACAATTGGTGTTATTGATAAGTAGATGGCCCCAATACATAACTCGTTCTTTGGAAATAAACCAATCCGTGGGATGCGACTGAAGGTATGACGAAACGCCATAAGAACTGCTACCAACCCCCATCCCTCCTTGCCTTTGCTTCATTTAACCTTGCTCTTTTCATTTATTTAGGCCTTTTACAAAATCTTATGCATATACGAAGGTTCTCCTTCAGCAGCTGTCATGTTCTCAACCAAAGGTCATTACACTTATTTTGGTGGAAGGTACACATGCATGCTCAGCTTTGATGTGGTCTTTGGTCGTGATACCTTTATCTGCTACTATAGCACAAAGACTTGTGCGCACGAGTCCTTGCATTAAAACTGGCTAACAACCGATGATGTCTTTTCTTTTATAATATATTATCAACTATGAAGTTTTCAATTACGAAAAACAATTGTATGTGCCAACGCACTCGAATTGGTGTTCCCAAATTTTAGCATATTGTGATCTTAAAGGGGATGGCTAGTAGCTGATCAGTGGGAATCAGTGGGAATGCTTGGGAATGATTGCTCCAATCCTTGTGGGATTCATTTAAGAGTACATTATATATCTCTTGTTGTGTGAAAATTATTTGCTTCAGAATGGTCTCATATTCAAGTAATGTGCAGTTTAATCGCCCCGTCGCTGTACAGGCATGCTATTTCCTGGAAACATTAAACTGCACATTGCTTGAATATGAGACTATTCTGAAGCAAATATTTTTCAACACAACAATAGATATAATAATGTACTCTTAAATGAATCCCACAAGGATTGGAACAATCATCCCCAAGCATTCCCACTGATTCCCACTGATCAGTTACTAGCCATCCCCTTTAAGCATGAGCTTAAAATGTTGCGCTGTCGAAATAACGTCTTTAGAAATGACCGACAACAGAATCAAGTTATCAGTAGTTTATCTTGAAATCACCTACTAGTCTGTAAGTTACAACACAGGAGCAAACATAGCATATCGTTTACTGCGTCTTGTTTCCGTGGGAAAATTGAAATTTGCAGGGCTACTTGAAATGTACGACGTTATTGCGAGCAGATGACACCAATTTGATTTGTACCTCGAGTTCTGTATTCCGTTTTATGCATGCAGTGAACTGGATTTTTTTGGTGTCTGTAATCGAGACGGGTTCGTATGGATCTGTGCTGGGGATTTATTGCCGGATCATGCATAAAACAAACACTTATGGTGATGGTGTCTTTGTAACTCATCATTTATGTAACTTGGCGTTGTGTTGCAAATACTTGTCCGTTTGTATAAGACAGGTGCTTTTGTTATTGGTGAAATTATTTGGTTGTCTATATTCATGGTATTCGACCATCAATTTCCAACAAGATGAAATTGAACTGACAAATACTTACAGACCATGACATAGAAGAAGAAACAAATAAGATTGAATATGAGTAAACTGAAATTAGCAGAAATAATTCAACTGATGAGCAATGCCGATGTAGAAGCTAAACTCACTGGAAAGTTAATGTACACATCGATGTAACAACATGCGGATGTCAATAGCATTCCCAGTGTGTTGGTAGCTAGCATCAATACTATTACTGGGGGTCTGCACCCTATCAAATCAGTGCATCTCCTCTACAAGAAGCCTCGCTGATGAAGAGAACTAACATCATGTGGCATCGAACTTGGGGGACCATAAAAGCAATACGAACGACATTCTAGGAGGAACTGTTCGAAGCCTCTATGGTAATTTAGGCAACGTAACTACAATTTTTTTTACAGTAGATTATGGCAGGTAAGATTTTATTCGCTGTATCGAGAGTGATGCAATAACGTTGTAAAAATTCTCCTCCTTTGTCTTTCGATGATTTTTGAAAGGCGGAGAACTCTAACAGCATATCTTTGAACTTATCCTCATTAAAAGTAAAGTTTCCCATCGTCAGTGGTCATCGAGAGACATATGGTTTAAGTAACACATCACAGGTCGTTGCACGGGAGCCATTTGGAAAGGAAGGCCGAAAAAACTGATGAGCCATAAAAGGGAATTTTGATAGGATCACGCCAGTCGTTCTCGACTTGTCGACGACAGAATGACTCTCTGCGGGAAGGGTCCAAAAAACCTTGACCGCCACAAAATTACATCTCTGCTGGTCTTCTTCTTGATACTTGACGATTTAATGGTCACTAGGAATTATCAACCTGCCTCACAGCCATAAGGGGGGATTTCAAATCAGTCAGTGTTGTTTATCCATATGTGCAGCAATAGCTTTAACTATGACCATTAAATTAAGATCATGTTCTACATTTAACAATATTCAAATATTGATATTCTAAATGCAAATGAAACAGGATAGAAATGACATTAGTTCACCAATATGGAAGGAAAGGATACTAACAGCCTTACTGATACTAACAGGAAACCAAATACTCATAAGAATGATGTAAGATGTGACATCTTCGAAAATTAAACCGCATAGAATGTACTTGCTTCTGCATTTCAACAACTCTTGCCTTCTAGTGGGAAGCCTTGGTCTGTATCTCTCTTCTTGATTGATCCTAGCGGCATCTCCAGTATTTTACTGTTTTCTTTTCTTTCCAACGTGGCGTAAGGTAGTCATGGTAGTGCGATATGCAGTGAATGTTATGGATCATATCAAATACCGTAGATTTTAACTTTGTTTTCATTCATGACCATGTCCATTGCTAACAAATGAGATCGGTTTGTCATCTCTATGATTTCAATTCGATGAGACCAGATGACCTTTTTTTTACATGATTTGTTTGGTTATAGACTTAATAATCGCCCCCGACGGGACAGTTTCTCTTCTCTACTGTCTTTAAAAAGGTGAAAGCGTGATGGAGACAGGCGTTGTATACATGCTATTATGTCTTTTTTCTACCACAAAAATCAGTTTAAGCATTTCAGTATAATACTCGAGACCTTCACGAGGAGTTGAACCTCCCCGAGTTCAATTTATTGCTGAGGCCAACATCATATAGCAGGTGTGCTATATGCATTAATCCAGCATATAGCACACCTATAGCAACCTGTTGAATATGACTTGCAGCACATATTAGATCTCCTTGCGTTCGAAGCCAAAAACGAACAGACCAGCAAGCATAAAAAATAACTTTGTAGACAATTATTTCATACCATCTTATTTTTAAAGACGACAAACGGTGATTTTTGTTGGCTCACGCTTTTTTTAATAAGCCTTCATGATTACGCGTATGTGAGGTAAAAATTAACGAAGAGTTACGAGGGTAGGGTCGTCACTTTCGCGACACCTTTGTAGTCATTCGTGCGATGGCAGAAGTGTCCATGGAGTGATAAAGCTTTTTTTTTTAAATCAACGTACCTTACATGGATTCTATTTCTACAAAGACGCTAATTTTTTTTCTTACCTTATTATCTGATGTTTGATATTACAAGGAGTTTGTAGAAGAATTATTCATAACCCCATCATATAATTCAAGGTGTACATTCAAACTACTATTTGACTTAATCTTTATTTCAGGCGCCCCGATTCTTGACATTTTATGAGGGCTTCTTCCTTTAACAGCATTTTCTGTGGACGGGAATCTGACGTCATTGGCGAGAAATGGTTGCGGGTATAAAAGGTGGCAGGCTGCGACTGACCTCCGAAGAGCCGCGATAATTCAAGGAACCTTAAGAATTATGGCAGCTTCCATATGACAAAGACATGTGTTAACCTCCGTACGCGCCATGAAGATGTTTCAGTGAAAGTCATTGATGCACCGTGTTTAGGAGCGACCCATCTGGGGACTTAAGTGAAAAAGGGGGTATAATCCTGCCATCACTCCCTAACCAGGCTGTCAAGGTAACTCCACTCTTTGTCCCCTTTTCCGCTAATTCCCTCTGAGATGTATCCTATGCTTCCCCTCAGGGGGTTATGTTGCAAACCCTACTCCCTCCTTCCTTCAAAAAACGGCGCAGGTAGCTGCACTTTTCGCCGAAGCTACATGCACGGTTTACGTTCGCGTCACACGTTCATCAGGCAATGGTACAAGTATTCTCAGCACAGAAAAACAAACGCTGTCAATTTAATGTCATCCACTTCATTGACTCCGTGCTTACGTACAATATTTGACGCCTCAGAAGCAGTTGCTGAGTTGATTTAATAATCATGGCTTAGCTTCGACCGCAAGTTTAGGCATATTTGGCAGCTCTACTTCTGTGGGGGAAAACAAGAATGAATTGTTCCTTTTTTTCAATATACAAGCTTGATATTATATCCACGTCTCTTCTGAGGCAGGCTAAACTGAAAATAAGAGAGGATGTACTCCTGCTCAATACAGCAACGTCTATCGATCTGTTTTTCGGTTGGGGGCACGTGCGCATGTTGTTTTGACATTTTTACCGTTTAGCCTCGATCAGAGAATGTTGTTAATTCCACAAATGGGCAGCGTTTGAGTACATGATGATAGTGCACTTTCAAATTACCAAGTTGTCACAAAGTGTGACTAAGTTTATGGTTGAAAACAAGGAAAATCAAAACTGTTTGGATTAAGGTTAAATACTTGAATACGCCACCTGTAGCAAAAAAAAAGAGCAAAAAATAAATAAGACGTGATTACTGATAATTAAACAACAATCAAATAACGAGCGCTTAAAGAGCTGGACATGATAAAAATCCATGAACCATTAAAACCACACTTCCGAGGGATATAACGGCCTATCAGTTCACTTGGTCTTGCTTGCATACATCCGCAATCAGCCGTCGTTGCATCAGTTTGCATTTTAGAATTGACGGGGCAAAGATTTACCGTTGTCTTTCTCTGCATAGTTTTTTTTTCTTCCTCTGTGTGCTGATTTACGGAGAACGCTCCATGATCTGGGATTTAAAAAACAATAAAAACAAACAAAAACAAAACCCCAAATTCGAGGGGTGCGGCTCTTGTGATATGCTATGATGGCGGATCTGTCACGAAGGAGGGCCATGGAGTGAAGATTGATGGGTAGGCTGTCAACGTAAAACAGATCACGGCCATGGTCAGTGTAATCCCGCTAGAATTTTATTTATGTATCTATTTGCCCGTCCGTCGCGTGCGGGGCACCAGCGCGACCATGAAGGAAGAGCTCTTCGACCGAGTCAGGTAGAGGCTGATTTACGACGAGCTGGCGGTATATCTCTGTCCGGTGATCACGTAGGTTTATAAATATTTTTGTAATTGGTCAACCGGCTCGTTGAGGTCGCCATTAGCTACTAGACATCAGTTGACCTTATTCTTTGCCTAATCGAAAAAGTATGAATAAATGATCCGATCACGTGATTGCCCTTATCTATTTGTTCAAAGTTCAGAGATTTTCCAAATATATTTTGCCTCGTTGTGGTAAAGATTATTAATGAAAAGCATGGTTTGAAAGCAATGGGTAATTTCTCGAATGATATCAAGGTACACAGCAAAACCCAACCTGCAGTCAGTGGTGAAAACTGACCAATTCTGCACCATGTTCGTGTTATACAAATATTTTTGTAATTGGTCAACCGGCTCGTTGAGGTCGCCATTAGCTACTAGACATCAGTTGACCTTATTCTTTGCCTAATCGAAAAAGTATGAATAAATGATTCGATCACGTGATTGCCCTTATCTATTTGTTCAAAGTTCAGAGATTTTCCAAATATATTTTGCCTCGTTGTGGTAAAGATTATTAATGAAAAGCATGGTTTGAAAGCAATGGGTAATTTCTCGAATGATATCAAGGTACACAGCAAAACCCAACCTGCAGTCAGTGGTGAAAACTGACCAATTCTGCACCATGTTCGTGTTATTGACTGGCAGGATATACATTTATCACATGTTGTGCTCCAGGGAAGGTTTTAAGGTCTCTTTGTTTGCAGCAAAATCTATTCTGTACCATTCATCAAACAATAATGCGCGTGTTTCAATCAGGAATAAATCCGTTTCATCAGACCGTTCTTTAATATCGCTTGCATTTACAAACGCACAAACATGATATTTTCCCAATCCAATTACGAGATTAAACTAATAGACGTATGTTGAAAATTTTGGAAACCTCAACACTTTTTCCCTCTCTAATCATTGTAATCGCGATTACAAAACTAACGTGCAAATCCAACAAAAGAAAACAGCATGATTGATAAGGTACTTGTGAGGTGATAATGATTGTTAATTACAGTCATCCTTAAATTTGGAAGGTAGAATCAAGATTAAATTGAGACGCACAGAGGAAGAGTCTCACCATTATGGGTTTAGTACTGAACAGTTGGACTCGTCTAGATTATGCTTGTATCTATTCCGAAAAACGCCATAGCTTACCATACACGTCATTACTGGAGATAGGTATGCCCTCATGAAAGATTGTTTCATGAAGGTTGCGTCGCTTTTACTGTTGACATAGATAATAACGACATGCTTAAGGGTGCATGGATTCACGAAAATTACTGTCTTGTCACAACATACAGCACAATGCAAAGGTAAGGAGACATGTCGTTTCGTCATCGAGGAGACCTATCTTGCGATTTCCTGACGCGAATGGACGGGAATGTTGTCCAAACAAACTAGCATCTTCGCCTAATTCTCACTGCGACTATGACGTCTGTCAGGCCTGTTATGACACGGAAGATAATTGTCCTGCTGACTTCCGCCCGGTCATTCCTTATCACTGATTCATTCCGGGAAGAGTAAATACCACGCTCATTTCTTCATGCCTCATTAGAGAGAGAGGGAGAGACAGACAGAGTGACAGACAGACAGATAGAGAGATGGAGGAAGAGAATGAAATAGAGAGAGAAGGGGAGTGGGAGAGAGAGGGAGGGGTTTCAAGTGAGAGAGGGCGAGAGGAGAGGATGAAAGAAGGAGAGAGACTTGGCAGGCGAATACTAGCTGCTCATGATGAGAGGTATTCCTTTGAGCGTCTCACGTAGACATGAGTTGCTATTTATGACACGGACGTGTGTAATACACATTGCCAGATAGAGGAAGACTCTGAAATGCAGCGAGCATGCACCTAATCTATGGAATGTGTCATCATATAAATGCTGATCACAATCGAAATGTCACCCCCACACAACGATTCCTTAAACAAAATAAAAAAAACATCTGCACACTCTGCCTTTATTTGACGCTTTAATGGGGCGGGTCAACGGTTTGATTCGGCAGGCGCCAAACTTTGTCGAGGTTTTCTCTTTGTCAGGATTTGTGATTGCTTAAAGGCCAATATAGAGGGCACCTCCCCCTCCCAACCCTCTATCCATTTATTTATTTATCTATCTATCTCTCTTCTCTCTCTATCTATCTATCTATCTATCTATCTATCTATCTATCTATCTATCTATCTTTTTATCTATCTATCTATATCTATCTATGTATCTGTCTGTCTATTTATCTATCTATCTATAAGTATATTCATCTATATATCTGTCTGTCTATCTATGTATCTGTCTGTCTATCTATATATCTATCTATCTATCTATCTATCTATCTATCTATCTATCTATCTATATCTATCGGTATATCTATCTATCTCTCAGATGTGAACATCGACGATATTGTGTCAAATATTTGCACTCAATGACATCGCCACCATAACGTTCCGTTTGCAGGTGGTTCCCAGCAACACAGAGCCGGTCAAATTATACTCTAAAAGACTTATACTTGCTATATCTATGGGTCAGAGGGAATCCAGTGCTGCGACGCCAATCATAATCCCGTAGAAGTATAGATCGCACGCAAGAAGCGCTGTAGTCCCAAACACGGGTACAGCATTCGTCTCAGTTCTGACCTTCGCTTGCGGTGGCGGCATGAATAGTCATATACTCGTCAGTCACGAACGTTTACTCAGCGATGTAAATTGCTACACTCATCGCTTTCCATTGATTCTTTGCTGGTTCATACGTCTCAGAAATGGAATGTCAGGATGGAATGCGGTTTTTTTTTTCTTCAAAATACACTTTCACCTCCACAGTTACCCCAGACCGTTGCAGATATCAAAAGTTATTATTTCGCTCTTTTGCCGTACTCCTTATATCATTTTTTAAACTGGGCTCCGAATGGAGCACGGGCAGTTATTACGCAACATGAGCGAATTGATTTTACAAAATATTCTCTCCAATTCAACGTCAAAGGAAAGCTAAAAGAATCAAAAGATAATAATGATGGACAAAAATGTTCATCGATAGACCTAAGGCTTCAGTCTTTCAATTGTATTATACATGCACTCTCGTAAACACACACACACACACACACACACACACACACACACGCACACTTCCAAATAAACGAGGAGAACTGTTCAATATACCCAAGACTGATGGGTTCGTCGAAGATCTGAAACCCATCGCCATTACAGTTCAGAAAGTGCGACTCTCCGCACGCGTGTTGCCCATTCTTCATGCGGGTCATCACACGTGATATGACTTATGCGCCGTCGATGTAAGATGCATTACATGCAGGGACCCCCCATACGTGACTTGACACGAAAATAAGAAAGTGCCCAGTTTGAAGTCGATGTGGAGGCGCGCCTTAAAGGTGGCAGTGAGCCCACACAAATCCAGTGAATGTAATATCTAAAGTATAATTCCATGGATGCAAGGAATGAACGATGGATGACCATCTGCCTCATTGTGTGACAATTATAAAAGCAAACATATTTCCTACTCAATTTCTTCTCAAATGCCTAAAACCGTTAAACCTTTTGTTCTTGTGTAGGTCTAAATCTTCATGAAATGTGTGGGGAAAATATGTTGTTATTAGTCTGCGAAAAAGGACACAATCACCGGCAATGACAAAGATGTATCTTGCCAATTTTAGTGATAGTGTGATTTCTTATTCATCAATATGATAAAAAGTTACTCTATATACAAAGAATGCTATGAAAGCAAACCTACACAGCTCACACTGTACAAACTTTGTATCCTGTACTCTAGAATTAAGTGCACGAACATTGTCTTTCCAAAAAAATACATTGAAGTTTTTCGTACTGTAACATGGAGACATTTCAAATGGTCCTTTTGAAATGTCAAAAGAAAAATTATTGTCACGATCCTTCTAGAATCAGAATGCCTTTGTTACAAAAAGTTGAAATAAAATGTCATTTCAGGACAATATTGATCGTGATATGGCATCCATATTTTTTACCCACACACGCACACCAACACGTAGACAAAAAAAAAAACTTACCCTTGTGAAAACATTACTTTTGTATTGCTGTTTCGAATAATCGGGGAGAGGGGAATTTCGTGAAGTGCTTTGTCAGATTTTTTTTTCTTCAAGTTTCAAGTTGATATATTTCATTTCCAACAAATAAATAATTAGAAATACAACGAAACACTCGTATACACAGATGTCAGGAAATCAGTACCACAATGCGATGAACAGAATAACATCGTAAAGAGATACAGGTAAGTTATCAACAGAGATACAAATAACTGTTACGTCACTGTGGTAAATGCATAAACAATATTGCTTAAAACAGTTTGTCTTCTGACACACTGTTATAAACGGTTCATGAAATGCACCCCTCCCCCTGCTCTTGGTTTAGGTTTCATTGCTGTTGTTGTTGTTGTTGTTGTTGTTGATTATTATACTTACAGATACATACAGCTTTACGGTTTCGGGCTCTCGACAATTCTTTATGATGAATTTTATAGTGCAATAGAAAAGTCGTGACCAAAATTGATCAGACATTATATTATCATGGACATGATAATACATCAGAGGCAAGCAATTTGAAAGCACCAACTCATAGGAGAATGAAACCCAAATAAACTACACATGTGGATTCCACATACCTTCATTTTTTCTAGCACGATGTAAAAACATTTGACTTACATTAGTCTTTCAGAAAACAGCGTGAATTGTATTGCCCTTAACATATGGTATGCCAGTATATCAAGAGAAGGGAATGTGTAATTTCCATTGAAAGAAAGAAATTTTGTGGAATTTTTGTTTTAATTTCTTTTCATCGTTTTCCATACTTGAGATTGCGAACTGTTGTAGACTTCTCCTCCAGCGAAACTTTAAAAACTCGTTACTTTTGAACAAACTTCACTGATGTATATCTTCCCCCTTTAATGAAATTCAAAGTAGCCCTTTCGACATGTCGTTGCAAAACTGCTGAAAATAAGAAGAAATATTGGACACGTAACAAGGAAGGTTACCAAACAGACTTTCACCTTTGACACAACAGTCACACCAGTACATACGGCGCCAAATCAATGTTTGGCAAATTGAGTTGAACACGCCATGGGAGATTTTGAACCGTGACTTTCATGTCAATTCATCGATTCTTTTCTAGCATGATGCTTAGAGCTCCTTGCGCTCCATAACGATGACAACAAAATCAGTGAGATAAAGAGATTCCGAGAGAAAATACCAGGAAACGAGCCTTTTTCTTACCTTGGTTAAGTTAGATTTGTTCAGACGGATTAAGTATTCCTCCTAAAATGAAGTTTTATACCAGACTAAAGAATGACGATAATATCTCTTGATATAAGTATGAATCTTAAAATGTATTTTTTTTTATTCAAACAGAAACTGAATAGGGAGTATGCAAATTGTACAGCGATATTTAATTCACTTTACTTTGAAATAATTAACTTTACTTTTTTTAATGCCTTTTTACTACTTTCTCCAGGGTAAAGTGTGTTTGTGCTTGTGTAATAGAGAGGGAGAGAGAAAAAAAGGGGTAGAAATATATAAATTGGCTCGACATTATCCTGTAATACCTTTCAAATACCGCACTGCTCGTGCCAAGTGCCAATGCCCGAATGTTTACAGATTAGCTTATCTTTGTGATAATCTATTGCAAGTCATTTCCTCTCATATGGTGTGATACCGTAATCTTCTATTGCACAAATTGAATATACCATTGATAATGCGACCAGTGTTACCCATGTTTTCTCGGGAACTATAAGGAGAGGCGCGTGGGAGGGAAAGGTACGTATCAATACAGTGTACTAGTGACGGTTTTCGATGTACAACACTACGATCATGTGATTTCGTAATCCACATCACCGCGTCAACCAGTCAACGCTCTCTCGTTATTTTTTGTCAGTACGTGGAAAAGGGTGGGAAGTAAACATAGCAAACGAAATGCATAGAACATCAATCTACCATACCTGGAAACAACAGCTATTCCACGACACTCAATAATCTTACGTAGATATAAAATGTAAAATAACAGTGTCAGTATTGTTACATTCTAAGTGTAAACACATAGCCAGTATTGAGAATATGAAATTATCGATATTAAGAAAAAAAAAAAGAATTACCTCAATAGCAACTGACCTTCGCTTAAACGAGTATAGGAAAACTAGCAAAGGATTTTGGATATGATGTTCTGCGTAACTGTTATCGATAGGCGACTTTATTTTCAGGAGATATCCAAACGAGAGTCTAAATTAATCAGCTGAAAAGGTGATTTGTCAAAGTTTATCCAAATCTGTGGGGAGATTGAGTGTCAGCCTATCACTATTAATAGCGTTTTCTCCTAATGCTGTGGGTTTAAGAGAGATTTAAACAATATTGAACACACACACACACACACACACACTCACAGAGGCATGGACACACGCACACACACACACATACACATGCATGCAAAGGACTGTTTTATCAAATTCAATGACTGGCAGCTTTTAAGTCGAACGAATCTCCAGCAGAACACGTTGTTAGCCATAACCAAAGAAGCAGGTTCAGTGACGTCATACCAGCAGTTACGTCATTGTCTGTGGTCCTACAATTTGTGTAGTTCTATTTTCTTCATATAAAGACCGTCCTAGAAGTCTCGTAATATTTGTCTTAAAAATCATTCAGGAGATATTAATATGTGAGACGGGTTGTTTGTTTTTTTTCACAATAAATGTCCATGATATTGAGTTTGAAGGTCATAAAAAGAAAAGGGTAATATGAAGGAAATGGACTGTTTTTCGGACACTCTTTTTCATACCAATGTTTACTGAAGAAGTATAGGGAGATGCGTTCATGCAACACAGCACAAATGCATGTTCGTTTTAGAATAATGTCCCAGCAGCCTTTCCCCGGCGTATAATCGCTTCCCCTCATCTGTTGATACAGCTTGCACTGAAACTCACTGACACATGCGACAAGAAATCAAACTCGCCATGCAAACTTCAAAATCGAACCGTTGGAGGAGTGAAAGGGGTGGGGGTGGGGAGAAAGCATTTGGAGACATGAGCTTGACTTGATCTTCTACAGTTGATGTAGGAAGCAGCTACATACACACCCACTGCGACTCCAATACATTTCGTTTTCGTCCCGCGCCGACCTTTCGTTTGGGAGATGGGGTGCAGCGTCATAAAGCCACGATATATTATGAGTGTGTACTGTTGATGTACGGCGTTTTCGTGCGCAGGGTAAACCAAGCTTGCAACTGTTCACTGCCAAGCTGTAGTATGTGTATAGGAGAAGGAGTTTCGTTGTATGGAATGCATAGTAAACACAAGAGGCCTCTTCGGAATGCGCGGCGGGTCAGGCGGATGGATTCGTTTAAAGGCGCAATGCAATATAGCCGATAGTTGGCAACATGAAATTTTGTTTGAAGGCAAAAATCGCGACAAAAGTGTGTTTTAAAATTAGCCTGACGCCCGTGATCATTTACCATGCACAATAACTTTGTGTCTCATTTAAAGAAAGCCGGAAAGTAACTACTAGTATTGTTCGGGATTTCACGAAAAGAGAAAAAAAAATAGTAGATGTAATCAATTGAAACTTAAAAAGGTACACAAACAGGCATAATATGGGAGCTGTGGTTTTAACACATTAATTACCCGTTCATAGGGTTGTGTGCAAATTTTGTGCATATTTGACTCTATGGAACAGAAAGGGTAGATAAATTAGATGAAAGAAAAGATCGCATGAGATATCAAATAAAAAAGATTGACACACCATTAGTCAGTTCATCATCTTTTTAAATCATTTTAGGGGCCTACATTGATACAATTAAATGTATACCAGAGTTAAATTACCAAAATTCATTCTCAAATGGTTCCTTTTTTATCTCTCCTTTTTTCCCCCAACTGCTTATAGATTGACACATTGTTTTCAAAAATCTATCACATAAACGGTAAGAAAGCTCCCCACCCAAAAATACAATTGTTTGTTTATTTTTTTATTTTTTGATAGAATATTGGCTTTAAAGCTTAGATGCAATCAAGCGTAAGTAATAAAACTGGAATAGATTATTCTCTATGCTGTGATATCCGGACAGGTGGCAGCTAACATTCAATCTGTTTTTCATTAATTCCAAACGTCTTATTTAATTTTACAGCAGAATCATTTTCCCTTGCAGTTTTCTCAACTTCTAAGCGACTTTATTAGCTTATCGTGAATACATGAAGTATTCAAAAGAAGAGCAGTGTCAAAAATTACATCGGAGTATGAAACTGCATTCACCTAGCAATGTCATTCACGGCACGCGGCTACTTGCACTTTTTTTTTTTGCCTAGTGAAAGAGTTGCACATGACTGTATGCCTGTTTGTTTGTTGTTGTTTTTCTTTTCCAGGGGAAAAAACAGATATCTATTAACTTGCAGCAGAGAGAAGATAATGTCAGGTACCTCGTTTACATCCGCTATCCACATCCATACAACCTGCCATTGTATGCTAATACAGTGTATGAGTCCAGTATACACCATAGGGTATCCCATACACCACTTGCCCTTTCGCTCCACTGGCACTCTTGCCTACGACACACTCTCAAAGACTGTGTTATCATTTTTCAACGTTGTCTACCGTGGACGGTTCATGTGGATGAAACAATCGCTAACATTTGAACCTAATTAAAGTTTTAGTTGACAACGTAACCGATCCTTCAGACGCTGAACGATCGTTGAATCTACTCTCTATTTTTAGGAGTTGATAATACTTTTATGTTCAATACTCTTCTTTCTTTTGAATCATTTTTTTTTTCATCTTTTGAAACAAAATAATGTACTTGCAAGTCTCTACGTCAGGACTATGGATAATCTGGTTATCACGTCAGGACATGTGCTCAAGAAATGCATTCAATACATCAAAAGCTACACCGAAGATGTGGTACTGTCTCGAGCAAAGTATATAATTGCGTTAGTTAGATTATTGTACCGCAAATTGAGAAAAATTATAATTATGACTGGATCGATCTGATTATTAAAAGATAGCAATCAATATCTAAGAACATACTGAACATGAGAAAAACAAAAACAAAGCTGTTTGCTGCTCCAACATTGTAGATGTAGTAGATAATAAACATAGTAGATGTGTGGTCTTTCTCTATCAAATTTTAGGGGGGAAATATGTCCAATGTGGATATGTATATAAATTCTTTCTCGCTCTTCTTTGTGTGTGTGTGTGTGTGTGTGTGTGTGTGTGTGTGTGCAATGAGGTCCAGCTTTTTTTGCTTTTCCCCATGGGCGATTCCCTACAAATTGAGTTAGAACACTAATTTTGTGCAAGCACTGACAATGACCAACGATGATTAGAGATTCCGTGGAGACCCTTGTAGATCTTTCTGTCGTGTATGTGGCTTGTTTTTTGTTTGTTAGTATTGCGCGCTGTTATTACCTTTTAAAGTTTATTTCGCCTCATTTACGAACGTCTCGTGGCATTTCAGCATAATGCATGCTGCTGAGGTTATTTCAGGAGCGGGCCACATCCCACAGTAACCCTATGCCCGCCGAGTTGTAAAAGGCGCATTGGGCGTACAGGACACACTCACACACAAACACACCATACACTGCTTTGGCGTTTGCACAGCGGTTCATTGGATGTATGTTCACATGGTCCTGTGAGAGGCACTGCTAGTCTTTGCTTCCATGGAAGAGATAGTCCAGTCAATCTAGCGATTTTTAGGGGGTAACCCACCACTAATTGCAACAGTAGGAATTTTACTGCAGAGCAAGTCGTTGAGGCCTCCTGAACACCATACTAAAAGTCCCAAAAAATCCAGCGGGGCAAAATAGTAAAATTTGCATAATATGCAAATTAGCACCTGAAATGAGAGGAAATTGACAGATCTCAGCTTCCCGTTATCCAATTTTAAAGATTTAAATGTATAAACTTATATTTTGTAGGTCAATGAACACGATAGATGCCTTTTCGAATTGGTCGTACAAAAATAATTTACATAAAATGCAAATTAGCGGTAACTGTAAGAGTAAATTCATAACAACAGTACTCACGTTGGCATAATGCACGTTTTGCATATGGGGACGCGGGGTTGAGGGGGTAACTTTGGGCGCCTCCCAAGGGGCCGCTTTAAATGTGCATCACTTTTAACTATATAAGTATTGTAAAGCAATGTCTCCTGTATTGATTACATTGCATTTCTTAAAAACAAAAATACCCTTGCTGTAAGGCACGATCGAATTTTGACAGTATGTACTTTTGGAACATATATATTCGCGTTATATGATATTATGTTTTCCATATTGCCAAGAGGATAAAGGGCATTTCGGGGGCACACGCCACAGGGTCGCCCTTCAATAAGCACCCTTTTTATTGTGTAGATCTTGTAAAGCAAATCTTCTTCTATCATATTCATGACTTTTCATTTATATAAGAGTGTATTTGCTGTATTGCTGGACCTACATTTAAAACCATTCACGCTAGAACAACTGCATTTGCGTTGCTGATATCCGTATATTGTCATAAAGGGCGTGAGCGTAGGTGTAAATTTAGACACCTCCCCAGGGATTACCTTTGGATGTCCACCTTTTTGACAATGTAGTTATTGTAGAGCAATGTTTCCTCTACTAATTAGTTGCATTTTTTTGGGAAACAAAAGTGCCTTTGCTATACGGCACGATGGAATTTCGAAAACATGTACGTTTGGAACATATATATATATTCGCGTTATATGATATTATATGTTTTCTATATTGCCGTGAGGGTGGAGTATTTTTGGCACATCCCACAGGGTTGCCGTTTGATGCGCACCCTCTTAAGTGTATAGATCTTGTAAATTCAAGTTTCTTCTATCATTTTCATAACTTGTCATCGATGAAAATTGTATTTGATATATTGCCGGAACTACTTTTACAACCATTCATGCTAGAACAACGGTATTTGCGTTGCTAATATCTGTGTTTTGTAATAAGGCGGCGTGAGCGTAGATGTGAATTTGGACACTTCCCAAGGGATTACTTTTGAATGTTCACCCTTTTGACAATATAGTTATTGTAGAGCAATGTCTCCTCCATTAATTAGTTGCATTTCTTGGAAACAAAGGTGCCTTTGCTATTCAGCACGATGGAATTTTGAAAACATGTACGTTTGGAAAATATATATTCGCGTTTTATGATATTATATGTTTTCTAAGTTGCCGTGAGGGTTGAATATTTTTGGCACATCCCACAGGGTTACCATTTAATGTGCATCCTCTTCACTGTATAGATCTGGTAAGGTTCAGCCTCTTCTATCATTTCCATGACTTTTCATTGATAAATAGTGTATTCGCTGTATTGCCGGGACTACTTTTAAAACCATCCACGCTAGAACAACGGTGTTTGCGTTGCTAATATCTGTGTTTTGTCTTAAGGGTGCGTGAGCGTAGGTGTAATTTTGGACCATTCCCAAGGGATTGTCCTTTAATGTTCACCCTTTTGAGAATATGGATATCGTTAAGGGATGTCTCCTCTATTAACTGCAATGTATTTTTGAAAACAAAAGTGCCCATGCTGCATGGCATGATCGAAGTTTGAAACATGTACGTTTGGAACATATAGTATATTCGCGTTAATGATATTCGATGTTTTCTATATTGCCGTGAGGGTGGGGTACTTTGGGGCACATCCCACAGGATTGGAATTTAATGTGCATCCTCTCACTGAATAGATATTGTGAAGCAATGCTTCTTCTATCATTTCCACGACATTCATCGATATAAAAGTGTGTAGCTGTATTGCCGGAACTACTTCTAAAACCATGTACCAAAGAACGTCAGTATTTGCGTTCATAGTATCCGTGTGTTGTAATTACGGGGCTTGAGAGGAGGTGTAATTTTGAACACTTCCCAAGGGATTGCTTTGAAATGTTCACCCTTTTGACAATAAAGTTAAGGTAGAGCAATTTTTTCTTCTTTTAATTATATTGCATTTCTTGAAAACAATAGGGCACTTGCTGTACAACCGTTGGAAAATTGGAACATATTCGTGCTAAATGAGTATGCATGTTTCCTATATTGCCCTGGGGGTTGGATGATTTGAACACATCCCACTCGGTGGCCTTTGAGTGTGCACCCCTTTGACTATATGAATATTGTAAAGCAGTGTCTCTACCATTCAAAAATCATGAAAAGTAAAGTGTTTTTATTTACAACCCGGCAAAACGACTTTCTACGTGCATGTACAACTGAATTTGCTTTGGCATATAATGCATGTTTTGTTAACCTGTTTTGGGACTACGAAGGTCAAGGTATGGGTGATTTGGGCACTTCCCAAGGGCTTGCGTTTGAATGTCCAACTTTTTGACAATATAGATATTGTAAAGCAACGTCTCCTGTATTACCTGAATTGCATTTTACGAAAATAAAAGAGTATGTGCTAGACAGGCGGAAGAACTTTTCAGAGGCATGTACCCATGGAACATGTTTTTCATTGCCTTTAGGATTTCACCTTTTCATCTTATGGGCAATTCCGCAGTTAGGTGGACATGACATGGATGAAAGAAATGTGCCTCTTTATATTACTCTTTAATCTAGGTATCAACTAATGCCACGGATGTTCACCAATTATTAAGGTCTTTCAAATTCAGTAGATTTTATCTTTCGTATTGATTGATTTCGCGAGATCTAAAACCATCATTTAAAATGTACATGTGGGACTGGGGATGCTGAAATTCACTTAAATGCAAATTACAGTGGGTTCCTTTGAAATTTTTTCCTCAAAGTTTTGCTAAAGGGTAAAAGATAAATACATTTAAATACTCCAGAAGTCATGTGACATTTTGTCAATTACAAAAGGGTGAAATGACCTGCGGAATTTCTCCGGACAAATGTAACGTTACTAACCGTAACGTTACTAACCATGCTTTTGGGGGTCTAGCTAAGAAATTATTGGTCGAACTGCTAAAAAACATTGTGTGAACATTTGTAATAATTGAAATTAATGCAAAACTTTGTTTGAAGTAACTTGAATTTTTGCACACTTTTTGTTACAAGACATTGATTTTTTTTGTCATGTCCTTTTTTCGTAACGTTACTAACCAGCCCTTTAAGTTGCCATAGCAATGCTATTATTTCTTGGATTGTATTCATTCTTTTCTGTATCATAAACCTGGGAATGATGAACATGTTTTTGACATAATTTTGGCTTGAAATGAATAAATTGTAATTTAGTAGTAAAAACAAATATCTAAATTTGTTCAAATGTAACGTTACTAACTGCGGAATTGCCCTTGAGATATTGTAGAACAATAATTCTTCTATAACTTCCACTGAAATTTAATGGAAATGAAACGAAAAGGACGTTAGAGAGGGAGTATTCATGTGTATATACTGTGTTTTGTACCGGGCTGTGAGGGTATAGGGATAAATTCGGGTACCTCCCTCCGAGTCGCTTTGACTCATGTGCACCACTTTTTAAAGATATACTTTCATGGAAATAGTCTTTGCTAGACGGCCAAACGACTTTAAAAAAAAATCTTGTACGCTTAGAACAACGGAAATCGCGTTGGTTGATGCATGTTTTGCAAATGGCCGTGGGGATATGATCGATAGGGGTAACTTTGGTCACTACCCACAGAGTTTCCTTTGACTGTGCTATCTTCAATATCTCAAAACCCTCAAGGGTGCAAGAGCTGAATCATCCAGATTCGAATAAGCACCTCTCCAAATAGAGTTCATTAATTACAAAATTGGACAAGTTATAGATGTTGACAGTTGTTTATATTATTTGATTCTCCGTAATTAGTGGATAAGCTATCATTATCTTTCTGATAACAAATTATTATTCGCTTAAAATTATTCATGCTAGGTTTCTAATGCTGAAAAGTTTGTTTTTGGTGAAGAGAAACTGACATGTCACATTTGAACACTCTTGATATGCTCATATCGGGCACTTTGGTGCATTTGAATATTCCGTTGGCTCGGTACCCTTTGCATATTATGCAAATGAGGCCCAGATTATGTTCATGGAATTGTTTGCATCGCACTAAGTGACATTGCAAACATATGTTTCAACACTTTCGGTGTTCCAATCTGAAACCTAGAAGCATAGTTTTCATGGAAACACTGTATTTTAATCATTATTGGAGCTAATTTGCATATTATGCAAATGAGGCCCAGAATATGTACATGGAAATGTTTGCATCGCACTAACTTACATTGAAAACATAAGTTTCAACACTTTCGGTGTTTCAATCTGAAACCTAGAAGCATAGTTTTCATGGAAACACTGTATTTTTATCATTATGGGGAGCTAATTTGCATATTATGCAAATGAGGCCCAGATCATGTCCATGGAAATGTTTGCATCGCACTAGCTGACATTGTAAACATACGTTAAAACACTTTCGGTTTTCCAATCTGAAACCTAGAAGCATAGTTTTCATGGAAACACTGTATTTTTATCATTATGGGAGCTAATTTGCATATTATGCAAATTTAGCCACTTTACCCCATTGGATTTCTTGGGACTTTTAGTGTGGTGTTTAGGAGCCCATAACAAGTTGCACTGCAGTGGAATTCGTACTGTTGCAATTAGTGGTGGGTGAAACCCTATTTTGACTGGACTAAGAAGAATGTAACAGCGTTTCACTGGCACAGGATCATTTCCACGGAGACCTCTCCCCCCCCCCCCCCCCCTCTCTCTCTCTCTCTCTCTCTTTATCTTTATTTTTTCCTTTCTTCCTCGTGGATTTTGTAGACTCTTTTGAGGAGGAAAATTACATGCATTATAATTATCAGAGGCCATAAACATCTGTGCCTGCTCGAAGTTAAACACGTGAAGTATTTGATACACAATGTTTTGGAGTGTGGAAATAGAGTTTCTGTGGCAAATTCTACACGCTCATAGTATGTGTATCATCATGAAAAAAAATACATACCACGTTAAGGGCTAGACTATACATCAGAACCCTACACTCAGTTTATTGATCAGAAATTTTAATAGGTTTCATCAACGTAAGAAAGATCGTGAATCAAGATAAGAAAGTTGCTGGCTGCATGCATAGGCTTTCACTTGTCTGCAATAATGTGATATCATGAAAATTTGTTTGGCTATATAATAAGATGACCGTGACATGAAAATGTTTTGAGAAAGCTATCACAAGACGAAAAGCTGATACCAGAGCACAGGATCGCCAATCGAAAACAGTACTCTAAAAATGGTTCTAATGCCCAGTCGGGCGAAGCAGTCGGGGGAAGAAACAATTACAGATAAGCAATATCATCCTAAATATCTGAAGTGCCACTTTTTCTGTTTTTCCAAAGGAGAGAGGACGGTCTGTCGCAGAAGACTAGAGACGTACGTAGTTCCTGCTCTTACGGAATAAGAGCATATAACTCGATTAGGGGATAATGTGGTTTTGTGGGCGTATAGGGTCGCCTCATTCATGTTGTTGACCGCTATGCACTTCGCAGGGCAATACAGTCGTGAAGCCAGCTTTCTCAGGTGGAAGCATCGTACAAGCTGGCGCCTTGAAGCTGCGCACTTATACATGTTCGCTCGTGTTTCCCGTACTATACACATGCGCACGCACCTGGCCCACAATGTTGTAAGTGTGCGTATGTGGGAATATAACTGTATAGTATACTAGTATATGTGTAAGTACTAAGTGGTACAACATCTTTTTTACTCGAAGGTAGGATGTCCATACGTATAAGTGCACAAATTAAGGAGAGATCATCCAGTGACGTAGCTTTGCCAACCGCACTTTATTTCTGAGCTTTCGGCGTTATATATATATATATATATATATATATATATATATACATATATGAGATAGAAGGAGAATATATATATATATATATATATATATATATATGTGTATATATATATATATTCTCCTTCTATCTCAGAATATATATATATATATATATATATTCTCCTTCTATCTCATATATATATATATATATATATATATATATATATATAAACATAGATATAGGCCCTACACACAAAACCACCCACGTGGTTTTAAATCTACTCTTTCTTTCTAAATCTCAACTGTAAAAGACATCACACGGTAGGGACCATGGAGGAAGGGAGTACACCTGTTTGGTGGATATTGATAAGTTTTCCCTCTTCCATCAGCAGAACAGTTGATTTCAATACTGAAGTCAAAATCCTGGTCAAAAATGTCATGTTGGAAATAAAATTTGATTTGAATTTGAATTTAAATGGTGCAACAGACACTTCCCTTCTTTCTCCCACTCACCTTCTCTTTTTTCGTTCTTTCTCCCCCCCCCCCTCTCTCTCTCTCTCTCTCTCTATCTATCTATCCATCCATCTACTGGATGACATATACTCCTGCGACAATTCTATGATATATGTGCACGCAAAACCAAACATAAATTCTCCCAACAATCATAACCCAAACCCTAATCCTAATCCTCACATCAAACTAAACCTAAAACCCTATTACAGCCCTAACCCTTATAAACCTAAGTCCTTGGAGAAAATAAGACCGGAGTGATTGTCGAAGGAGCAAATGTCGTGTCACCAACCTGAACACTGCGCTTCTCATCCTGCTTAAAGCTTGAAACACTGTAAACAGGCCGTACATGGTGAGAAAACAAGAAATTCAGTTCATGATATTGGAATAACCGATTGTGTGCACATAGGGGAAAAAAGAATGGACGAGTTTGACTTGTTTTTTTTTTCAATTTCTAAAGCATTTCATTGCCAAAGACTGAAATGATGAACACAAACAAGGCAGTATTGCAAAAATCACTCCTGATACTGCCTAACAATGCTACACATGGATGAACGTCATGAACTATTCCCATGTGATTTGCTTGCGTTTGAGGTGCACAACCTCTATGTCGCTTTATTGGATTTTGTCTTGCCAGTCGACGGCGGTCATTTGTAGAGCTCGTTGTTATTGCGTGCCACTCTGGAAGAAATATTTTTAGATCGTCTGAAATGTCAGGGATTTAATATGAATTCCACGACGCTTCTAAATCGAAGCATAAAAAAAACGAGCAAAAATCACCTCGGGATAAGAAATCGTAATGATTGGTAACATGCGTGCTTGAGGATACAAGATTACGGGTGTGGGCGTGGTTGAAATATGTGTGTGTATGTGCGTATGTGTCTGTGGGTGTGAGTATCTAAATTTTACTCCACCATGTCAGTGTGCGTTCTACAATGTAGACCAATAAAAAAAAGAGCTGACTTTTACAGAGTTTATCACATAAGGACATTGTGATGAGCTATCTAATTTCCCGATTCATGTAATATACACTCTTGTATAGATAACCCATTCTGCCTGGTAATACTTGTTGCTTCGTTAGGCAAGCCTCGGACAAGCATTCTGGTTGTTAGGAACAAACTCGTTGGGAGATTACTCGTACGAATAATATACCTCATTGAAGAAATTAGTTCTCTGTTTTTTAAAGCTTTAAGTGTATATTTATAACAGGTGGTTAAAATTCAAATGGTATCTGTTTCCAAGATGCAGGGTCTACCCATTGTTAATGTCGAGAATATTGATTTTGTATTTCCTATGTCATTCACTATATTTAGCAAGTTGGCTTACTTGTACATAACCGATATTAGCTGCAGCACCTTCTTGGGATTATGACCAAATTAGCTGATATTATTCAATTTTATAGTATTACAAGGCTTCCCTGCCGGACTTTTCATGAGCGTTGGGCATCTTTGTTTGTTGTTGATTTTTTTTTTCGTCATTTTCATCCACTTACTTTATCCCTCCATACTAAACGCGGGCATCAGTATGTAGCAATATCTGTACCAAAGATTTATCTCTGCACATAATATTCACTGCATTGGTACTAAACGGAACATCCAATATAATGAGACGATCTGATAGCTTTACATTGCAACGTGTCAAGTGCCAGGCACCATCTTTCTGGGGGTTTGGTGCTGTATCATGTCGTTATGATTAAAAATGTACTATTCATCGGTTGTGTTTCTTCATGTAGAGTTGACCCCCCCCCCAAAAAAAAAAAAAAAAAGAGAGAGAGAGAGAGAGAGAGAGAGAAACAATGAAACTTTTATTTCCTCCTGATTTTGTGCATATTTCATGATGGCAGTTCCATTCTCTCTGCAACAATATTACAAGGTTATGTAATGAATTCACGGCGGGCGAAATTTTAATGTTGACAAGATCACTGCAGCACAATCCGTCTAGGACCTGATGATTATAACAATAATAATAGCTAGTTTCTATGTAGCGCACTTCACACTTGTAAAGTATCTCAGTGCGCTTTACAGACTAATATTATTATTATTATTAAACTAAACTACGGTTTTAAAGTACTCACTATATAGATCAGCACCAAAAATGGGAAAAGTTATAAAAAAGACTCTGCTTTAAAATAAAAGAAAAATATATTTCCAACTCGCTTCCCTTTAAAGAGAGGAGGGCCTCTGCATATCATTGGCACACTCTCACCTTTGCAGACGCTATGGTGGCAAAGGCGTTTGCGTCACGCGCATGGTTTATTCAAGCCCGTGCATCCGAGGTGCTGGAAATCACGGGGTTAACGATGTATTGGCGTAATTGTTATTGGATGTCGCGAACACATATCCATCCACACGTCATGTCATTTCGCGCGTACCGAGGCACCCCTCCCCCTCCCAGGGCCGTATTCGCCATTTACAGAGAGATTACGAACACTCAAAATTATTCTTATTTATAATGACCTCAATATACTTTGGGATTATGAGTCCCAGTTTTAAACAATCACTAAAATAACGACATGCTTTAGGTTTTGATACCTTATAAATCATGTAAATCGTGAACTGATATCATATCATCTGAACACAACAAAGGATACGACCAAAATTGAATGCTAATGGTATCCTGTAATTATTTGTTAATTGTGTACCCGATTCCCATCCATATTCACTAAAGCTGTTGCTACTGTATATGGAACATTTTATTCATCATCATTCAGAGGGTCACAGAGGTCTAATCCATTCTTCTATCGCTATTTTTTGCTCGATACAAGTTACAGAAATTCAGAATCGTCTGCGCTTAGCCCTCATTAAGTGAAAAACAAAGCAAAACAAAAATGAAACTATTGGTTTCTCCGCGCAGATGTAGGTACTTCCAGGTATACTCTCCTAGATGCATAATTGCATCACTGCAGTCTTTTCGTTTTGGTTTAGTCAGGGTTTACTTCCTTTCCCTGTCTTCCTACCCACGACAGTATGCGCATAATGATCACTATGAATCTATATATTTAAAGTGAAACAGTAAATGAGCACATACACATGTGGAGGGGGGTATATGTTGTTGTTATTTTTGCTTTCAAAGTCTATTTGCCTACGTTACAAGTCAATGTGTAATGAAATGTGTAATTCAATATACAATGAATGTATAGCTCAGTACATCGTACAGCACCGTCATTCCGTTTAGTTTGTTCGTTCCAGTATATTTATGCACGTACTCCTATCTGCCTATACAAAATTATGCGTGCGTTTGCATGTAATTTCATGTTTTTTATGTTCTTATGTTCCTCTCATTCTATCTCTACCACCTCTTAAGAGGAACTTATCCCGCGCAAGTAGTAGATTTCTCCCGTTAGAATGGGTAAGATTTAGCTTATTGCATAGATATTTCTGTTTTTGTCCCCCGTGTAATTATGTCAAACATTATCCAACATCATGTACCTATAGGTTGCATATCTACTTGCTTTAAAATTGGTAATCTCTACTTGTAATTGCCCTGTTCATAATAGCGGTATTATGTGTTAAAGGGATGGCATAGTTTTGCCTTCTTTACAGAAGCGGTATAGTGTTTAAATTACATTATTTTCCAAACTGTAACGTGTTCACATTGTGCCATGTTTATACGTTAAAGTGGAATCAAAGATGAAAAAAAAAGAGAAAAAGATGTTGTGACATGTAACAATCCTGTACCTTTTTTTCTGCTGTCTCATGTTTCTTATCACATTTTTAGTGGGGTTGTGCGTGCTTCTTGGGTGTGCTTTGTGTGCTTTGTGTGTGTGTGTGTGTGTGTGTGTGTGTGTGTGTGTGTTCAATACTGTCTGTGAACCCAAATTGTCATGCACGAAGCACGCAATTTCCGGCGGTCCAGAGACAGCACGGAAACTTGCCATGAATACTTCTTAGCTTGTTTTATATTCTGCAGGCCGTCTTTCAACTCACCCTAAGAAGAAACTGATCATTATGCTGCACACCCACAGCCAAATAGCATTTTGATCATAATAATACACATGATATTCTAGGTTTATCGATGACTGCATGGTCCCGTAGAGATTTTGATTATGGAAACATTTCTCGCTGAAACTGCAATAACAACAACAAAGCACCCTCAAATGGCTCTGACTGAACGTAAGATACTACAAGGTGTTGGCTTTGTATCATTTATTTGCTTATGCATACCCAACATGTAACATTTGATTATTTGCTATAATATGATTGAAAAATAGCTCATAGCTAATAGTTTAATAGCTAATAATCATTGATAAAGTTATAGAAAATATCATAAAATCTATGTTCCAGATGACCTGCTGGCAAACTGTATGATAATCTTATCAAATGAAACATTTCAGAATTATAGAATCTATCTTACTTAATGGGCCACTGCGTTGGGCAACCCCGTCTGTGGAGACTGTTGACCGTTTGGACGCTTTCATTTTACATCAGTTCTGATGCAATCGCGTCTTAATACCAAACACTTGACAGATTTACCCGCGGCTTTGCTTTACGTCATGTTACAACAGAGGAGGGACTACATTATTGGTCAATGTTCGTGGGTGCACCCACGGGATGTTCGCCATTTCGGGGAGCAGTTTTCCTGCAAGCTCGTGAACGCAATTTCACTATAGTACCTCCTTGTTTCGGGTAAGCACTAAAGTACCGATTTTATCTGGGTTGAGCAGGTGAAAAATAGGCACAACTGTGACGGCATACAAATTAACTCCTGGTGCTTACTAGAATATGAATTCCCCAGAGCCTTTGTACAAGAGCCATCCACTCACAAGAACCCCGTCAGCAGTAGGTCTGATCACGTGAGACAGAGTTGAATCCCTCAACCTGTTTGATCCTCTTGTTTGACGTCGGACACGTTTTACTCAGACATAATTCCTTTTTACGGTGCCAGTACCTCTGATCGCATTTATAGTTTTCCATAAGGTACATACGCTATGTCCACACACTGTCAATTCAATAAAGGGGAAGTGAATTTCACTGATTGTTGTGTTCGTGGCTTCTTTTTTTTCTGTAAATGTGTGAAAGCGATGTTCGGGATTTTCGTTCCTTTTTGTCTCCATATTGCCTGTTCTTTTTTCGAAACGGAGGAGGAGGGGCCGGTTCAATTTAGCAAATGAACGTGATGATTCGTGTAGATTGAGTGCTTGCACGATGCCTCTACCCCTTTCTGTCACTTTCACTCTGTATCTCACATACAATGTGCTTCGCTCCGCCACTCTAGCAACCCAAATCTGTCTCTGTCATTATATGTATCTCTCCCCTCTCTCCCTCTCTCCCTCTCCTCTCTTCCTTGCTTCCTAGCTTCCATCTCTTCTCTCTTCTCTCTCTCTCTCTCTCTCTCTCTCTCTCTCTCTCTCTCTCTCTCTCTCTCTTAATCAATATGGTTGTGTCCTTCTTTCTGCCCGTCAAGGTCCTCTATACTTTACATGATGAATCTTTGGTAAAACATTAATTTAAAAAGAAAAAAGAAAACCGATATATGATCATATGATACCAGACCTTCGTGAAGCGTTCACGTGTTCCTTTTGCGCACGGAAACAGCATGATTAAAATATAGTCAAAATGGAATAAATGTAACTCTTGATACATAACTGATACATTTCCCCTGCAAGCATCTTTCTCTCTACCTTAATTAGTAACTCATATCTATATTCGAGTGTGCGTGCGTGCGTGCGTGCGTGCGTGCGTGCGTGCGTGTGTGTGTGTCTGTGTGTCTTTAGCAAAGAAACAATTAGTTGAAAGGAAACCGGAACATAAATGCGGATTGAGTGAAATATCAGTAGTTGTACTATCAGTAGAACACATCAGTGAAAGTTTAAGGAAAGTCGGACAATCGATTCAAAAGTTTCTCATTTTCCAGTGCCGTCATCGGTGGATAAGCGGAGTGCTACCATAAAGAAAATATGGGGCGAATTCAAGAAAATTTCATATTCATAAAAAGTACACGGACCATCAACTTGTTGCGGACATAGTTTGGGGTAATTTTATTCCACCTGCTTTCTGAAAGACGTATGTCAAGTGCTCTTTCATTATGGTAGAAAAGTGAAAATATTTTCAATTGTCTTCATATTTTCCTTTCATTGTTTTCCAAATAATCACCTCATGGAGTGTAATAATATAATCTCCTTAGCCAGCGATGACTGCACTGAAACTTTTGATAGAATTCATAATTTTGAATCGATTGTATAATTTTCCCCCAACATTCACTGACAGACTGATGTGTTCTACTTTATTGATGCTGCCACGCAATCCACATTTGTATTTGGGCTTTGGTTTGCTTTAAGGCAAACTCGCCTAAAAACGAAATAAAACCTAACAAAACAAAAACAGAACAAAACAAAACAAAAACCGCAAACCTGTATATACCAGAATGTGTAAGAATTCACTCTGGGCACCTGGGTGACGATTTAGAGCTCATTGAACTCGTGTCCTTCTTCAACATTCTCCATGCGATCTACGTGCTCTGAATCAACAATTTTATACAGAGACGGTATGAGCGGCACTCAAACGCACCGTGCAAAAGGAAGGCATTGACTTTAGGCAATGAATTATGCATGCACAGCTTTCGAGTGTCGGCCTGATGAAACTGCGGAAAAGACAGATTGTGCTCCCGTGTGTTTTACATCGGTGCGTTTCATCCACCATTTGACATATTTCCCGGTGGAAATAGGGTAACAGGTTGATGCAAGATTTGATCAGACTTGGGAAGGGGGGGGGGGGAGAGAGACTGGAGAAAAAAAAATGTCTGTCTCCTTTGGGTATTAAGATACATTCAAAGCTCTATTCTCATTGCATGCACAAAGTGAAGTCTTTGATACTTTTTCAGGGAGTTTTGAGTTGGAGAGAATCTATGGCTTACCAGGGAAGGAAAAAGAGTGAAGATGTAACTAGTACCACAGCCCGACTTCTTGGCCCCTAGCCTGCAGTTACTCTTTACTTCGCATCCACGTTGGCGTCACGATGATTTTCAGCGCTTTAAAGGGGTAGATGACATTTTCATCTGGAAAGCTGGTCAGAGCTACTTCTCGGAATTTGCAGACTCAACAACATTAACAAGATCATTATATTGTGCGCCACTGGAATTGGTGTTAGGTTAGGTGAGGGAGCACTCACAGTACACATAACGTCACGTCGTGCACGGGTTTTCTTTGCGCACATACAGCAAACCACATGTATGGGACTAAACCAAAATTAATGATGAAACCAAAGCAAGGAGTGTTTTAATGCAGAGTCGACTCAGTTCAAGCTGCAGTATCAAAAGCCACTACACTGTTTACTTCCACATCCACCTTCATGATAAATTACAACTAATTTTCTCTTTCCAATGGAACAGGAATCATGATCAAAGCAAAGAGCGAGGAAAATAATAAATACGGAATGGAAACATAATGGTCAGAAGCACATCGGCGTCGACAGTCCGGACTTAGAGAGAGAGAGAGAGAGAGAGACAGGAAAAAAAGTTAATTTCCAGGACAACAAGCTACTGAGATGAGGAGGAAAATCTATCAGCTCGCAAGTAGTAATGCAATGCCCCGAATTAATCGAATTTCGAGACAGAGACGACTCGAGTTGGCCGAATATAAATTCCTTTAAGAGGATTACAAGTCTCTATCATAAGACACTTCATCCACTCGAAAACAGAGAATTGCCAGACATCTTGGCTCGCCCGAACTCATGCATTCTAACACTTTTTTTTCTAATCATCATCAGTTCCTTCTTTTCGTGCATTGTGCAATTTTGAAGAACGCTGCACCGTCTCCTTTTCCTTCGTACACATCGTAAGCACAAAACAATTGAGAATATAAAATCGCATCAGAACCACCGTCGGCCTAGAATTCGAGAGGAAGGTGTTAAAATGTGTTATTATTCTCCTTTTCACATCTAATATCCATTTGTAATATACCCAAACACTGCACGCACATGTGATGTACAAAGGCTTGAAGTAATGTTGGTATTGTATGATTTTGCTTCTTACGCTACAATTATATGAACATGCAGCAATGCTTATTTTGTTATGTACATTGTGGTCTATGACAGTGAAGCTTGCATTTTCTCCACCATTTTCTGCCCATTTATTCGTATGAAGATACGAGAAATAACAGGGCTGGAAAATTGCATATATGAATATCATTCTGTAGTAAGAAATTAAAATAAGTCAAGTGACCAATCGATAAGGTATATAGTCTGCCAGGTCAATTAGTAAAAGCGTCGAGCCAATTAGAAGATAATGCATCTTGAACCAAGTGTTCACCATACACTATGCACAATTACCTTCTATGAATTACTCGGGTATCACATATTCATAAGGTAAAGAAAATGAGCTCTGAACGGAATAAGGAGAACGTGCTTTATGTTCATTAGTGTGACCCAATTCAAAGAGAGCTCTGCAATGTCGCGCTGCGCGAACTGCTGCCATACATCAGTACGTCAGTATACGAAGGCGCCTTGACTGACCTTGCCTGCCACAGACAATACACATAATGATTTCACTCCGTGAAAAGTAGGCTGTATGACTCTCCTGCAGTGACAGCCATAGAAATAATCATGTGTAGAAGACCAAGGAGAGAGACAAAGGGGGGGGGGGGTGAAACTGACTTGAATACAACTAAAATAACACCTCAAAATATTTTTTTCTTTCGTGACAGATAGAGGACATCCGTTATTATCATAAATCAAACGACCGTTTTAGCTTGATTTGGATGCTTGCGAACTTCTTGTTTTCCAGCTACGTTCATAAGTATTTCTCAATATAATGTGTTTTTACTTTCATCTTAAGCTTTTGGAACGTTTGTGTTCCTATAGTACTACCCGCAAGATGCACTTCTTTCACGACACGATGAGAGCAGAGGATTTCCTTGCTTACATCAGTGTCTGTAGATTCCAGAGCGTTCAAGTTTTATCTCTCCCTCCGTCTCACACGTATCTCGTTCTCGATACGTAACTGTATTGGCGCCCCGGCGATGAGAGGCTTTATGTGACCTCATTTTGCATTTATCACACGTCCTGATGACAAGCCATTCTAAATCCATTCCCAGCTATATCCTCCCCGCTGCTGTCCCGGGGCTTCAGCCTCTCGTGCTCGTCCTTGAGTGTCTGTCGTCACGTGATCAACGCGATGGCACAGACGTGAGAACCGTTTGGAGAGAGTCTCAGATATTATCATGAGTGCTCGCCTAATCGCCCGAGATATTCTCTTCTGTCTTGACGAAAATAAAGGACGCCAACGCCATCATGACTACCTTGGCCAGTTTGTCATAATTCCATATTACATTAGTTATAATAAAACTGAAGCTATGATGTTATTAAAAAAAAAAGCACATAATTTTGTACACCTCAGTGTTCCCGCATTCACTAATTTCCCCTTTATGTCCTAATCAAACTAAGTTACCTTATTAAACACTACTCCTTTTATAAAGGTATTTGTCCTTTAGATATCGACCCGACCTGCATTTGGGAATTTGAGTGAAAGGTTCTCATTTTGGCCACTCACCAATAATGATCACATCATATTTCAATTTGCGACGTACATATGCGTTCCTCCACCTGATTGATCACTTCAAAACGTGAGAAAAATATACAAATTAAACAATTTTCATTTCACTAAAATGGAAAGTTTTATTTGTGGAAAAATACGACGTTTAAGGACAAAAGGATGCCGTAGCTGATTACCAATCATACATGAGGATCTATCATTTCTGTTAAAGAAATATACACGTATATCATGTTCCTTTTTTTTAATACATTGCTATTTGGTTACCATGCGCCTTGCATAGCAGGCATTCAAAAAGTCTTAAGCGGGATGATAGTTGGAGAGTTCCCATTAAAAAGAAAATAAAAGATGCTATTAAATATCATTGTTCAGTTTGTCTAAGTGTGAACAAATGCATTCATAAGATTGCAACTGCCGATCTGCAATTCTTAACAAACATTTCGGAAAAAAAAATAAACCAGCAGGATTCGAACCTGCCATCTACCATGTCTACTGCTTTCCTGGCAGCCACACTATCACCACGCTGTCCCAGGTTGCCGGCAGTGACACGATGAACTTAGAACAAATAGCCAAGCTCCGAAGTTCCGGCATTGTTATGTTCAGTAGTCCAAGGTGGACGAGGCATTTTCAAAATGAAAGCAAGAGATAAAGCTTTAATAATATTTTACTTTCAAGGTACAAAATCTTGGCATAGCGTTGAAAATCTCGCATTTAAGACTTCTTTCGATTGTTGGGTAAGATTACGATGAATTGTGGATAAGTCTGTTGGTTTGGGACTGGGAAACGTTGGATAAACAAGATAAAGTAGGCCATAAAAAAAAAATCCACTTGTTACGGAGGACTAAGGGGAAACATTCATCAATAACTCACCAATCCTCATTTTTTTTTCCGTTTAAGCATTCAATATTTCATTTTTCAGCCGTTGCTTTTCGCTGTCACAGTCTCGACGAGTTGTCCAAGACGTGAAAATATTGTCTATGGTATCACATTCGATTCTTGTTGCAACTGACCCCACCCCTTTTTTTCAACCTGTAAATTTCACGGGGGTGGTGATGCTTTTACCCCCTTGAGGAGCAGCCTAGTACCTCCTTTGTAAGCCGTATACCTTCTTCGAATTGTTGGCGAGCAATGTATGCGTTTTGGAAATGTGATATGCGACACTACACCGTCGAGGCACTGCATTTACAGTTTACTTAATGATACTTTGATTCTAGATTATCTAACAAGATCGGTCATCGAGGAACCAAGACAAAAAAAAAAAAACTCAAAGATCTACCTCATTCTTACTGGAAATAAACACGCACACACACACACACACACAAAATAAAAAATCAGTGTAATTTAAAAGCGAAAATGCATTTCTCAGATGAAGCATTTTTTCTATACAAAAAAAAAACAGTAATGGTAATGCGAAGAGAAATGCAGACCTTGGAATTCCCATCGCACATCACAAGCTCTATTCTTTTTGACATGGAGTGACGATTCGTATTCAAGCCCATCATGCATTCATCTAGAGGCGGAACTGATGACTGCTCAATACAACGTACGGCTTTTACATACACGTATCACCACAGGCAATCATGAACAAACACACTTACGCATACAAAAAAAAAAAACAGCAACACACAAACACACTCATTTAATACATTCAATACACATCCCCCACAGAATCACTGCTAACTCGCACTCTTCCTTCAATACAACGTTTCAACTCGAGGTTTTGACCTTAAGACGTGTAAGAATAATAATACTATGAATATTTCTACGGTTTTCACACACGCATACAGTTTGTATAAATATAACCTTGGTACAGTGCGACATAGTACGGGTCGACAAGTGTTCAATCCTACACTTAAACGAAAATAATGGTGGTGTTAAAGTAACAAAAAACACCTCCAACTACCTACATTTCTGTCATTTCAGAGACTCTCTTCACCTAATTCGTAATTACTTGTGAAATCATGTTTATTGTGTGCTGGTGATTACAGTCATTCTGTCTTTTTACTTATATTGTTCATTTCTTGTTTTGTACTGCCTGCGGGATGTTTGTTTTTTGTTTGATAGATACTTTATTTTCTGCAAATCAATATACATTGTACATAAACTGAATAATCGTGAACATGGGAAATATACAAAGTATATTTGAAACAGAGTCGTTTGACTTGCATAAACAATGATATAAAAGGAAATTAATGATATTACAGTATGCATGTCTATGCAGCTGGGATTACAATAACAATATTATATTTAGGAAATGATAATGCAGAGGGCCGCCATTGTAAGCATTGCTTGAAAAGATGGCCGGCCCGAGGAAAAGGTAGGTAGGTAAATTGGTAAACGATACAAATTCTGCTGCGAGGATAGCAGGGGAAAATAAACTCTGATGTGTGAAGGTGGTGAATGTGCGTGCGAGTGCTTGAGAGTGCACAGGGGCAGATAGGCTGGGATTTGGAATGATAAAATTGGTTTGCTGGAAGAGGGAATGACTTACGATGTTGCTACTATCGGGAGACCAACATAAGTCATATAAATTATTCGGGCTTAATTCGTATTTGAAGTATACTGTGATAAAATATGCTTCTTTAAGTTTGCTTTGAATGAAAACAAGGAGGCACACTGTTTCAACTCTTCAGGAAGAGTGTTCCATGTATCCGGACCGTGATGTCTAATCGACTTTTGAGCAAGTAAAAGCTTTGGATTACTTAAATGAAAATCATGGGAACGACGGGTAGGGTATGAGTGAATATGATCATTAGTAACTAGGGCATTATGGAAAAATGGTAATAAATTTCGAATGTGTTTGTACATAAATATAGCAGTTAAATATGAATGTATATCATGGGCCTTTAGGGTTTTTAGGCGATAAAATATGGGATCAGTGTGAGCCAAAAAATTTGAATGTGTGCATATACGAAGAGCCTTTTTCTGAAGAAGAAAAATTGTGTTCAATTTGGTTTTGCTACAGTTGCCCCATACAATATTACAGTACATTACATATGGTAGAAATAAGGTGTTGTATAACATCATTTAAGTTTGATCATTAATTAAGTATTTTATTCTCCTTAACACACCAGTTGCCTTAGATATTGCTGTTATAATATTCTGGACATGAGTATTCCAAGTTAGATTGTTATCTAGGGTCACTCCTAGAAACTTGGTTGAATGTTTCTCAGCAATGTTTATATCATCAATAGAAATACTTTGAGGAAGGGTGGGTTGAGATTGAAGCGTATGAAAATGTATAAAACATGTTTTATCAATATTCAATGAAAGCTTATTACTTCTAAACCATTTCGAAATATTACTTAATTCCATGTTAAATGTATCCACCAATGTTACAATATCCTTGTGGGAATAAAAAACATTGGTGTCGTCTGCAAATAAAATGAAGTTTAAACGAGGAGAGGAATTAATGATATCATTAATATAAATCAAAAAAAGTAGGGGCCCGAGGATAGATCCCTGAGGGACACCACATGACACGTTCAAATGGAACGAATGACTGGATTTAAATGCAACATATTGTTTTCGATGACTTAGATAACTTCTAAACCATGACAAAGTAATCCCTCTCACGCCATAATTATGTAATTTTTCAAATAAAATGTCATGATCAATAGTGTCGAATGCTTTACTAAGATCCATAAAAACTCCAATTATGTGCTCCTTTTTAATAAGCGCATCAATAATATTATCAACAGATTTAATTATAGCATAATCGGTAGAAAATCCTTTCCTAAAGCCAAACTGATTCACATTTAATATTTCATTTTCAATCATAAACGAGGAGAGACGCTTATAAACTAATTTTTCTAAAATTTTCGATATTGCAGGTAACAATGAGATGGGTCTATAATTTTTCACCAATGATGGATCTTCTCTTTTATAAATGGGGATAACTTTGGCGATTTTAAAAGAGTCTGGAAACTCACCGTTAAGTAAGGATAAATTAAATATATGGGTGAGAGGGGCTGCTAAGGGGTAGATTATTTTTTTCAAAAAATTCACCCTTAATTTGTCAGGCCCACAGGAATTACTACATTTCAGAGATCGAACAATATCAATAATTTCTGATTCATTTATTGGAGTAAAAAACAATGAGTTTTGATTACTTTCAGGTAAGTAATCTTTATAATTTTTGATATCATTTATGGGAATAGATGCAGCTAAAGAAGGACCAACATTAACAAAAAAATTGTTAAAAATATTTGCAATTTGATCAGAATTAGTAATAACTTTATCATTATGAGTAATGCTATCAGGACATTCCGTAGGTTTCTTTTTGAGTATTTCATTAACAATCCGCCAAAGAGCATTTTTATCATCCTTATTAGATTCGAGTTTATTTGAAATATATGATTTACGTGAAACTCGAATCAAAGAAGTTAATCTATTTCTATATGTTTTATACCTTTTCACGTTTTCAGGAGTAGGTTTCCTCAGAGATATTTTATAAAGACGGTTTCGAGTAAGAATGGAATGTATAAGACCTTGAGATGTTCACGGTGAGCGCTGCTCAGTTGTTTTCCCAGAACTTTTTTTTTTCTGAAGTGTACTCCAATTGGGTTATATTTCTTAATCTTTCCCCGATATAGCGCTATTATGATGCTCATTGGTGTGTTTGTTTTCATATACTGTGACACGTGACATTTACTGTGACATCTCGCATGTTATCATCTATTGAAGCATAATGTTACTAATGGTGGCTCCAAAGAAGCCTAATTTGTTCTATCCTTTTCTTTTAAACCCAAAGTTCAACGTTTTGGGGGTTTTTTTTTTTTGCTGGTCTTTATTTCTTATTTTTTCGTTTTTCTATT
Source organism: Diadema antillarum (assembly GCF_040938485.1). Classification (NCBI taxonomy): domain Eukaryota; kingdom Metazoa; phylum Echinodermata; class Echinoidea; order Diadematoida; family Diadematidae; genus Diadema; species Diadema antillarum. The sequence continues at coordinate 438,122 of NW_027271967.1, read as the reverse complement.
TTTTTCCACAGGAATGCTAAATCTCTCGTCATCACAATATCCGTTACTTAAAAAGTTATAATGTGCTTTAGGCGGTATTATTATTTGGAAAAGCAATGCACTATTCCCCACAACGAATGGGTAAACGATAAGTTAGAAAACTAGAAGACTATGACGAGATAATAATGTCATGATTATCTAATATTCCACCATTTAAAAGATTTGTGCGTTACATAGTAGGCCTATACATCCATGATGTAGCAGTACGTTTACAATACTTTGGAAGGTAAACCCAACCAGACAGAGCATGCAAACTATTTTACATTTGACAATTACGAAATGCACTCTATCATGAATTTTTCTACCACTGTCGAACTGACGTAAGATGGGATGTTTTTGTTCGTTTTTGTTTTGTTTTGTTTTGTTTTGCTTTGCTTTGTTTCGTTTTGTTTTGTTTTGTTTTGTTGTTGTTTTTGGCGTTTTATTTCAACACTATACGAGACTGATAAGACTACGTAAATGGTTCACCCATCTATCCGTGGTGGCGCCATCTTGTTAGGAGACCTGGATTGTAAAGTGCAATTGCTTTACCGGCATTCTGGCTTGTTAGAACCAATTAAAAGGCAAGGCTCGTCGATTCGGAATTCTTTGTAACAGACGCGTCGTGTTTGATTTGAGCCCCCGTACACATGGTGCCTTTTTCAGGCCCCTTAGTCCCATTCGTGTTTATAGAAGCAGGGGAGGGGAGGGGGTCTATTCAAGATCCGACTACACAAGGTAGACTGCGCGTCTAACTGCATTTTATGACGTCATAAAACACATGCTCTTTACATCATAACTGTGACCAGTAACCTACAAGCCGACCAGAAGTACGAAGAGTTCGCACGCATGAATCTATACGTAGAGGATATTGTTATTCTCACACACGCGAACAAGACATGTCAAGAGGAAGCATTATTACCAATATTTCATCAGAAATACTCAAATCGCATAAAGCATTGCTTTAGAATGTAAGTTCGGCTCAGTTTATTCTGATGAGAAACCTGCTCGAAATAAGTCTCATCAAATTCAACGACGACGTGACCAAATCAAATGGGACGTCTCGTCTTTACTGGAACCGGTCAGATATTTGAAAACACTTCAAGATCTAAGACAGGTCAATATTTGAGGGGGAAATGCGCACTACTCTAGTTATTCATGGAGTTTTGTGGGGTTTTGTTTTTTTAATTGAGAACCGAGACAGCTTGCCAAATATTGAGGGAACCTGACCCACATTTTCATTATTGAAAATTGGAGTTAACTTATCTGACTACCCTTGTTTCACTGGAAGTTGTCTATGCGTTATCACTGTTTTTCACTTGAACGAATTGAAAAGAAAGTAACCCACAATAAATACAGATTTATACATACAAATCTCATAATGCTGAGTAGCACTCTTCATGCCGTTTTGCTGTTGCTGTTTCTAGCATATAGGAAAAAGAAATCTCTCCAACTATAAGTTTGGATCAGATTTTTCTTTAGATATTAAATACAGTTTGCGAAACAGTAGAGCCTGCAATGGTATGATAAGGATTGTTGCATATTCGAATGTCATAATATTTTCATGTATACAGAAAATCATCAGAAGAATTAAAAAAAAAAGATAAAACAGCTAGTCACGTCTTTGCACGAAACTTTCCCTAGCCTGATGGCCAATGCCGTGCTCGATCAATTCCCTTGATACCGTGCAAGTATCAGAGCTTTAACAACTCCATTTCGAAGTCATAAGATTAAAATTCATAGTATCGTTTCCAACTCACTAAAAATGATAAGGATGTAATGACAAAATGACTCATTATCATTATTGCTTTGTCTTCATGTTATGACACCTCCTTTAAGTCATATTCCTCCGTTTCAGCAATACTGCTTGGTAGATATTAGATTTGATTGCTTTTAAATGTGTTTCCAAGTTCAAGATTACATGTAGAGAAGGTTTGCTTTAATAGCGTCTCTGATTGTCGTAAGGGCGATTGGCATCGACATTCAGCAAACGCTAAAGTGTGAAAATGAAATTAGATTTCGCTTTCTGCTCAGTTTGATCGATTTGATATTGAAAAGTGTAGGGGAAACGGAAAGATCAACAAGGTACACTGCGCCCAATCGCACGATTTCTGATGATCCTCTGAAAGCCTAACGTGCAGACCTACATAATACTCACATTTGATACATATTAACAGTGATCGTTTCAAATATTTTGTTCTTGTGTCTGTATTCCTATGTGGCCAAAGTGAAATGGGTGATGGAAAATATTAATGAATCTTCCTCCTGTTTTTAAAATTTGTATCTGGGAGATTTCAGGGCACCATTTCATAAAAGGTTTTAGGAAATCAAATCTTGCTGAAATGGCAACTTCCAATAGCAACAGCTAATCAGGAAGCTGGATTTGCTAGAGCAAGAGTTGCTATCATATCAACTTTTTATGAAACGGGGCCCAGAACTGCAGAATCATATTCATCATGCGAAAAGAAAAGTATCATGTGCCTTAATATTAAAAAAAAAAAAATAAAATATATATATATATATATATATATATATATATATATATATATATATGTGACTCTGCACCTCAAAACAAACAAAAAGTCGCCAGACATGAATTTTTAGTTAAGACCATATTCTGAAAGAACAGACTTTAAGCTTTAAAATGATGTATAACTCAAATCAAATGGACTCTCCTAACCTATCTAAATATTGGAAAGAAAGCACAAACTCAGGAAAAGTATGAACTGAGAAAAGAGGCTCTGAAGAACAGTGTCTATTCAAGCGCTTAATCTTTACCAAACCGTGCTGGCTGTGCGATGAATGGGACAAAAAACAGGAAGTAAACCACCAGAGTAACAACAATGAAGGGATTATCAGATTAAACTGAAATTAAGCATGCCTTATTAACACATTCTGTCCATAATTAATGCCAACTTTCAAAGCAGTAACACTATCCTTTCAAAGGTTATTAGAGTTGAAAGTGAAGAGTGTGGACAAGGTTTTTCAGAAATGAAAAAGGGATTCTAAAGACACACCAAATCACACTATTCTACCAAGAATATTCAAGATAAACTGCTAAAAAACACACTTTCCTGCCCGTTTTATGATACCAAATTTTAGCATAATGTAAAAGAAGACCCGCTCTTTCAGAAAATATGAAAAGTCAAGTTCGGCTAGGTTGACCCATTTCACTTATTTTCAGTCCTCACGCAAAATCAGTGTGTGCGACTTTATGTTCGTTTTGAGGTGCACAGTCACATATATATATATATATATCTTATAATGGTGTTATTATCATCAAGTATTGCGTTGTTACGCATTGTTAGAAGTCAATGAAGTCATTCCTTTACATAGGCCGTTGATATTAAAAAAAAAATGGAAAGTACCATTTCTCAGATATTTTTATACTTAGTGGTAAAGATCTCATACGCCCAAACCCACTTACATTTGTATTCAGCGATTGACATTCAAAATCTAAAGGACCTTAATCGAATATCATTCCAGAATCCATGCGTGATCCCCTTCTTCTCCCTTTAAAAGCCTCGACATGTCCAATTACGACTTCGTGCGATCCCCGCAAGCGCGAAACAGTTGTCGGCCGGAAATACACCCATAATGAGCTCGGGACACTGGACGTTGTGTCGTCACAGCGCGGCCAAGAATACATTGTAAGGTGACATGGGGACGCCACACAACGCAAACGAGCGCAGAGCTCCGACAAGGCGCCGCGGGGAGACAGTCCTACGTAGGACTGAGAGAAATATGACTGCAGTATAAAGGGAGGGGGTAGAAAGAAGGAAAGAAGTAAGATGGGCGTGGGCGGGGGGAAGAGGAGGGGATAGGGGGTTAAGGGGATGAGGGGAAAGGGAGTGTGGAGGAGAGGACAAGGGTATGGGGATAAAGAGGGGTATGTAAAATGACTTCAAAATTGTGCGTATAACTTTGAAAAAGAAATAAAGCAAAATTTTGATCATCTATTCTGCATAGCACAATATCAAGCGCTGACTTGCGATAAGGCGCAGATTTTTAACAGTACAAACTATTTTGCAATAATCGCGATACACGTGTTTGGTTATGTGTGTGTGCGGGGATGGGATGGAGGAGGGGGCAGGGGTTTTGGGTATTTTTTTTAAGCTTTAAACGAGATAAAGGAGCAGAAACCATTCTTAAGATTGAACCCCCCCCCCCAAACAAACAAAAACAAAAAAAAAAACACACACACAAAACAAAAACAAAACAAAAACAAAAACAAAAACAAACAAACAAACAAACAAACCAAAAAATGTCTTGAGTGACCTTGGAGTAATTAGAGCAGAAGTTTAGAAGAAACTAAAAAATCAGAGCAGAAGCACATTAACATGAATATGAAAAATCGTTCATTTTTACCTGAACACAAAACACACCCAAAAAAAAAAACGACCAAGTTGATTGTTCAGTAATGATGGAATACAAATCCTTGGTTCAAAATATAGAAATATAATCACGATTGTAAGTACAGTCTTTTTGACTGTTTTTGATGGTTTTGGTAATCATATATCGTACGTCCATAACTCTAAACGATGAGTTTCTAAACATTATTACAATACGTTTGCCACTCTAAAATATGCCATTGCCTCGGAATGCTGGTCGTTCAGTATATCAATACCATTACGATACTGAAACCACAAACATGCATCATTTCAACGATTTGTTGTTGTTGTTGTTGTTGTTGTTAATGAAACAATATCTATTAAAGATCACATTGCCTTCTAGAGTTTTCGCAGAAATAAGGACAAAATTCCCTTGAGTTAGAATTACCGTCTGTGTACTCATGAGTCGTGAACGCTCAATATCGAATCCCTCCCAAAGTGAATCGTGACGCCACTGCTGTTTCCGCCTATTGCTTCACATGCAATCCTTCGTGATGGGAAACGGGGGGAAAAAAGGAAGACGCCCAGGGCCATTGGTCAGTGGGCGAGTTATTGTGCCCATTATTGCAATTGCAATAATGCGCGGGAGAAAGAATACTTGACCATGATGTGCCTGCATGCCTGCTCCAAGACCAGTGAAGGAGGCTAATTTATGTCACCACGTGGTTTGTCTCGGAGGACTATAGTGGCGTGCAAAATGCGTCCTCATCCTTGGTTGCCATGGTTACCACAGCCTCCTCCAAGAATTGAGGAGAAAGTAGGACTTGTGCAGGAATGACTTAAAATATTTTGTTCTGGTTACAGAACGAGGACGAGCCTAATAAACGGGCGCACAGAATCATGCAACGCGGGTGTACTAACTTTTGGGTTGCTATGATGATTATTATTGTTATCCACTCTATTCTGGTGAAATCGTTCGTTGTGTGGTTGTATGACGCCATAATAATATTCGTCCGATTGTTGGATGATACCAACCCGCACAGCATCATTTTTTTTTCTTTTTTTGTAAATATCAGGCATACATTTTAGGAAGCTTACCAAGTACGTAAAGAATCAACGTTCAGTACGTTTGAACAATAAAAAAGAAGAAAACCACTGTGTGATCGAAAAGATTACCTTTGGGTCTTGTACGCGCGTATAACTTGAGGAAGCGAGCATCTATCCAAGTTTTGCTATTCGTAGCATCACACACTATCCCTTGATTGTTACTTGGGCATCTTTCACTTCTAAGCGTGGCATATGCGCCGAGTATAACAGCTTCTTGATGAAATTAATTAAGTAATTTCGAGCTTGGAGGTCACTAAAGGTGACTCTAAATGAGCCCATGCAGGCGTTCTGACGGTGTCTTAAAATAGCTCCATGTGTGGGAGACCTCGAATACGAGATTCACCTCGTGAGAGCCGCTCTGGAATAGGCTCGATGGGATAATAATGCATTTTGTGCCTCTTGATTTACAGTGCATCATTTCGGTGGCTTCAAGGGAAGAGTTATGTGGTGTGCACAAAAGACGCCGACGAAACGTGTAACCTTTAAAAAACTCCCTGTGCCCAGTCATCCCCAGTGGGTTCAACAAGAGGCAGATGATCTGGTAAATAAAGGAAGAAAAGGGCCGTCCTGGCAAGCAATCAGAACTGTGCAGTTTTTTCGCCGACCGCAACGGCGGACTGAGTAGGGATCTATGATTGTCCACCGAGACAGCAATTAGCCGGCAGCCCCGAGGAGTGGCCCCTCAGGAGGATCTCAGGGTCTGGTGGTGTGGAGAGGACACCGGCTCCATCTTATCTTGACCTTAAGTCATCTCCATCATGTACCGTATATTTACGGGTAGAGCCGGGCCCTGTTTCATAAAGCTGTTCGTAAAGTTACGCATGACTTAACGAACAACTTAGATATGGCAAGCCAAGTGGGTTTCCTAATCATTGTTAATTTCAATAGCTAAAGTTGAAATTTGCAGATAATAATGATTATTCTTGCATTTCAAGACACGTTTTTAGTTGAAAATGTATTTTGGCCCCAATGTAGATGAAATATTGACATACAGTCGTACTTTGTTAAAACGTAATGAAAAAAATTTGGGCACACATATTGGCACTTCATATTCCAGTCGCTCGCAAAGTCATGCGTAACTTTACGAACAGCTTTATGAAACGGGGCCCAGGATGTAAAACAATCGGTCGAGAGAATTTCCGACTGGAAGAAAATCTCTCCATGCAAGTCTCCGGTCCCTCCCCCCCCCCCCTTTTTTTTTTCTGTCGCTACAACAGTTTCGTCTCGACCTGTGATTGTTCGCCATGTATCAGAAGGCGTGTCGAAGTATTATTTTAATAGGCAATCTCTTACTACGAAGTAGCTTACATTTTTTTTTTCAATTAACATACTCCAACATGTTGTCCAAAGCATATCAGTAAAGCAGGGAACAAGATTTGAAAAGCGAAAAAGTTTGTGGAACACACACATTCACGCACACGTATATATTAAGCACAAAAAAAATAATAATACAGAAGTCTAAGTTGGTAGGTTCGCCACTAAATTTGTCAGCGTCTTCTTTATAGGCTTGTAGGAGAAATGAGTCAGTTGAAGAAGACAGGTGACCTATAACAACTAATCGCAAATTAAGATGGACACCATGTCCCTCCTACATTAATCCGTTATCCATCGACTACACTACCAACAACTTTGCAGGATGCTTAATGAAGTGAATGACACAAACACCAACATCCTCTACATGAGCAAAGTCAGGAGTTTGCACTGTAGGGTATACATTGTATCTCCAGGGAGTTATATCATTACACACGTGTGATACCTCCGTGCCATCTTCAACATTATGTGCAGGACGGAAAAATGGTAACATTCAAACACTTCCTAAAGACTTACTACAATGTTCTGTCTCTTAACAATTCGTCTTTTGTCATATGCCAGTTCTTCTTCGAATGACCTTAATAACCTCTCTCCATAGTTATTTCTTTGCCTAATGTAGGCCCCTCTGAATTCGACCGTCTAGACTCGTGTCCCCATGTCGGAAGTCCAAATTAATCCGACTCCATGCAAGCCTGAGTTATTGCCCTCTGTCATCCTGATTCGCTTGTTACTAAACAATTAGAAGGCTTCCCAGATCAATATAAACACGACAATCTTCTGGCATTGCACCCAATCAACATTCATTAGGAAGGTAGATCTCATTTCTCAGCTATATCCGCGCTCAAAATGGGTACGAGCTGGAGCGCATTTTCAATACCTAAGGGACCACTAGCCATGGAATCGTTCCCCAAGAATTGCTGATGATTTATCACTGCACAGTCTGATAATTCTACCATGATATCCAATGTTTGTGTCTTCACGAGCTGTTTTTCTCTTTAGCTCACTGATGGCTCACACAGGATATCTACATCAGCTTGTAGTCTCACTGGACCAAATTTCATTAGAAAACAGGAGTAGAAGAGTCGTACAGTTTGCATGTAGAAGGACTTGGGGATATTCCTTTCATTGACGTCAACATATATACCCGGGTATATAGGTCTGTAGAAGTGCTGGTCTATCAGCAATTTTTTTTTTCATACCCCACCTCCACTATGAGGATTTGCATTATTTTACAAAAATTAAAAATTTTGAGACACGCATGTTTACAGTGTAACTTTGTATGATATCATATTGGAACATCAGACAATGTTAGAACAGAAGCAGAACGAATGACTCGTATGCCGAAAAGACTACAGTATGCCCATGCCGACAGTATAAAGCAAATAGGAATCATTTTTACTGCACATTGTTGGCAGCATGGATGAAACTATAGAGGTTTGTGTGTATGTGTATCCATGTGTTGTTGTTGTTTTTTGTTTCTTTAGAATACAGCTGGGGGTTTATATAATCTGTAATGTTCAAAGCGTATAGATGCGTATACATTTGATAGGGTACATTATGAAGTCCTTGTCAAACGCCATTACAGTAAAAGTGATAGCAATATTAAGAAAGACGAAGACTTTATGATAATGACTACTTCAATCTTTGAAGCCAATAAGCAGAGTATCGCAGGTTTGCTCGCATTCTGCCTCGTATTGACAATCTCCCTCAGGGCTTTGAGGTTTGCGGTATCCTATCTCACTTTCCACCATAAACCAGCAGAAAACAGGAAGATAAGTGAGAAGATTCATTACGCTCATAAGCTCGTAAAGACGTTTTTTCCCTCTCTTTCCTTCCTCTTCAAATATGCAATGGATAAATATTAGTGCAAACATCTCTTTTAAGCCGCTGTATGTCGATCTTCCGATTTTACGATATAAATGAAACCAAAACACGGTAGTAAAAAGCGAGATGTCGCCAAAGATTATACAGGAATAATTCATGCTGTGTGCCTCCAGTAAATGCGTAAAATCGATGGGGAAGCATCCTCACCATACGAGGTGGATTTAGAAACGTCGAAATAAAACGCAATTGCAGGCACACGCCAGCGATGCAAGGCTTATGAAAGATTCACAGACCTGGTCAAATATTAAAGGCAAAGATTGCAGGCTCGCAAGGCGAACAAAATTTGCACAGACTCGCGGAAAATCGAGTGGAAGGTAGGGCTGATCGCAGTTGAATTGTTTTAGCAGGTCTCTAAATTGCAAAGAAAGTCGCGTCTTTGTTAAAACAATTTGATACACTGAGGGCTCCTTATCAATTCCGGAAGATTCTATGTAAACATCTTGATTCGAGCTTCTTTCACTCGAATGACATTTTCTTGAAATAAGAATTTACTATGATGGAGAGGATAGCTATCGTTAAGATATCGCTGAGATTATACGTTTATGTAATTTAAAAGTAAAATTACACAATCGATACTCGGTTTAAAAGAAATCCTTCCTTGATTTTTAAGAGGAATATGTCATAAGAAGATAAAGTATTAAGAGGGATTGAAGAAACGGATTTCATTATGGTAGGGAGAAAAATTGAGACAGATCATATCAATTCTGCACAGATTCATCCACAGTTTCTGAAGACTGATGAAAATTGATGAAGATCAATGAAGATTTATTGCAATCGACAGACTTAAATGAGAGTAAAGATTTTCCAAATAAGAGATTGAAGATATGATACTTTGAAGAACAAAACAGTGCCTTTCGCAAAGTCGATTAAGAGAGTTTCAATTTAAGTTCTTACATGGTAATTCATATAACAACCATTCCTTGCATTGAATCTTGACCTTTGTGGCCGAATGTGATGAAATTGGTATTGGTTTTCGGTAAATTGTTAGGGTCGGAATACAACAGGGCAGGTGGAAATGACGAGGCGGTGTGTTTTCACATTATGTCATTTCACTTGACGACAGACAATTAGAGAACAAAATATCGTCATCAATAGTTGTGTAACACACAAATCTGTTCGCCCCTGCATGTCAGTCGCACAACCTGGGATATGTCTTCACAATAACATCAAAGTCATTTGATTTCTATCAACAGCTCCCGATTGTGGGATTGTGGACGTGTTAATGCAGAATGCATAAGGAAAGAGGTAAGGCTCATTGGACATTGCGTCCCTATGACCATGTGATGACACTGGCACGTTGGATCCCTTTTATTACTGAAGCGAAAGAGGGACCCACATGTGTGTCAGTGTGTCTGCAGAGTGCTGCCTTTCCTTTGCTGTGTTTGTTAACTCAGACATGTCACACAGCATCTTCTTTCCCAAAGGGGACATTAACTTATTGTGTCCCGTCAGAGAGGGAGAGCATTAACTACCACTGTGACTACTGATTAAAAACCTCCTTCTTTCCACTCCCCTCCACATCTCCCTCAAACTCTCCGACCATTTCTTTCTCTCCATTTCTCTCTCTTCTCTGTCTATCTATCTATCTATCCATCTATCTCTCTATCTATCTGTCTATCTATCTCTCTATCTCTCTATCTATCTATCTATCTATCTATCTATCTATCTATCTATCTATCTATCTATCTATCTATCTATCGTACGAGCTCACTCAAGGACCAGGGTCTTTTTCCACGGACCAGGCTGGAAACTTGACGGGGTGGTCAGCAAACCAAGAAGGCATGGTGTGCGATCGTGTGTGTGTGGGGGGGGGGGGGGGAGCTCTCAAAGTCGGCTTACATCCCTCGCCAAAGAGAAAATGTAAAAAGCTTTTGTTTCAATCATGTTCACATTAGCCATAACTTGCCGAGATGAATCAAAATGGAAGTTTGATGACGTTATAGGCCAACAGTTCCAGATACGCCAGCGCTAATATAAATCATCAAAACAGTTTACTATCTACAGCATGTCTAATGACGAAGTTTCACGAAGCAATAATTCTGGAGAAAACAACCCCGGAATTTAACTAAAATGCACAGATTCGTTGGGCGCATCAATTAAACATCCAAGTTCGAAATGACATCTTAATGCAAACAACATGCAGAGTGCTGTCAAATGCCGTCGGTACTTCAGAAGATGACAAAGAATAACTAAGGACCTTTTTTATGCTGGCAGCAAAGAGATAATGATGTGTTGTGCGTTTTCCTATCGAACTAAGATATGAAGTTGGTCAAGGGGGTATTGCTTTTGGTGTGCCTCTACCTTATATTTTGTGTGTTTAAGCGAGACTCTGTTTATCCGAGTGTGGATGGTGGGCAAGACATCAGATGAACAGAGTTTGATGGTATGAGCTGTCTGGGGAGTACCCAACACGCGCCTCTTCACAGGATCGTGCCCGGTCGAAGAGGCCCAAAATAGCTCGTGATATTATTATGCGACGCTCGGACTGTACATGGAACGAACATTCATAGCAAACGTAGCGGGCTGGTGTGTGTCTTAACGTTGGCAGCGCCTCGATACTCTCTGCACACGCACTTCATGCGCAAGTTTCACAACAAATATTCCGCAATATAATAGATACACACGCCATAGTTTGAACGTCAACATTTTCTGGCAATACGATGACATTTCCAACTAACCTCTTCTTTGATTTTTTTTTCTCCAGGCCTGCTAGAATACTTTGAAGCATGATTTTGTAAGGGGGAACAAATCTCTCCTAGACTGCCGGCCGTTTGATTCAAGCCGCAACACAGAGCGACCCGCAGTCCATGATTACATGTTATAATGGTGCCCTAGACGATCTGATGTTCAAATTACATGCACTTGAGTCACGAACGAGGCAAAAGAGAGACGTTATTCGCAACCAGCATGGGAGGGAAGCCTAGCCTATGCGTGAACAGTGACAGACAAGTACAGTTTGTTTGCTGTATATCAGTTGTCTCCATCATTTAACTAGCAGTGACAATCGGGCAACGGAAACTGTGATCATTGTGGTCAGTGGCGACGACGACGATGATGATGACAAAAATGACAATCTTGATGTCTGATGTTGTCTTTCTGTCATTCTTCGTTCATTTCATTCATACATGGAAGTACGTTTCCAAGCGCTCTTCCTTTAAAATCTCGGCATGGCCGTGACTAAGTAGAAGGAGCCAGTGGAGAATATAATGATGGCGTTTTTCACAAAGAATATGGTGACAGTAAAACTAATGACACATGTACCGCAAGCAATCGCCTCCATTATCATTATCTTAATGACTTTATTTATAAACCATAACATAGGATAACGAGCTATTATCACAAAGATACGAATGATGGCCATAAAAGAATTTTCAGTAACTCAAGATAGTAAAAAAAGGTAAAATAGAACGGAAACAACAACCCAACAAAGACTACCATGAAAAACGCCAAAGAGCGTGAAACCGTCCATATAGCGGGGAACATAAACTAAAATGAATGGAATTATGTATAACATAGAAGAAATAGATATATTGTGTCACTTTTTTAACCAATAGTGCCGTTGAATCGATGTAATAACCAAACTGACATAACAAGAAACTACTTCCGGCTTGTACAAATCCAAAAGAGTATGTAGAGCACTACTGATACAAATAGCATGTTTAGAAATAGATCTTTGAGAGATGACCAATTTAGGGGGTGGCAATGAATGACAAATTAAAAATACAAGAAAAAAAGAAAGAATTACAGGCAAGAAATTGAAATTAAAAAAAAGAAGGAAAATGAATGAGGACAAAAAGATAACTATGACCAGTCGCCATTACATCACTTCCCTTGACTCTAGCTGGAATCACAAGTATTAGAAGAATGTGATAAATCGTATGCAAACATTATGTTTTGTGAGAAATGCTTGAGTTTTTTTTTTCTTTTCTCTCTAAAAATAGCAATTAGTTTCGAGTTAGACAGCTTGACTAGTCAAGCTTCCGTATTTGATCTTATGTTGAGAAGCGTCATGTTCCGGAGAGTTCACATGGTTGATATTGAGTTTATGTTCTGTCATGGTTGACGTAGATAGTAAATTAAAGCATGGCTGACGAGCCGTAGACCTCCACACTTCGTCTCCTCAGTCGTTAATCAGATTCTAATGGCTTTTCTACAAGCTCAGCATGGACGGCCGAATCAAAATAAACAGCATAACAAACAATGAGCATATTGCGTTATCATCCACATTCAACTCATGTAGAGGGACTGCGGAACGTTTTTTAATCTGTGTGTGTGTGGATGGGGTGGGAGGGGGCTGCTGGCGGGGCGGGGGGGGGGAGGGAGGCGTCATGAAGTGGTCATAGCATGGGTCAATGTAACCGACTCCCCCTCCCCCCCCCCCTCCCCCGCCGTTTCGATGCGGAGAATCTCCAGGCGGTACCGTTTTTTTTCTTTTCACAGCTCAGTCACTCCCCCCCCCCCTCTTTGTTATATTTTAGAGCATGATTATAGCCTCCGTTATGTATAACATACGGGATGATGAATATCCTCACTAATAGATTCGTGAAATAAAGATATAGACATGATAGATACATATAACAAGAAATAGACAGACAGATAGATAGATAGATAGATAGATAGATAGATAGACAGATAGAGATAAACGACTGATAAATACACTGAAATATATAGATAGATGGATAGATATATGAGAAAACACTTAACAAATGAATAGACACGTCAGGAAGAGAGAGAGAGAGAGAGAGAGAGAGAGAGAGTAGAAAAGGCTGGGCGAACAGGTGCCAATAATTTCTGTGCCCGAAACCCGTCGCAAAGAGCGAGAGAGAACAAAAAAAAAGAAGACCCTTAGCAAATGTTTCATCTTTGAACTCTACGCATTTTTTTCTATTTGTATTTTACTCTGATTGATGTGTGGGAATGTTTCATGTTACATGAGAAGTCAAATCAAAATATTTCATATTTCAAGGACAAAGCAACTGCATGTCGGTCAATGACTAAAGTTTTGAACGTAGGTCCCTACATAGTTTTTATCTTCTTCTTTTTTCTTAGCTGATATGGTTATTTTGTTAGTGAGGATTGGTCGGGTTAGGGCGACTTTTTTGTTGTTGTTATGGTATAGTATTATCAAGTTCATTTATAAAAACAATTCCTATTGACTAGTCGTCATATCACGTCCAAAGAGGACACATGAGCCAAATTTTGAAAATCTTCTACATGCTTTACTATCAACATCGCTTGGGGTCAAGGACAGACGATAAAGCTGTAAATGATTTCCAAGTGCATATAATTGTACAGAGCCATCGACTGATAATCGCGATGATTTGTGTGACATTTACTCTCGATGTTGCACCAATTTACTCAATCTCATATTACCTCACATGCTTCTTGCTTTTAAGAATCCAAACACATCTGGGCATAAAAATCCAAATGCTTTGATGCAAGATCTTAACGGAGAGCACAAGCGATGTATATTATTTGGCAGCCTGCTTATAAACATAATGCACAAGAAGAATACGCTTAGGAACTTACATGAAAGGTCATTTTGATGTTTGAAAAGTTTTGTTCACTCTATGAATAAATCTTTATCGTATCTCATCACCCCCTCCGTCCCCCCCCCCCCCACACACACATACACACACTCAAACCGTGCCAGGGTATGGTACACTGTGAACATCCAGGGTCTCTGGAATTGATGATTGACGCGAGAACTCGGCGGCTGTTCTCGAGTGGTCACCTTGATTATGATAATGTCATTCTCCGACATCTTCACTGTCCAATGGTCTAACCTGACCTACACTCAGCATCTGTCAGATGCCTCCCACGTGGTGGAAATATTGCATAAAGAAAAGCAGTTTACACTGGATATGGAAGCTCTCATTATGTCACTGGATGAAAAAAGATAAAACTTAGTTTAACTTACTACAGTTTAAACTTGTGGTCATATTATTCGGGAGAAGAATCAGCGAAAGATTTCGAGATAGGGATAATACTCTCCAAAAATTTTAGAGGAGCTTTTCAGATCCAAAACCTCGGCAGCTCTAAAATGGCGAATCATCCGACTCTGAAAACTCCGTCAATGTTGAGGGAGGGCAGATCAGAATTGATAAGCGTCAGTATTGTTGATTCTCTCTCACTTAACACAGGAGACTTGGGAGAGCATTGATTCTTCAAAGGTTGTTCAAAAAGTAGCCATGTTCGGTAATTTGGCTTGTTATTGGAAATATATCTACGTCAGCGCATAGCTAATCTGAGCATCAACTTCTATGACAAACGCCGACAAGCGCTGCACAAAGCCGCCTAGACTAACCCTCCACTGGCTACTAATGGATAAATAACAGACTAATAGACATATATTAACATATTTTATTTCATTAGTTTCAAATTGCACCCGGCCTTTGCCTCAATTATCCACACCAGAAAATAATAATGATAAAGTATATGCTAATATCGCACTTCCTTAATCCATAAATCATATGTTTGTTATTTTTTCTGTCTCAGTTTTAGATTGTTTATAGGCATGTATGTAGATTCTTGCCTACATTAATAATAATGATAATAATAATAATTGCATTTATATGGCGCTTCATACTGACGTTTCTAAAAACATTAGTTTTCCATTCGTGATGATTACAAGATTGAGTGCTGTACAGTATTTTTAAAAATATCGTGTAACGAGGGATAATTACGCATTAGCGTATGAATATATATTCATATTGAATTTACAAGTTCATAATGGTCTTGCAAGACGTTTAACTGTGAAAAAAAACCTAATATCACGTAATGCCCATTGTCACTATGTAAGTCACTATTTTTGTATTCTAATTGGAAAATGACACAAGAGACGTCTACAACAACTGACAATCTTATTGATATGAAAATGTCCTTCTTAGGACTACATCCTTTAATAATCTCATTTGAGTTGTCTTGGCAATAGTTATTTAACTATGTTTAAACAAAAACCTTTCTCGTTTGATAGTGTGTGTACGTGTTGTGAAATGAATGTTTTCCTCTGGCGAGGGCGTAGTGTTTTCTTTCTTATTGTTGAGGGAACGTACTGCTGATAGAAGTTGCCCCCCCCCCCCCCCCCCCACCTTCTGTCCTTACAGTTACCTTCTCTTCGGTGAACAATCACAGCTAGAGTGATATTACTTGCGTATGATTGTCATGTGCTGACTGCTACGACACATACATAACAACGCAAGCGAAGAAGGAACGTGTCGCATTTTAATGTTAACACTGATGCGAAATTTGAAGCCCCATTTTGGGTATTCACACGAGCCCCAAGACCACTGAAGACGTAGGCAAGGGACTCGTGACCCTCCCCATCAGATCAGCGTCTCGAACCCGAGGTCAAAAGCTTCTACACGCATGGAATATAAATTCACCAAATTTGGTTTCAATGAATGTCACAAAGATGATTTTTTTTTTATCCTTGCCATTGTTAACTGTTCTTTCAACAGAAGAAGAGTGCTGAATGAGACCGAATCATATACAATAATCGTGCAACAAAAAAAAAAAAAAATCCCTTCTCTAGAGAGTGATGTCTTCATAATGAGACATATATCATTTTGCATGAATTCAGACCAACATCGATCAAAAATCAAAACTCAATTTTGATTCACCAGCTATTGTTTGATAAAAAAAGAACAAATCCAAGTATGTTCCAAGGTACGTATAATGCCATGTTCATCCCGTGGGACGAAGAATGCAGACATTTCGGCTACACACAATGGATACCATTATGATAGTAATATAAAGCGCGTTCCATTGTATAGTGCCCTACGAGACCTCAGTCTACGCTCAATCAAAACTGATTATTCACCCAATGTATTCAAAATGCTCTTCATAAGCAGTGGCAAGGTCGTTTTCAATAGGGCTCTCTTCGGCATCTATACGAGTAATAATCCCCATCACGGAAAGGTGAATACATTTTGACATTGGGACAAATTATGCGCTTTACGATCTACATGAAAGCAGTCAATATCGGACAGATTGGTCATAAAAAGTGGGTCGTTATCTCAGAAGGTAAGTCATTATGATTCAATGAGCGGTATCTCCCTATTCTCTCCTCTCTTCTCTCTTCCACTCTATCCCTCTCTCTTTCTCTCTATTTCTTTCTCTCTCTCGTAAGCGTATAGTTACATGTTCGCTGCCTGCCATACACCAAGCTGTTTGATTTGAAAATAGATCACATTCATATTTTTCTACTTATTGCTCTCAATTTGAATTATTGTCATTGGCGTACTTGAACGTTCATGGCGTGTTCAAGCTCATAAATCACACAAGAGAAATCGAGTACATAATATCATTGACGCAGAAGGTTGGGTAAGGCGGAAACGATACCACACACGCTTACCCCCTCCTTCCTTCCTGCTTGTCGCATGCAAACAAATATATGTCATAGAAGGGATATGCAATATCTTGGCTTAGACAAGGGAGGCAGAATGTCAGCTATGTCTCCTTAGAGTAGATCGAGAGAGAGAGAGAGAGAGAGAGAGAGAGGAAGAGAAATCTACTCACACATACACATTATAGTACATAGACATACGTTTACGCAAATGACACACATAGATTTACACACACACGCACACGCATACACATATGCGAGCAGCTACTAGTATTCACTAAGAGTAAGAAGAAAAAAAACCTGCGGAAATATCGGGACTTCTGAGCGAGAGATAAACAGAGGTGACAGAAGAAACACAGTCAAAAACATTGACAGAACAAGAGAGAGATATATATGAGGGTGAGATAAACTTATAATCTGACAACGACATACAGTACACAGGGTGTGGGGTTTGCGTAAAAGAAGAAATGAGTATTGCAGGAGCCAGACGAGTGCAAGTGTAATATCCCATGAGGACGTAGATGGGACTGGAAAAAGATTATATGCATATAACAGTATGCTTACGTCAAGAGATCGAGTAAGAGGGAGAGAAATTGTGACGAAGAAGTGCGAACATGCAGACAAAAAAAAAAAAAACGTAGAAGAGTAGTAGTAAGCACACAATTGAACTTAAGAAAATGTGTTAATACTGACATGGTATCTCATCAGCGTTAGATGTGAACATATCGTCATACATGAAAAGTGCTGCAAATACAACGTTTCGATTAATTTGCTTAGTGCTGTCATTGCAATGGCCGTCGTATCAAGTCATCACTGTTTTAAACGAGTTTATTTCCCATTTCGATTCAAGCGCAGGCAATATGCTATTATATTTGTACTGACAGAACTTATAAATTCATCTTATTTTTAGTAATCACAAAACTGCATGTAAGATCTACAGCCATGCCGCAAATTTATGTGTATAAAGGTGATATTTTCACTATCGATCGTCATTATCACCTTTTTCGGAGTTGAGCCTTGATTTATTCCACATGACCACTGACTGATCAATTACATGCTCATGAGAGGAAACAAGGGAATTGCGTCATGTCCCCTAAGAAGGACCATACAGGCAATGTAGGTAAAGCGCCTTGCCTGAGATTGCCATTGCCACGGGTTCGATCTCAAGAACGAGAGTCAGCGGTCTATTTCACTAGGCCGAGATAGCGCTTGAAAAGAAAACAAAATTTCGTTCAATACAGTTAGTTAACCTTTATATTATGATGCAGGTGGGGCCCTTAGGTGTTCCCCTGACCCTATATGACACCATCATCTGGGAGATCTGCCTGAAATACAGAACTGTCATCAAAATGGTGTGGGTGAAACCTTTACAAGCTCGTGACCTGAGCCTGCCTGACAAAACTATCACCAGGCTGTAAAAGACTGACAAGAGAAGGTAATTAGCCCGACACGAGCCTCAGGAGAGTAATGACGAAATATCGACAGGGCAGCCCTCTGTGTCGGGACAGGGCGCTAAACGTTCCCGTGCTTGTGTGTGCAGCTCTATGACAGGCGGCAATTTACGACAAACCACTTGGCTTGAATATCAGACCCGCACTTGACCTTCTGGCACGGAATTATCCTCGGTGATTATAATTGACAGGAGTGGAAGGGAGTATGGCCTAGGGGGGTAGCACGTCGGATTGGTCGCACGTAATTCCTCGTTCGACTCCCACAGATTTCATCCGAAAAAAAGGGCTTTGTCGATACATTATCCTGCATGCGCACAGAGGTTGAGAAGAAATGCAAGATGGATCAAACAAATGGATCGCAGTATGAGACAGAAATATTCCTGGACACAAAAGATGAGCAGTTAGCATTTGTAAATCCGCGCCACAAGCGTGGGTGTACGAACACAATACTTCGCTGCTTGAAATTCTGAACATTCACAACATACTGGACAACTTAAGTGCAAAGTGTGGGCACTACAACTAATGTGTATGGCCTTTCATATGTCTCTTAACCGTCGTTTAGCGACCATTGAACTGAAAGAAACAAAAGGGGAAAACTCTTAACATAAATGACTGCGTGCATATCGAAGCCGTCTCTCCTTCAGTGAACTGTGCGTTATGAAAATGAATACACTGTGTCATTTTGACAGTATGGAAAATGTTGCAGAGGTGTAGGGATGCAAACATATCGTCTGTTGAGAATAAGAAGGGCTTTACGTCTTCTCGAACACTATGGGTTTTGTGGTCACTTAACGCCCTTATCATTCTCAACAGACGATATAGTCCTTTAAGGCCCGTTTTACATCATAAACACAATGAACGTTATCCTGCATCCTAAAAATGACCTACATAACGATCCTCTCGGGTCAATTCCCTTTCGGACTGTCATCCCGGTGGAAGAATGATTTCGCAACTAATGTGTGATGTAACTGGTGACAGGTCTATTCCCTTTGAGGATAAGGCTGTCCTGGGATCAGTGTTAAAGGCTGACTGACCTGGAAGCGTGTCTGTTCAGAGGAAGGTTGGCTATGAGAGAGGTGTGGTGATGACGTAATGACATTTGATGATAACATCTTCACGTGACCATCTACACTGCCCATTTAATTGCATCAGATATCGCTGTTCCATTGATTCGTGCGAACATTCAAACACTTCATGACTTAAATGATCCATTTCAATTGAACTTCTTCAGCATTTTTTGCGAATATTTTTTATTCTGCTCATATAAACAAGGAGAAGATTGTAACTTTGATATCTATTGTTTCAATGAGTTGCAACGTAATCTTCCACCATCTTACCACAAATGATGTCCTTGTGCACTCTACAAGATGTCACGCTTGTTACACATCATTACATAGTCTACGAGAGTCGATATTCTTACTGCAGTACATCAGAGTCGTTTGTTTTCAACTCAATGTGAAATGCCAGATAATCTTATCAGATTGCTTAGCATGGTGCAAGTATGATGAGTTTAGCATATGATCATTCATATATTTACATTTTGTTACTTATTGTTTCTTCCTTGTCTCCTCTAAGGCTGCTGCGATGGTTGGGGCAAGAAGAGGGGGGCTAAAAATAACTCGGCGTTAATTAATAAGACGAGTGTAGGTCAGGCCGACTGCCGGGAAGTATTTTCACGGGCTACGACTTGGCGGGAGGATCACTGGGCGCCGGTCGGGTCAGGAGCGGGGGGATGGAAATGTCATGCCTCCAAAGGCCGAAACCAGCACCAATGCAGGTGCGCCATTATCAACCTGTCTATCAATTGATTTCTGACGCACGACGAGGATCGATCAGCAAGGGCCGACGCTGGCCACACGAGAAGACCATCACGTTATCGTCCCAAATTGATTTCCCTTGATCTGGCTTCGCACTTGACAGCGCATCCACGGCATTGAGGCATCCATATTGTTTTTGATGGGCAAAATATGAATGTATTGCATTTGCATTAATGCGTTTCACTGTGGGTGTGATAATAAAGGGCAGTGGTGCTGACCCCATGGCACTGCGTGTACTTGGGCTTCGACCTAAATTTCTATAAATCCTAATCCATCGGCAGCAAACCTCTTAATTTTGACCTCAAAGTATATGCAAAACGTTGACTAGTGTTGATACTGGTACATAGTACTGGAACTGCGACTTCTATAGCAGCACTTAACCTATTGTATACTGCCTCTTCCATAACACTACAATACTCTAGATTGAATCTACTTTTTTTGCTTCTTCCCCAGCTACTTATGTTTGTTTGTTTTTTTTTTTACTGGTGCATGTGCGTTTATCCCCACCTCAAGTGAAATTAAAGAGACATGTTAGCTATACTTGTACTTCAACACTTTGATAATGTACGGTATAGACCCTGTAAAATTATTCCAAATTCTATGATTATCCTAATTTCTCGACAGTAAAATGCTTGTGGCGTTATATCACTGATTGTGACACAACAAAATCCCTTGCCACTTGACATAATCTTCATGACATAACAACCTTAAATCACGCAACTTTCTTAACTCAGATACACACAATATGTGACAAATATTCCCTTCTGAGTTCAGAATCTAAAAGAGGTCGTGTATGATCAATGTCAGACTTTTATCCACCTATATTAGTCTGAAATTATGCTTATTTCAAATCGTTCAGAAAAGAGCAACAGCCGCGTCTGCGCCGAGGTAAGAATAAAATGGTAACCAACTTAAATAAGTATGATGGTAGCATAAAAGTAAGATGATAACATTAAAGCTTGATTGATTAAACTCCGTGTATTAGTTGCCTTCGATATCGTAATGTCTACGGCTGTGTCGTTATAAAGATTACAAAGTGTAAGTTACTATGAATCTGCCCTTTATAATGTTTTCTGTTATTGTCATCGTTTTCCCCGAGTGTCTGTATGCCTGTGTGTGCGTGTGTTTATGCATGTGTACTTCACTTACTTACTTTTCTTCTTTTGTTAGTAAATTCAATGTATTGAGTAGCCTGCATCTCCAAAAGTTATGCTACGTATGGATTTTTGTATTACGCCCATCTTCTAACTGAATTAGCAAGATGTGATTCAAAAATAAAAGTTCACGTAAATCGACAAACACTGATAATTATGATCACTGAATCATCACGGAGACGTAAATTCCTTGCCAGACTGAATCAGGCTGACATTACATCATATTATATTTATTTTCATCACCATTCTTTATTACCATTCACTTCCCTGGTTAAACACCCAATTAACATTTGGGATGTGTAATAGCCTGACTTTTATTCCGCTTGGGTTTTTTTGTTTTGTTATTGTTGTTGTTCATTGGCTGAACCAAGTACGAGTTACCATCACACAAGCACACGGCTGTGTCAACGTTGCACACAGTCAAAGGGAGGACGAAGTGTTGTTTCAAAGAGCCATGTTGGTTTAACGTCGACGTGGCTCACGAGACAACGAGACTTCTATTCCTGCTTTCAGCTGTCAACACTTGCGTGAGCTTGTCACGTTTTCCAAATCAGACAGCCTGCCTCAAAAATTTTGAAATCTTCCCCCCTCTCTCTCTCTCTCTTCTCTCTCTCTTTCTCTTTCTTTTTCTCTTTCACTCTCTCTGCCCCCCCCCCCATCAGTATATGCGTTTTTGTTGTTGTTATTTTTTTGTTTTTTGGCATGTCGATTTTTGCTTTGTGAGAAAAAGGACGATCGCGTTTAGGTGATACAAAACACGCACACATGGATGATGTTGTTCCTACGCAGCGAGATTACACCTGTGCCACAGCATAGGAATGGTCTGGCTACAGGTAAATTGGCATTTGGCTCCATAGAGGATTCCCCGGGTCTTAAATCGCAATCCAGGACGGCGACACCAAAGATAACGTCACAGAAGCAGAGAGGTGTCGGGAATCTCAGAGTGTGAGGGTGAATAACAAATATGATCGCTACCGGGTTAAAGGACGCCACTCAGATGTCCAGGTGCGCTCTACGTTCATGATATTTGATATATTACAACCCACGAGAGCCTTTCTCTTCTTCCTTTTCTTTTTTTTAAGTGTGGATATTGAGAGTCGGTGATTTCACGATCTCAGGACCCGCAGTGCTTTCGACACGTTATAGAGATTAGTAATATGTCTCCTTGGGTGAAGTGTTGTAGTAGATAATGTCTTTGACGCTCTACATACTCAGCTGGAACAGTTTTGATGATCCACTTCGCAACAATAAGTTATTTCAATTATAATGTTCAAATTCAAATAATTGTCATGTATAAATAAAACCCACTTTCAACTACACGCAATTTGTTGACTGTCTATTCTACACTTACTCCCAAAGTCATTCACTCACTCATGTTTCAGTTTCATATGCTTGTACTGAGTTCAATTATTCTTCCAAGCCTGTGACGTTTAAAGATATTAATTGATAAATAAATGCAGGTTACGAAAGACATGTCGGAGTGTATCATCTTCAACAATATGAATTGACGTTTGACTCTGAATGTAAGCGCGGGGGGGGGGGTTCATTCTGTGCGCTTGATAATTTGGTGAAATAACAACAGACTACACATTTACACAGCAATTGAATCACTTCAATTTATAAACTAAAACGTTACAAAAGTAACATGGGATAAATCAGTAATTTCAAGCTCGGAGCAGTCACCGTGGCAATAATATATTATGTGTTGTCAAGACAATACTGGTTAACTGGTCCACAGAAATCGATACACAATAAAAGCATAGAAATATTGATATCCAACGCAGACTTCTGAAAAGTCCAAAATGAATGGGCAGTAATCAGGTCAGACAATAAAATCGCGTTGATTGCAAACTCACTTCAATTAGATCTTGTTTTCCTATGTCCCGACTGTCTGTGGAGGAGAAGATGTCCGCACGACTATAGGACCCCAGGGAACAAGCATGCAGGAGGAAAGCTATAGGTTGATGGCTTAGCCTTATGATAGAGTAGCACATGATCAAATACCTTACCTTCTTTCGTGTCAGACGACATGTAATCGTTCAGACCTCCCTTCCCTGGCCGCTAACTTAGATACATCCTCCTGGCAGATTCCGTAGGCAAGCAGTACAGAAGCCTCGTATTCCAAACTCCATTAAAACATCGGGCCTCTCGGACGCAATCAGTCATAGCAATCTCACCTCGTGTGTGCGTTTTCTTTTGATTTAATACATTTATTCAGCCAACGTGATTGCAAGTGCCGCTATTCCTCACGGCGTATTCCAAAGCAAGGGATGTGTCGTGGAAGTTTGAATGCTACGATCTTAAAGATGTGTACGCTCTGCTCCTATGTTGTATACTATGAGGATGCGGGGCTGTGGGGAGGATTGGAGATGGGGGAAGAGAGGGAGAGAAAGGGAAGCAGTGAGATACACAGAGAAGGAGAGAGAAGGAGAGATACAGATAGCAGGGAGCGTATCCCATATTGATTAGTGTTACGGGGCTGCGCTGCGGCCTGGCGGGAATTCTCCAACACAGAGGTATGCTTCTTGTGACGTCATCGTGCCGTGTGTTGCGCACCGGCGAAGTGCGTCGCGCGCCGGAGTTGTCAATTTGAGAGTCAGTCGAGTGGTAGTGATGAGGGATCGGTCTTATCGGAAATTGGATACGAGGCGGTTTATCGCACGCGTTTTGCTGGGGAAATGAGGTCCTAGGTGTGCAGCGAGCGAGGGAGGCTTGGCGCTGAGGTGTGCGAGAGGGGGATTTGAGAGGTGACGAAGGCTCGTGGTAGTATCATGACCCTCTTTTACGCCTCTTTACTCCTAATCCACCAGATCAAAGGGTAATGTTTTCCGCACTAGATGATGTTTTGGCTTGGACAGACGGCTGGATGGTCATCGTTAGAAGCGGGGAGAGAGAGATTGAGGGCGGGATCAAAGTCGTGATAAACAGATCTGGGCTGAAATACTTGTCACATTTAGCAGTGGACTAAACACGTTTTACGTAGATGCGTATATATTTTTCCCCTCTCTCTCGCTCTCCTCTCTCTCTCATTCTCTCTCTCTCTGCCCTCTCTCTCCCCCCCCTCATACACCCCCCATTATCTCCCATCCTCTTTCAACTCCAAATCTAAAAATGCAGAGATCTCACGTCCGTTCTCCTGCAGGTGTCCAGTTTCCGGATATCATCATTGTGATATTGTTCAGTTGATAGATGGGTCAAACATATATATGATTAAGAAAAAAACAGAACCCCGCAGAAAATCAGATAAGAACTGTTGTTTTGATAAAAAGGGCATGGACATGGTAACATTTTACAAGCAGGAAAAGAGATATGGTGGGTTGGACGTTACTGTAGTGACGTCAGGGTGCTCGAAATTTGACATACAGTGCACCTACTCCATACTGACAATAAGAATAAAGTCTACAAATTGATGTCAATAATTTACTCTTCTACAATTATACTGCGTCCATAACTGGTCCTTTAAAGACCCGTGTTAATCCCATACACGAACGATAATACACTAGTTGTGTTTTATGTCACTGAATAATTTTCATTGCGATCCATCGCGCAGGACATTCACTCAAATTATTTGAAATCAGGTACAACTGATTTCAGCACGGACTGAAAAAAAAAAGCTAATGTCAATGAAAACAGCAACGTGGCATGGTTCTATGAGTGATAGACGAAGTTCCTCCATGTAAAGTGAACTGAAAGGGGTTCTATATACAATGAAGACATCTTGAAAGTTTTTATCATAGCTGTTACATTGTGCATGAATCATGCATTATTATACATGAACAAAGATCTCTTCAGAGAGTCTGAAGATTAGATGTTCAAAATATAATATGGAACGTTCCGACTCCATTGGTATATGGCCCTAAAAGATGTATTCCCTTATAGTCTCCTATCAAAGTGAGGCTACGGAAAAGAAAAACACCAAACAAACAACGAGCATTTACCCTCAGCCGTCCTTGCGGATGCCTAATACAATGAATGAGCCGTAGTCATCATGAATGAGTGAACTATTAGTGATTTCTGGGTTCATTTGATTTGCCATGTTAACAATGCACGAGCCTGGAGCAGCCAGTGACGTCTGAAGGAAGCTATAAAAAGTAGGTCAGTAGAATCACATTACCATTCTGTGTAGGCTCACTGGACATTCTTGGACGGATGCCTAAATCTCAAACAGTGCTGAATGTCATGAAGTGCCTTAAAACAATTTTGTCTTCTTCTTCTTCTTTTTTTCTTTTTTTTTTGGGGGGGGGGGGGGGGGCGGGGGAGGGTTGGATGATATGCAGGATCTGATGAAGATAGCGAAGAACTTTGTCTTTAAGAGTGATCGCTGAATGTCTGCATTTTCTAAAGTTTGAGTTCAAGTTGAAAATCCATTACAGAATATTACGGTACATGTACAAGTTTTTACCTAAGTTAATGTGAATTTTTATATCTTGTATTCTTTTTATTTTGAATTTTTAATCTATCAATATTATTCAAAAGTAATTTGTCATGTTTGCAACTGGAAATACTTTCAACATTTTCAACATTCATGATGAATATGTACATCTAGGCTTCTCAATCTATTTGTTTATAATCATAACGACTTCGATATAGCATTACGTAGAATATGTATATTGCTTTTTTACTTGATATATTCTTTGTTGAAAATGAAAATAGATAAACAAATAAATGAATAAATAAATAAAAGTGAATACTTGCATTTCCGTGATATTCACTTAAGATCTAGTAAACCATTTGTGTAACAACAAATGAAGTATTGATCGAATATTTCGAGTTGCGTGAGAACAGCATAAGATACCCAGGAGAGTATGGGGATTAGAAACTTACCATTATCAACCTATCTTATCATGTCCCTAAGGGCACGTTCAACATTAGATATCAATCTTGGATACGACGCGAGTAAAAATTGATTTAGGATTATAAATTCGTAAATCGTATATGCGACATTCCTCCCCCCCCCCCCCCCCCACACACACACACTCGAACCATTGCCCTCTGTTCTTCGGAGGTGAATGTTACTCACACAAAACGGAGTATCAGTGACGGAGTTCTAGCTCTTGTCAGGCGCGAATAATGACAAAGATGACAGCAATGAGAGAGAGAAAAAAAATGCTCGTGATACTTTGTGACCCTGGAATACACAATATTCGTTATCGATAAGTTAAGGTATTGCCTCATTTCTATTGTCATTAGTATCATCGCTATGACGCAAATTAATATTTTCCGGTACATAGAATAGTAGGGAAATATTGCCTGTATACAGGACAATGTGGTGGTCAAGTAACAAAGCCATGTTGGCGTTAGTGATATTTTGTTGTTGCATTTCCTGTTACTGAGTGTTCTGCCATTGTTTGTTATGGTCTTGGTGCATAGACCGCACATTGCTTCGTTAAAGCCAATCATCATCGTCTTTTACAACGCTTTTATCCCATAGTCATAGTGCAGTTTATTCGCAGTATGAGACATCACTTTTCCCCCGATATAACCTTGAAGTCTAGCTCGCAGATATGAATGCTCTCTATCCCTATATAGATATGATTCGTGGAACACCAGATCATGATTTACCTTTATAATACTGTGGGTTAATGAATCAGTGTCAGAATTACAGAGAGAGGCTATGCTAATTAAAATACATTTAGAAAAAGGCAGCCACACGACATCGTCATGTTAGACTGAAGACGTAATACTAGCTATATGCTTGTTTATTTGAGTCTGGTAAATACGCTGTGTGAAATTTGATGAGATTCTTATCTGCTTATTGAAAACCCTGTTCTTCATCAACCAACGCATTATGACCAACGCAAATGAGGCGTAAGACACGTATTCAGACTGGTGACGTCACAGACCTTGCCCCACCCAAGATCAATGAGAGTGCGTATCGTTTATAGACTTTGGGGGGGGGGGGGTTACACCATACACCCAATCAACTAGAGTCAGTCTAGAGAGTAATCTTATGTATGAACGCTGCATTGAAGCCTCATTGTTTATTACCAGAAGATGAAGGTAATATTCCCTATTAGCTCGCATGTCTATTTCAATTGCATTTCTCTTTTCTCTCTCTGTCTCTCACATGCTTTGACGTCACGGTTGCCAAGGTAATTTGGTGAACGACCACATATACTTTGTGGCTGAGTCTGGTGAGAATTTTTTGTCGAAATGAAATACTCTTAGGTCAGTTCCCGTGCTTGGTCACTATGCAAATTGTGTGCGTACGAATATAAGACTTCTTTATTTCTAAAACATTCACCTTAGATAAGAGCACAACTGTAATGTAATACGTGCTTTGCATTGGAATATTTCCATCCAAATAAAGTTCCCGCACGATTTCTTTCTTTTTCTTTTTTTTTTAAAGAAGGCTACAGTCATTGCCGTCTAGCAGCCCATTGGCATGGAATAATTCTGCGTGTATTTGCTTCATACAGCTGTAGGTGGAAATCGTATGGCGACGCGTGAATGTATAAAATTCATTTTAAAAAATGATACGTTGCTGTTCAGTGAAACGTGCGATCGACCAACCTGTCGACTATCATTGGACTGTGTAATCAATGCACGTTCATGTATATAATAATTATAATCTAATTGTAGTGCAGCACATAAATATTGCGAGACTAAAAATACATTGTAAGGCTGATGAGATCAATATCATTCTCAATAACACGAGGGAGAAGGAAGAATCCTTTTTAACATACAATGTACCATCCAGTGGTATCGAACCATCATCATCATGCATCACGCGATTTCAATCACCATCTCAATGATAATATACATAAATGTATGTGTATATTCTAGAGCACGTTTGTATATGCTATGTTATGTGCCACCTTGTGCTTCGGAATAGTAAGACTCGAGTGATAGTCATGGCGCATAATAAGTGTTTTTCATCATTACAATACAGTATGATCATGAATCTATAAAACACTCACAGTTATATACTAGTATATATATATATATATATATATATATATATATATATAGTAAAACAATTAGTAGAAGGAGAACGCCGTCAAAAAATAAATCATAGATCCTGAAGATCTTAAAAACGGAGCATAGCTCTCAAATACTGAAAGGCAAGGTCACACTCTTCATCAGTGCCCATGGTGTGACAAAAGATCTAAATCAAACCATATATATATATATATATATATATATATATATATATATATATACATATATGTATATATATACATATATATGTATATATATACATATATATGTATATATATATATATATATATATATATAGATATATAATTATACATAAACGACAGAGAGAAAAACAGACAGTCAGACAGGCAGAGACAAAGGGAAAGCATTCACCTTGTCTCTTTGTACCTTGTCTCTTTGTACTCATTCAAGAGCTCGAGCAGAAACCCTACTAGATCTTGATCTATTACAATTAAAGTAGTCGTTACATGTCTCTCTGCACACTATTGTGACAGTCCGCTCAAAGCTAGATGCATTATAATAATCTTCTTCCCGTGGCTGAAATGTAACAATTGAATTTCTCTGCAAAAAGACTACATGAATCTGCTATAGTATGAACTACAGACATGAATGATGATTTTGAGAATGAAAATAATCATTTTAATGATAACAAAGAACACTCAACTGAAAAGTTCGTCTCAAGACAACAATGTAGAATTAAAAAAAATGAAATGAAATGAAAAAAAAAATATCACAAGTAGGCTTTTCAGTGGAATCTCTGATCTTTCAAAGGCTCCTGCAAATATCGTATATTACTTAGTACATACATGTATCATATTACATTACGAGTTATATTGCATATTAAATATTACCTGGCATCCATTTTATTCATGACGGGTCAATAGTGTGCAAAACATGTCATCTCAGAATACACACATTGCGCAAGAGTTGATCCTTACCCTCTCTTTATTAAGAAAAACCGAGTTTTGACCACTATACATGCATGGCATAATTCCAGTAATACTGTGTACACATGAATTCTCATATCTATCGCAAGGAGATACCACACACTAGCCTCCTTGGTTTTGGTTACAGTCTGGTGTCGCTGAGAAAAGTTATTCAAATGATATCTGTGTATCAGAGATGATGTAAGATTTGTATATTTCTGAGTACAGAATAATTATGTTTTATAGATCTATTGAGGTCAATATATTCGTTTTCATGCAAGATTGTAAATAAATCAGTGTCAGTGTTTGCCAGTACATGTGTGTGATGAGAGAGTAATAAGAATGTTCAGTAATTTTGTATGTGCTAATACACGATATACGACATATTGTGCAAAACAGAAATTGCATTCAAATCACCTCACAATAGTATAACAGGGAATTTTGGCGCTGTCATGTGCTTGTATGATAAACTTCCCTGTTCGAGCACTCAATACATTCTATCTCAAATTATTATTCATTTAATACTTTTCTCCAAACGTCCACAGCCTTAAAGGGATGGTAAAGTGTTGGTTGAGGTCAGGATTCAGCTTTCTTTGCGAGATACTTATAACCATTTTATGAAATGTTAAAGAGCATAATCGGTTCTGAAATGGCTGAGATTTCCAAAAACAGAATAAAACAAAGCGATCCTAATAAAAGGTGGGTTCTACCTTTTACTGGAATCGCTCTGTTTTGGATATCTCAGTCATTTCAAAACCGATTTTCATAACAAGTTACTCATTATCTAAAAAAAAAAATCCATCATCAAAAAAACGTTGGAAACCTCAATCTCTCAAGCCTTATCGCAATCGAAACTGTACCATCCCTTTAAAATATTAATTATTTCACTTGATCTTTTCTCTCAAACATTCCCTGTACAAAAATGTCACTCTATTTTTCTAGTTCTTGTAGCAGTATGACAGTACTACTCTTGTTATACTAAGCACATGGTATCTTGTAAACATCGGTATATTGGCGCAATCTACGATATAAATTTCTCTGTACAGCATCGATTGCAAAAAATAGTTGCCGCCATTGTACACAATGATAACTGTTACTAGGACGGATTGCTCTGCGTACATACGGATGTCTTTGTTCAATGACTTAAGAAAGTACTTACAGATAAGATAAGAATGAAACGTGAAACTCATCACACCAGTTTTTTCCCCACATTATCGCGATCAATCGTCGATATACATAGTGGCGCTCTCACCCCCCCCCCCCCACCTCTGTATGTATGTAGGGCTGAGTTTTTTTTTTTCGTTTTTTTTTTTAAAGTGGGATTACTTATTGCAAATATTGCGTGTGGGGAAAGGATGTGTGACTATAAAAGATTCTCATGAACAGGATTTAATTGCAGTATGAGTGCAGCTGATTGATGACTGCACCTGATAAGCTTAAGAAGCTATGTGTAATGAGATTTAGATTCAGATTCAGATTCATTTATTGTCCATTTAGGAAATTCTTCTTGTTGGCATGTGGGCGTACACATAGGAATATCTGCATCCATACATGTATACATACATAGAGACACTCTTAGAAAACAAATAAAGATGAACGACGTGTGCTGTCACTTCTAATCCTCAACCATCAAGTTGCTGTGGGGGTTTTTTTTTTCTTAATTTATGCTCCTGGTGCAAGAAAAGAGATTAAAAAACCCTCGAAACAACTAAGACAACTTTAGAAATTTCCTACGCTGAAACTGTTTATCTTTTCAGGGGCATCACAGCCTCTTTCTCATCTTTCTTCTTCTCGTTCTTCCTTTCCTCTTCCTCCTCCTCTTCCCTTTCCTCCTCCTCCTTCTCCTCTTCCTCTTCCTTCTCATTCTTTTCCTTCTCTTTGTCCTTCTTTTCCGCTTCCTCCTTCTCCTCCGCATCCTCTTTCTCTTCATTCTCCTGAATAATTATTCATCCTCTCTTCCTCTCCTCCAACATAAACTGTGTAACTCCGAGAAATGACAGCGGCGTGATGCTCTTGTATGTGGCATAGATTTCGTGTTATATGATCACACGCCACACGAGAAATGTGCACCGCAAATTTCTCAAAGATGCTGAGAGCACACAACATACGCTATAAAGTATTCATGTTTCACAAGCTTACATCCAGCCTCAAGTTATTCATAATTCACGCACGATATCCACACGTGATATCAAAGCTTTCACGGGCTCTATTCTATTCAAGTATACCAACGGAGTTCCTGTATGAAATTGTTTTACATTTACTTTTGTCATTTCCCATGACTCAGAGAATTTGAGTCCTTTCGTTAGGCATTATCTAAATATAAGAATAAATAAATCTTTAAAAAAGATGTTTGTCGGATGTGCATGCCACCTGAAGAAGTTTTGGTACTCTTTATAATCATCAATTGGCTCTTCTCAGTTGTTGTCAAACGATTCGCTTTAGAACTGGAATTGAGTTTGACATGTTCTCGTGTTATATAGGGGGAGTACTATATCTCGGAGAAATCGTCAATTTGATTTGATTTGATTTGATTTGATTTGATTTGATTTGATTTGATATAATTTGATTTTATTTGATTTGATTTGATTCATTCTCTGTGTGTCATTTTCTTTATCAGTACACTTTAGAATTCTCTGCAATTTCATTAACATTGTATAAAATAACAGTAGGCCTATATGATTATTTTAAACAATTTATCGTCAATCATGTATACATACACATCTGTAATATCATTACATGCGTTACATCTTAATTCGCATACAGAACGATTGCCAAGAATAAGCACAAAGCTTGATCGTTTGGCAACCGATGATGAATAACATTAATGCAATCTTGAGTTGTACAGACATACAACAGCTGTAGCCATCATAGTCAATCACATGAGAGCCGTCCACTATATAGACAGCGACAAAAAGCAGTCGAATTGATTATGCCTCATTGACGTCATCTAGTGCCATTTTCTGTGGTAAATTTTCCGTCAAAGCAGCGAGTGACTTTAGAGATATCTCTCCGCCCCCTGAATAAGTACACTTCAGTTGAAGAAAAAACAGAGAGGGAGGGAGAGAAAGTGACGTGTCAGCAAAATCGTGCGCGAATCATGATTGAAGGGGTTCAAATCAGGTCTATTGCCTTCTGGCTTGATATTGATCAAAACCACATTCAGTCGATATGATAAATAGCGAGAAAAACCATTGGGTGCCTCCGGTACAACGTGATGAATTGCGGTCATTCCCTTACCTCAAAGTTTAAAGGTGACCTCCACACTTCGGAGGACTTTCGTTTATTTGTTTTTCTTTAAAATATACGAATGATTATCTACGTAGTATGACTGTGATTTCTGTGAAGAGAAAAATAAGATTAATAGTAACAACGGGGTTTGCGGGATTTGTGCGTTATCTTGGCGTGATTTTCATTGTTGTTGTTTTGTGTGTGTGTGTATGTGTGTGTGTGTGTGTGTGTGTGTGTGTGCGTGTGTGTGTGTGTGTGTGTTTTACACGGTTTTTTTTTTTTGTGCGGGTACGTTGAATACTTTAATATTGCGTCTAAATTTTCGGGTCCGCGGAATCAATGCGTTTAAAGAGCAAATTTGCTTCAGGATGAGAGCGATTTCGCACAGACGACGGTCGAAAAGCGCGATGGTCTACAAAACTATTTCGGCCTGTTCCCCTCGGTTTGTCCTGTGTCAGACAATTGTCATATTTTCATCTGTGCATGGCAGAAAAATGAATTCAATCAATTATGCGGTGTATTCCACTTTGACAGACGACATGCATTGTTGATTTGTTCGTGACTGAGAAATTGGGACAGTTCTGACGAGCAGACAGCAATTACCACATGTGGGACTACTACCACTACGTAACCATGCTAGTGCGCACAAAATTCATCGTCAGAATTCCGTGTGAGGTTTGAAATCTATAAGTTTCCGATAACTTCCAATGGTGGATTTCAATACTTTGGTGCTGGATCTTATGAATATTAGCCAAAAAAAAATTAAGATAAATATAAACAAAGATGACTCAGGAAAGGGTTATTTGAATGGGTTTGATCACTTATGATTCAGTTTTTGTTTGTTTGTTTGTTTGTTTGTTTGTTTGTTTGTTTTTTAATAATCAGTCACACTGTTAGCAGGGCTGTCATTTTTTCATATACAATGCGCTTGTCATTCCTGCACTATCTTGTTATATGTAATTGAACAGTGTTGTCAGGCGTAAAAGCGCTGCTTTTGGTTGCCCCCCCCCCCTTCCCTCTTCAAGATACATGAATTGTTATTGCATGTGAATTTTCATTCAACCGATTTGGTACTGACGGAACTTGCATTCAACTTATGAGTCGCGTACTTTGGAAACGTTTACGTATTGTAAACAGTGAAATTTCGAACAGCTCGACGATCACAAAAATATTATATTTATAGCTCTTCAAAACATCGGCCACAACACGCACGTATAGAGTTAGTATAAAATGCAAACTATCAACAAGGAGTAATATTATACCTCCTTGCTATAATGCATGTATTAGACTGAGTGCATACTGTGGTCTGCGATATTCCGATCTATACGTTGCACAGAGCGCCAATTCAACAAAAGATATTGCACGAAATATTGTCCTTTCGTCGACACGGGAAAATCTTTTCTCAGATTTTTTTTGTTTTTGAAATAGGTGTGATATTATGTTTATGTGTGCTCTGAATCTTTAATGAAAAACAAAATGTCCTTGACTGCTGCATCCTTTACAGCTGACAGAAAATCATGAATGCGCCCTTATTCCAAGAATCGAACATGACATTTCATTCATTTTCTATCTAAGACATAAATGGGCTAGAACCGATAGGGTGGAAATTATTTATGCCCGGAATGAGTCACGTGTTCACTCTCTAGACCTGATCGATAATGCCCTGATTGAGGCACATCGATTTGCACCGAAGCTTGAGTGTGATTTGGAGTTGGTAAAACCTGTGCCCCCACATGGCCGCAAAAGGGTTAGAGGCGTCCACACGTTGATGCCCCACCCATCTTTACAACAGCCCATCCGTCCATCGACGTTGTTGTTTTAGTTATTGTTGTTGGTGACAACTTTATCTAACTTTACAGTTAATCCGACATGTTCATGCGGCATCGACAGACGGGAAGCTGGGAATGGGGTTACTGAATTAGTCAGCGTGGGCCCATACTTGCCCCTCAGTCATATGCGTGCGTTTGCATTCACGTTGTTTTCAAAATGATGACCCTCATAGGGCATGCATCAACACAGGGTGAATTTTTTGTGTGTGCGAGTGTGTCTGTGCGTGCGTGTTTCAGTCTGCCTGTTCTATTGTCAACGATGGATAGATAATGAACCAAAGGAATTAAGTATTCGAAAAGTCTACGAATGTTCCAGGATAAAGTACAGTGTATGTGGTTTGAATAATATGTGACCTTGCATCACAAAACCACGAAAGAGTCGCCTCACATATGGATTTTAGTGAAGGGCAGTTTCTGAAAGCGCAGATTCCAAGCCTTAAAATGATGTATAACTCAAGACAAATGAACTTTCCTAACCTTTCCAAATAATGGGGAAAAAGTACACACCTTGAAAGTGTTTACTGAGAAAGGAAACTTTGACGTTTAGGGTCAATTCAAATGCTAATCTCAACGAACATGACCGAGCAGCGCTCTTTGCAATGAATGGAACAAAAAAAAAAAGGATGTAAGACTCCAGGAACCGAAATGGAGGGATTATTAGAATAAGCTGAAATTTTTCACACTCTAGTAATACATTCTAATTATGACCAATAATAACTTTCAAAGCAGCAACATTATCTCAAGTTATTAGAGTTGCAAGTTAAGAGCACGTAAAGGATTTCTAGGAAATTAAACGGAGAGCCTGACGCATACCTAATCACATTTTTACCCCCCAAAAAAAGTTCTAGAAAAACTGCAAAAAACACAACTTCCTATTCGTTTTATGATTCCAAACTTAAGAATTACGTAAGAGAAGAATTACTCTTTCAGGACATACGTAAAAATTAAAATTTTTAGTTTCACCCATCTCACCTATTTTAAATTCTCACGTAAAATCTTAATTTAGGCGTATTTATACGACTTTTTGTTAGTGTTGTGATGCACGATCACATAGGTTCTGCGTCAAACTCTCCCTCGCTCTCCCTCTCTCTCTCTCTTTCTCTCTCTCTCTCTCTCTCTCTCTCTGTGTTTCTCTCTATGTAAAACAGTGTATTTTTTGTCGAACAAATTTCACATTTGTCTCAAGCGATTACAAAGATACAAACATTAAAAAATATATATAGCGCGGAATATAGTTCATCACGGGTGCAAAGGTGGACATCCAGCGATTCTCGCGTCGGGTTTAAAGTTTATAATGACTACAATTACAATTAAGCAAACAGAATAGTCAAAAGGGTACACGTCTCACAATTTGGTATAAAATACTAATTAGGGTTATAGAATTCTAAAGTTTCACATCATTTTTTTCGGACCGATGATATTGAGTGCAACCACGTATTCAAACCTAGATGTACATCTAACTTTCTTTATTGACATCAAATTACACAGAAAGTTTTGAATTTGAGATACATCCATCATTTTTGATTGGCAGTCGAGTCGTCAAGAACATTGATTTCCTTTTTCCTCTGATTTCGATATTCCTCTGATAAAGGATAATGTTATGTAAGCAAAGTCTGTGATGATGATGATAATGATGATAACTATTGTAGTGATTATAATATCATGATACATAACAGATGGTGATGATTACTTACGCTATTAATTTATTGATAACCAATTAGATGATAATGATAACTAATATAAACTTTAATCTAATTTTCTCCAGACTACAAATAGACAGGAGATAAAGGTAGGCAAAAGCGGTTGAAACACTTCAAAATAATGGAGGCTGTATGTGAAGACAAAAATAGAACCTTCAAATCACGTAGAGACTGCGCTGTCCAGATTGTCTTTCAAAGTGTGATTTTTTTTTCTTCCTGTGTTTTTTGACCACGTCTTCTTTCGTTTTGACCGATCTTTTCTGACTCGTTTTGACGTCTATTCTCTGTTCAGGTGTACTAGATTCCAAGGTAGTAATGGGCGCAGAGGGTGCGAGTTCGTCATTACTATGAGAACCCCGTATGAACACACCACAGTACAACAAGCACGTGCGATATCTTGGGGCCTAAATGGTGAGGTTGCGAAGTACACGTAGGTGAACATACTTCTAACGGGGAGGGGGGGGGGAGCGTTTAAATTATCAGTTAGATACTAAGCATATCATAATGTCTTAGATTACACGATTATATCAGAACAGGTAGCGGCGTTTATACTTAAGGGTCATAAAACAATGGTATTGTATTGTTGCAGATCAGATAACGAACCCAAGAATGTGTGTAAGTGTAAAATTTTCAAACAACGCATACACGCACATAATTATGAGAATTGATTGTGCAGTGAAGTCTTTTGATGAAGGAAGTTGTATGGAAAATTTCGTTTAATTGCCTCCTTTATAAACGCCCCCTATTCCCCCCCCCCCCCCCCCCCCCCTCGCCGACACAGGTTTGCAGTAAATGAGAAAGAGAGGTCCAAGCTATGGAATATAAACAAACTGTAGAAATGAAAGAGTGACTACTTACAAAATAATGTGACATATGTATTATTTTCATATCGAGGTAGTCATGGCAGTGGTGTTACACGATGGGCTGAATATTATAATACTACCGAACAGCTGTTTTAATAGTGCATCTGTATCCACATACTTCTTATAACACTGTGGAATGAGAGCACAAGAGCAGAATTCTGTCACTCTTGAAAATCACATACTAGTAGTACATTAAACAAGCCAATCTAGCTGGTGTTCTTATTCACTTTCAAAAGAAAGGGCAGGGAGAGGTGAGGTGAATAACTCATTGTGGTAATATCAAGGCGAAATGGCTGCAAAATTTGACTATTGAG
Source organism: Diadema antillarum (assembly GCF_040938485.1). NCBI lineage: Eukaryota > Metazoa > Echinodermata > Echinoidea > Diadematoida > Diadematidae > Diadema > Diadema antillarum. Next base: position 400,900 of record NW_027271967.1, on the reverse strand, counting down.
GATGGTAACGTGTAGCGCCATCTACGAGGGCTTCGAGTCAATCGAAGATGCAACAGTGCCACACTGAGTTGCGCTGTAGTAGAACCACATGGCCCGAATTCACGAAGGTGTTACAATTTAATGAAACCATGGTTTAAACCATGGACAAAAACCATGGAGCACCAAGTGTCGCATGGAGCATTTCGTTGATGAAATGATTATTTTGTAACGAAATGGCAACATTTTGTAACTATGTTTTTATTCATGTTCCATATTCCATATTTCATACAAGTTTTATATTCCATTTGATTTTGAAAAAGAAATGTCACTTTAGTGTATGTTTAGCAGGTAAAATGTTTCACGGAGCAGCGGCTGCAATTTCTTTCGTTCTGAAGCGATCGCCAATTGGATCAAAAGAAGGCGCCAACGGTTTCGAACATAAGGGGGGGGGGGCCGCAAAAAAAAAATCAAGCAAGATAAGAACAATACGTAATGACGACGCAGAAATATGCAAATTTCGGCTCACTCGCTCGTACAATCTAGAGTATTTTTTTCAAGTCCACAGTTTGTTGGTATAAATCGTTATCTATAAGGCCGTCACTATATCTTGATTAGGATTGTAAGATTAAATAAGCAAAAAATGACAAGAATTCAATGTTATGTAAGAATACAAAAAATTTCGGCTCGCTCGCTACGCTCGCTCGCCAAATTTATCAAAAAAAAAAAAGAGGAAGAAGATAACAACTAAACGTGACGATGACGCGCACAAAATGACAATGTCTATTGTGTTCCAACATCTCATTTTATATTATAAGCAGGAAAAATGTTACACGGAGCAGCGGCTGCAATTTCATTCGTTCTGAAGCGATCGCCGATTGGATCAAGAGAGGACGCCAACGGTTTCGAACATACATGGGGGCGGCGCAAAAAAAAAATAAAAGAGATAAGAACAAAACGTAATGATGACTCGGAAATATACAAATTTCGGCTCACTCGCTCGTACTAATTTAGAGTAGGACCTACTAGCATACACATAAGTTCTCAGTTTGTTGGAATAAATCGTTATCTATAAGGTCGTTACTATAGCTTGATTAGAATTGTAAGTTTTAATAAGCAAAAAATGATAAGAATTCCATGTTTTGTAAGCTAAAATACAAAAATTTTCGGCTAGCTCGCTGCGCTCGCTCGCCAAAATTCATCAAAAAAAGAAAGAAAAAAAAAAGAGATAAGAACAAAACGTAATGATGACGCCGGTGTGGAAATATACAAATTTCGGCTAACTCGCGCGTACTAATTTAGAGTACTGTTTAAATTCCTCATGCAGTTTGTTAGTTTAAATCGTTATCTATAAGGCCGTCACTCTATCTTTATTGGAATAGTAAGATTTAATCAGCAAAAAATGACAAGAAGTTTTTTTAGCTGAACTATCATTAATCTGCACATTACTTGAATATGAGACCGTTCTGAAGCAAATCATTTTCACACAACAATAGATATACAATGAACTCTTGAATGAATCCCATAAGGATTGGAACAATCATCTCCCAGCATTTCCACTGATCAGTTACTAGCCTTCCCCTTTAAATCACCCTCAAAAGACCCATTTTAAGTGCTTGAAAAAGCATATCATGTGGACTTTGTTTAAAGTCCCTACTGGGATGGGGTTGGGGTTAAACACTTTTTCAGAAATTAGGGGCGCAATTTTCGCGCTTGCCCCGGGCGCCGTTTTCCCTAGATACGCCACTGGCTGCGCCCCTCAGTGAGTAGTGCTAGTTTGGAGTCACCTCTGCCCATAGTTTTAACAAGAAACTCTCAAGGCCAAGTATATTTGTATACTATTGCCAAGTTGTAAACCTGAGTGTGTGTCACCCAGTATGCAAAGTTATTATACATTGTAGTTAGTATAATTTCGACACATTCTAGAGAGCAGAAAAGTAGACCTATTTCCCAAGCTATGTTTGCTGTCATTTTCCATTTGACAAGACGGATGGATTCCTAGACGATGTCATTACACAATACTACAATACTAATATAAGATGAACAAATTTCATAACTCAAGTTCAATATTCTCAAGCATTTTATTTTTAGATGTTGTCGCTTACCAAGATTTAGAGACACACACAAACACACGCACACACGCATACACACACAAACACAAACACGCATACATGAACAACAGAAAAAAAGAGTATCAATGTCATACATACAGTGTGCCTCAGATCAAGAAAAGATTTACTTAATGTATAAAAGGAGAAAATAAGATACATTCAATGAGCCTTCATGCAAGCTTATTGACGCAGTCGAAGTGTGTACGCGAAACTACCCATGGATAACCACAGAGGGCGCTGCGACAACTTGTACCGCTGACTGGAATGCTCTCCACAATCCCACAATGTGGTACTGGTACAATGGAGGTTTCATCGGTACACTGGAGGTTTCATCTAAACTCATTCTGTGAATGTACCTCTGTGAATCAGCAATAGCAACCCCTATCGTCCATTGTCTACTAGTTTGTCCCTGCACGTTTTGTTCATTCAGGGCTCACCCGGGTAAATATTTCCCCATAGAGACGTGTGTTAAAATTCAACTAAAGAAAATCACATATATATTATTTTCTGTTCGTGCATACGATCAAATATAGTTCCTTCAAATTCCATGAGAAAAGCTTTCATTTCCCAACGAAAATACAGTTTGTAGAGGAATTCATAATCAAGATCTGCAGCTATTCAGTTTGTTTGTTTTTTAACCAAACCGCATTTCTGATTTTTGATTATTTTTTTCTTCATTTACTTTAGTATCTTTGGTACGATTTTGTGAAGCTATGAGGGAATTCCATTATATTCAAATTTAAAATCAAATTCAATTTCAATTTTAAATTCAAACTCAAATTCAAATTGATTTTGCTTTTGAATTTGAATTTGAATTTGAATTTGAATTTGAATTTGAATTTGAATTTGAATTTGAATTCCATTATGGGCTCTATTTTCAGGTGTGAACCTTTCACACTCACACAGACATCGAACTTCCTGTTGATGTTTTCCTCTTCTTATTACACTTATATATTTGAAATATCTAACTGTACTGGGTAACAATCGTACCAACTCCATATTGTATTTGTGTGTGTGTGTGTGTGTGTGTGTGTGTGTGTGTGTGTGTGTTGATAGGATAACCTTCTTCTAAGTTGCAGCGTACCCTCCAAAAGTTGCAGACGTACCCTTCAAAGTGATGAACGATCATTGATTTGGGTTGGTTCGAATGATATATTTTGGGCAACAACTTATTTTCTACTGTAGAAAGTACACAGCAATTGTCTTTCTCGTAAAACGGAAAACCTTTATATTCCCCATCCTCTCTGTCTCTATCTTTCATAAGTTCTCGCTACTGTCACTTTTCCTAACGCACAAAATCTATTTTAGAAGTTCAAAACGTGATGAAAGAGAAGACCAAACTAGAAAAAATACTATCATACTTTCAATCATCTGTGAGAAACTATTAAAAGTACTCTGCCCTTTTAATAATTTTGAAATGATGATAGTAGTAGTGAAAACAATGATAATAATGATAATGATAATAATAACAATAATGATAGTAATGATGATAGTGATGATAGTGATCATCGTCATTATTATTACTCTGATTATGAATAAAATCATGATAATTAATAACATCTTTAACATAATATACTTGAACAGAACTGAAAAGTGGAATGAAAATACAGAATTATGATTGAAATACGATTGATCGAATAAGTGAGTTTCTAGCACAGATATGAAATGTTCTGTCTTTTGAGCCTTTGAGCATTATTTGTTCCAAAGAAACGAGAGAATGAGAGAATGTGCCATATCGCCATTATGAGTACAAATATCAGCGATAGGAAAGTTCTATATCTAAAATAGGGGAAACACAGAAAAAACGATATTCCTGTTTTCCTCTTTCTTACATGGCATAATACAAAGCTAACTCCAGGAACTGCTATTACATGAATCCAACTCTTTGTTCATCTTGAGTGCACAACGAAAATTGGCGGCGGATTCTGGATTGCCAGCTATAACTAGCTATGATTTGAATTCAAATTTAGAAATAATTTTCATTTAAATCAAAATTAATTTGAGGGCAGGGGTTATAGGTAAAGTGGCAAAATAGAAAACAAAATGGCACGGTGAAACTGCGCTGCAAAATCACGTGACGCCCACTATCATTTAAAATCATCCATCTTTTTTTTCTGTGTGTTTTTGAGCAGTGAATGAAATGTCGAAGGAGTTATAGAGGCCAGCCTCTAGCCCTCTAGAATTATTTTTTTTTTTGAGAGAGAGAGAGAGGAGGGGGGATTCATATGGGGGGGGGGGACCAATGTCGTTTCGAGGTATGAGTTCAAATATTCTCACGATTTTATTTATTTTTTGTGGGGGGGGGGGGTTATAAGTGCTACCGTGGCAACGTGTATTTTTTCCATAGTCTTTTGTCACTCCCTGTCCATTAGGAGGGAGTAGAGATTAAAGCTATGAATGTTCGATGTGATTGATGGTGACAGGTTATGCTGGGTTCCATATTGTCCTCCGGAGCGATCATAATCTCGCAAAGTATCAGAAGATGAAAAATGAATCCACCCTGGAAAAGTGCAGTGATCTGAAATGTCACAATCGTGGAAGTTGCAGCATAGCACTTTGCTGCTTGTGTATCAGAGGGTCGTTGATGATGTTAGTAATGACTACATTAATTACGCAACAGCTACAAAAACATAAAGTTTCTCCAGCGGTTCGTTGAGTGCTCATCACATGACTTTGAAACCTGAAAAGCACTATTGGTGTAACTGCTTAACGCTTAATTTCTTTATTGACTTTTAATCAAACAGTCAATAAAGAACTTGAGATACCATGTCCATCATTTTTGATTGGCAGTCGAGTCGTCAAAACATTGAGTTCCTTTTTTCTCGTAAAGGATAATGTTATGTTACCAAAATCAGTGATGATGATGATGATGATTATTGTAATGATGTATGATACTATCATAAAGAGACGGTGATGATCACTTACGCTATCATTTTATTGATAATCAGTTACATAATAATGATAACTACTATGATCTTAAGCTTTTCTATAGAGACTATCAATAGACAGAGAGACAGAAGAGAAAGGTATGTATTCAAAAAAAGTTAAAACACTTCAAAATAATGCTCGCTGCATGTAAAGACAAAAATAGTGCCTTCTAATCACGCAGAGACTGCGCTGTCCAAATTGTCTTAAAAAGTGTAATTTTTTTCTCACATTTCTGGACCACGTCTTCTTTCGTTTTGACCGATCTTTTCTGACTCGGTTTGACGTCAATTCTCTGTTCAAGTGTACTAGATTCCAGGGTAGTAATGGGCGCAGAGGGTGCGAGTTCGTCATTACTATGAGCACCCTGTGTGGGCAAACCACAGTACAAGCAAGCACGTGCGATATCTTGGGGCCTACATGGTGGGGTTGCGAAGTACACTTGGTGAACACACTTCTAACTGGGGGGGGGGGGGGGGAGCCTTCAAATTATCCACTTAGTTAAATACTAAGCATATCATAATGTCCTAGATTACACGATTATATCAAAACAGGTAGCGGCGTTCATACTTTTGTGAAGGGTCATAAAACTATGGCATCGTAATGTTGCGGATCAGATACACGAACCAAGGAATATCATTAAATGTAAGATTTTAAAACAATGCCTACACACACTACGCAAACCATTTACTGTGATGTCTTTTGATGAAGGAAGTTGTATGAAAAATCTCGTTTAATTGCCTCTTTTATAAACGCCCCTGTCCCCCCACCCCCCCTCGCCGACACAGGTTTGCAGTAAATGAGAAAGAGAGGCCATAGCTATGGAATAAAAACAAACTGTAGAAACGGAAGAGTGAGTACTTACAAAATAATGTGACATAATGTATTATTTTCATATCGAGGTAGTCATGGCAGTGGTGTTACAAGATGGGCTGAATATTATAATACTACCGAACAGCTGTTTTAATAGTGCATCTATATCCACATACTTCTTTATAACACTGTGGAATAAGAGCACAAGAGCAGAATTCTGTCTCTCGTGAAAATTACATAGTAGTACATTAAACAAGCCAATTTAGCTCGTGTTCTTATTCACTTTCAAAAGAAAGGGCAGGGAGAGGTGAAGTGAATAACTCATTGTGGTAATATCAAGGCGAAATGGCGGCAAAATTTGACTATTGACGATGGTAACGTGTAGCGCCATCTACGACGGCTTCGAGTCAGTCGAAGATGCAACAGTGCCACACTGAGTTGCGCTGTAGTAGAACCACTTATCTCTACATGTTATATAGAAAACAGAGAACAGTGAGTACATCGTGTGCTGTACGAATGGAGAAATGCTCTACCGCCATCTGGAGATACGGGCTGGTTATACGTTTATGAAGGTAAACATGTATTATGACCATGACCATGAAATGATTTTTTTGTTTAAATCTATTATCTACTATTGCCAAGTTGTAAATGTTCGGCACTATTGTGCACTCAAGGCTTATTTGATCAAGATCCATTGTTCAAGATTCAAGCTTGTTTGTTTTCTTCATTGTCTGGTAAAAATAACAGAAAGTCACCTTCCGCAAGCAGAAAAAAAAATGAATATAAGTAGCATATGATGGCAAAAACATCAAATAAAATAGTGCATCATACAAAAGTATGTCTCTGTAACGAAAAAGAGCATAAATTCAAACCGAAAAGACGAAACACGAGAGAGGCAAAGGGGCGTGGTCGAGACGGTACAGCGCCCTCTATCACAACGGTGGAAGCAAAGCGTTTTGTCAATCAAACATGATTTTCTTGGATGCCCATCTTTATAACAAAAAAAAAACCCAACAACAACAACAACAAACAAATAAAAAAAAACAACGAGATATTTATTTTGGTGCTGTGTGTGTTAATAGTGTCTAGGGTTCGTCTGTGCGTGCCTCCTGGAAGAAACTTTTGATTGTTCATCTGCCTGCTGACATACATAATCGTTGTATTTTCGTTGTATTGTTGCATTTGTAGTGTTCTTGTTTGTACTTCGGTGTGTCTTAGTTCATGTACTTGTCTTGTATCTTGCTTGTTTGTGCTGTTAGCCTCATCTCTGCTGGATTTTTGCGTTTCATTTAGTGAATGAATACAAATTTATGTATGTTTTCATATTTCAGTAATATTGTTCAAGAAATGTAAATTGGATTTTGTGACCACGGATATCTTCTTTTTTTTTTGGGAAGTACATCGTATATTGCAAATGGGGGCTCACAATCTAAAAGCTTCACTTTTCAGTGGGTTCCCCATTTCCATCCTCTGATTAATCTGTAACTATAATGTTTGTTTGTGTGTTCCCCTTCTAGAATATGTTCCTTTCTTGTTATTGGTTGCTTTTTTTTTGAAATTCTTTACTTTCACGTACACTGTGCATATGATTATTATATTCTTGCTTATGTTGCGATGGAGAAATATAAAGTAAACTGAACTGAACTGAACTGAACTGAACGGAACTGATAATGAATTTAGTCTACTTGATAACAGCAGTTCAGAAGGACGGGGTTCTTATTTTCGTTCTCTTGTATTTTCATGTTGTTATCGAAATCCATTTGCACATGACATTGACAGCACATAAAAAGATAAACCTGAGTGTGTGTCATCTCGTATGCAAAGTTACCATACATTGTAGTTAGTCTACTTTTGACGCATGTACATTCTAGAGAGCAGAAAAGTATTTGCCAAAACTGTGTTTGCTGTCATTTTCCATCTGACAAGATTGATGGACTCCTTAAAAGACGATTTCATTACACAATACTACATTGAATGTTTACAAATTTCATAACTCGAGTTCAATATTCTCTCAAGCATTCATATAATTATATTTGAGATGTTATCGCGTCCGAAAATCTATACACACACACACACACACACACACACACACATACACACACACACACACTCACACACACACTCATACACAAACTTGCATGCATGAACAATAGCAAAAGAGAGCATCAATGTCATACATGATCTTATGCACCTTCGGCTCAAGAAAAGATTTACTTAATGTATGAAAGGAGAAAATAAGGTACAGTCATGAGCCTACATGCAGGCTTGTTGACGCAGAATGAATGTAAAGCTGCCCATGGATAACCACAGAGGGCGCTGTGAAACCTTGTATCGCTGACTGAACGCTTTTCCTCATCTCTACATGTGGTAAGTCACATGAGGTTCCACATAGAATCAATCTGCGAATCAGCCATGAAACCCTTTATTGTCCATCGTCTTCTGGTATTAATTGTCATTGTCTCTGCACGTTTTGTTCATTCACTCCCGCACAGACATCGAATTACCTCTTGATATATTCACCTTCTTACCACGCTTATAATATGTGCATTATCAACTTACTGTACTGTGTAGCGATCACGCCAATTCCACATCGGTTTTATTTTGTTATTGTTATTGTTTTTGTTTTGAATTTGTAATCTACTTGGTTTGATTTGGTGCTTTCAGTTTTTTTCCTTTCTTTTCCAAGACCGCACAAGACTACAACTCATTCTTGAGAATGCTTCGCTAGGCTGCATTTGTAACTCGTCGGTCACACAAGGGTCAATGCATTGTTCAAAATAGGACTAGACAGAAATATCTTTAAACTTCTGATTTTCGGAAACCTATTAATTTTTGGCGAGATACACTTCTTTTAAGTTGCAGCGGAAATTCAAGTCAAGGATAATGTACCCTTCAAAATTATAAATGATCATTGATTTGCGTCGGTTCGAATGATATATTTTGGGTAAGAACTTATTTTCTACTGTAGAAAGTACGCAAAATATCATAATGACAAAATGAGACGTCATTATATGGTATATCTAATATTCTTATTTGATATCTTTAAGATTTGTTCCGTTTGATTTATGTCAGCATTGTCTGGGGCAAATTATTTGTTGTATAGGGTCCCATTTTCCTTCGTTCTCTCTCTCTCTCTCTCTCTTCTTCTTCTTCTTCTTCTTCTTTCTTTCTTTAAAACACAACAACAGAGTACGCAGCAGTTGCTTTTCTCGTAAAATTGGAAACCTTTTTCTCCCCCCCCCCCCCCCGTCTCTCTCTTTCGTAAGTTCTTGCTATTGCCTCCTTTTTGTAACGCACAAATCCTATTTCAAAAGTTCAAAACGTGATTAAAGAGGGGACCAAACTAGAAAAAATACCATTATACTTTCCCCTATCTTTGAGGAACGTAAAGTACTCTGCCCCTTTAGTAATTTTGAAGTGATGATAGTAGTAGTGAAAACAATAATAACGATAATTAAACAAAAAGATAATAATAATAATAATGATAACAATAACAATAATAATGGTAATAAAAATAAAGATGATAATGATAATAATAATGATCATCATTATTATTATCACTCTGAATATGATTAAAATCATGATAGTGAATAACATTTATAACATATAGATTTTGAACAGAACTGAAAAGTAGACTGAAAATACAGAATTATGATCACTGACATTGTGACATGTATACAGCAAAGGGGGGGGGGGAGAAGAAATACGATTGATTGAAGTTTGAAGTTTTGAAGTTTGAAGTTTTATTAGCAACAACATTTGAACATGTACATTTTCAATCATTATACAATTGTATCTACATACATATATGAAAAAAATACTTATCTATTACTCCTTTACAATAACATGATTAAATGAAAACATTTGAGATTTAAATGTGATACATGTAGCGTAATTCTACAAGGTTGTTGTTGTTAACAAGGAAACCAAAAGTTAGCACACGTGCTAGTCGAGATTGGTCACCTTGATCTTCATACTAAAAGCTAAACACAAACGAAAATTGTTTACATGGTTGGTTGAAATAGTTGTTAATACTTGAATACAATGTACATCATATATTTTCTAACAAAGAAAACTTATTATACTTGATACAGTATATAATATCTATTAGAGAAGGAAAGGCAAGGCATTTACGAAATGTAGATCTTTTGCTTTGTTCACGCATTTCTCGTGGCAATGTGTTCCAAAGTTTTGGTCCTAAGTAAGAAATCGAAAATTATCGCTATGTGGTTCTAAATTTTGGTAAGTACAACACTCTTTTTTCATTTGTTCTTGTCCTGTAAGTATGATGCACAGTTTGGCAACAGTCATACAGAGGGTGCGGAATAGTTCCATTGCAGAGATCGTACATAAATGTTAAAACTGAGAATTTATGTAACCTAACAACATCTAGAAGTTTGAATCGTTGGAACAATGGTTCTGAATGTGTTCGTAATGTCGAAAATGTTATAGCTCTCAGAGCCATTTTTTGAGAAATATGTACACAATTTAAGTGAGATTTATAAGTACTCCCCCATACCTCAATACCATATAATATGTGTGGTTGTATGAAAGATTTATACAAAAGCACAAGAATGCGCTGCGGAACATACTGTCTTAATTTATACAATACACCTACTTTCCTTCGGACACATTTATTTACCAATTGAATGTGAGGTTTCCAAGTGAGATGACAATCAATCTGAGTTCCGATAAAGGATGCAACACTCACTTCATCAATGTCTGTGTCAGATAGTTTTATTGCACCCCTCATCGCAACTAACTGGCGTTTTCTTCTGATTACCATATAATTTGTTTTCTTTAAACAGATTGTAATTTTATTGGCATTACACCATGTTGGAACTTTGTGCAGGTTTTCATTTACTTCATTCACATCTATTTCTTTTTGGCGAGCAGCATGTAAAGTATGAAAAATATTTGAATCGTCGGCAAACAATCTGAATTTAAAGAAAGAGCAAGAGCGTGGCAAATCATTTATAAATATCAAAAAGAGTGTAGGCCCCAAAACTGACCCTTGCGGGACATCACAAGTTATAGTCTTCGGTGTCGAGACCATTCCTCTATAAGATAGCAGCTGAGATCTGTTGGACAGATAATCAGCAAACTATTAAAGTGAAATTCCACGAATACCATAATGAGCCAGTTTACATTGAAGAATATCATGATTTATCGTATCAAAAGCCTTTTTAAAATCTATAAAGATACCAAGTGTTACTTTTCCTTCATCAAGTGATGTCATTAGTGTATTTACAAGATCAATTAAAGACAATCTCGTACTGTATCTTTTACGAAAGCCATACTGGTGTTTATAAAAAATATAATTTGACTAAAAAAAATCAACCAGTCTATCATTTACAATTTTCTCTAAAACCTTTCCAATTATTGGCAGAACGGAGATAGGTCGGTAATTTCCAGGGTGCGATTTTTGGTCCTTTTTTATATATTGGTGTTACTTTGCCCATCTTTAAGGCTTGAGGACAAATTCCAGTTTCTAAGGACAAATTAAAAATGTAAAGCAATGGCTTGCAAACAAAACTTGCTGCATCCTTTAATAATCTTACTGGTAAATTATCATATCCATGTGATTTCTTAGAGTCTAATGCGAATATTTTTTTTTCTTGTCTTTGTGTTGTCCTTGTTTATCGTCGGTACTCTGCTCTCTTGTAACCCTTGCACCTTGTCTTCTCCTGCTTCCCTCTCCCCCTTCTACTATTCCATTCTTTTCGCAGCGTTGCTCGCATTCTTCCGTTATCCCTTTTCTTCTGTTCCTCGGGTCATTGCCTTGTGCACTCGAACACACTCTGCATGGTTCTCGCTGAAACTCGAGTTCGGTCTTGCCATTCATCCTTTATATTTTAGATGATGCGAATTGAAAACTTCGCTTTCAGTTCACTAAATAACGACGAATTTTTTGAAATGTTTCATCAAGATCCAGTATCATACACAATAAATGACTCCCGAAATGATGAGTATCCTGCTGTTTATGATTTCGATTTCTGTGAAACAGATGTAGAATTTGATGAGGATAGTAATGAACGATATTTAAGCTCCAAGTGTTATACTATGAATCAATTCAAATCTTTATCCGGACTCACCGATTGTTTTTCGTTATTGCATTTGAACATAAGGGGTTTGAACAAGAATTTTGATAAATTCTGTTGTTTTCTGGATAATAATCATGAAATATATTCTTCTATAATAGGTCTTACTGAAACATGGATTACTCAGCATTCTGCTTCCGCATATTCTCTTCCAGGCTATGACTTTATAGAGAATAGTAGACGCGATAGAATGGGCGGAGGTGTTGGTTTATACGTTAAACAAAACCTTGATTTCGTTATACAAAAAGATTTAACTTGTATGAACGGAGTCGTTGAGTCATTATGTGTTGAAATTAAGGTCGCCCATGCCAAAAACATACTTGTATTTATAATGTATAGACCTCCTAATTCTAACACCCAAGATTTTTTGGATTATTTGCAATTTCTATTCCATAATCCAATATTTCATAATAAAGACTGTTATATTATGGGAGATTTCAATATAGATTTATCTAAGTTTCAAACAATGAATACTGCTCAATCTTTTCTTGATATTATGATGTCCACATCTTTTTTACCCCTTATAACCAAACCAACTCGAGTAACCAATCACTCGGCAACTCGTATTGATAATATATTTTGTAATATTAATCCCTCACCGGTCTCCGGTATCATCCTTTCAGATTTATCAGATCATTACCCTATTTTCACTCACATACCCCTTCAGAAAAAAATCACCATAAACGACCCGGTGTCAACTTTCCGGAAGGTGACACCTGGAAATATAGAGAGGTTGCAAAATGACCTCGGTAATGTGGATTGGTCTTTTGTACATAATACCGAAGATACAAATGAGGCTTATGACTTGTTTATGAGTACTTTAATTTCGGTTATGGATAAGCATGTTCCTGTTGTTAAAAAGAAATCCAGAAATTATAAAAGATCTCCTAGACTTCCATGGGTATCTAAGTCCTTACTGCGATCAATTAATCGAAAGAATAATTTGTATTATGCTGACAAGATTAAACGTACCCAGCAATCTCATGATAAATACACCTCATATAAAAACGTCCTCACACAAATATTACGTTATGAGAAACGGAAATATTTCACTACTCAGATAAGTTTGTTTAAACATGATATTCAAAATACTTGGAAAGTTATCAATATGGCTATCAACAAAAACAAGGACAAACCCCGTATTACATCAATCAAACATGGTGATGTATTTGTTGATGTTTCCTCAATAGTTGATATTTTTAACCAGTATTTTTCACAAATAGGAAGTAATCTTGCCCAAAATATTCCACATAGCCATCTGAATTTTCAAGATTATTTAGAAGTTCCCAATCCAAGCTCATTGTTTTTTGTGCCTTTGCATAGAAATGAATTATTAGATATAGTTCTGAATTTGAAGAATAAAAAAAGCTCTGGATATGACGGCATTGATAATGTCCTTTTAAAAAGTATTATTGATTATATCGTTGATCCACTTGTATATGTATTTAATTTGTCTATAAGTAATGGTGTTGTTCCTGAGGCTATGAAAGTCTCCAAAGTAATTCCCGTCCATAGAAAAGGGGAAAGGGAAGATGTCTCCAATTATAGACCAATATCCCTGCTAACCTCTGGTTCGAAAATATTAGAAAGGGTTGTTTATACCAGGCTTTTGAAGTTCTTAGACACCCATAAAATTATTTCTGATTATCAATTCGGATTTCGGCAAAAGAATTGCACATCTCATGCAATCCTTACCTTCCTTGATAGGGTTTCAAAAGCGATAGACACATTTCATCATACTATTGGAGTTTTCCTGGACCTCTCCAAGGCCTTTGACACCATAGACCACAGCATACTACTTCACAAATTATCACATTATGGTATCAGAGGAAAGGCCTTGGAGTGGTTCAGGAGTTACCTTACTAATCGAAAACAGTTTGTATTTATCAACGGACATGCATCGACTACACAAAATGTTTAACTGTGGTGTTCCTCAAGGAAGCTTACTAGGTCCCCTTTTATTTATTCTCTATGTTAATGATATGTCAAATTCTTCAAACATCCTCTCTTTCTTATTATTTGCGAATGATACCAATGTGTTTTTATCTGATTCTGATTCTGATCGATTGATCGATACTCTAAATAGTGAATTTATGAAGTTACTTCAGTGGATAAGAACGAACAAATTATCAATAAATTTGCAAAAAAACTAAATGCATGTTGTTCAGTAATTCGATGGAAAATTTACCGAGAAATATTTTTTCTGGAAGACACGGTCATAGAAGAAGTTTCCTCCATCAAATTCTTAGGTTTGATCCTGGATAATAAACTTACCTGGGGTTCGCATATTGATTCTGTATGTCGTGTTATTTCAAGGAATATAGGTGTTATAAACAAAGTTAAATTTTATCTTCTCAAAAATGTACTTTTTATGTTATATTCTACTTTGATACTACCTTACTTAAATTATGGAATACTCACATGGGGAAACACTTTTTCTACTTATACAGAAAGAATATCATTATTACAGAAAAAAGCTCTTCGCATCATTTGTCACGAATCGTGGAGAAGTCATACTAATAATTCCACGAATATTCCACGAAAATAATATTTTGAAAATTCATGATCTTTATCGTTTGCAATTAGGACAATTCATGTATAAATTCACCAACCATTCTCTCCCCCTTGTGTTTGATTCCATGTTTTTAAAGAATGAAACTGTTCATGCATATCCAACCCGTCAATCCCATGAATATCATTTGCCTTTTACTAGGACGGTTTTGGCAAAATCTTTATTCTCCTTTTCTGGACCAAAATTCTGGAATTCTCTGGATAATAATATAAAAGAAGCTTTAAGTTTTTATATATTTTCTTTAAAGTTAAAGAATCATCTAAAAACTTCGTACGCAGCATAATTCATTTTTTTTTTACTTTTGATTTTCAAAGTTGTTGTTGCTTCTTAATTCTCACTACACTTTCTTCATCAGCGAGCCCGTGCTTCTGTGCCTCCAGTGCCCTGTTTATGACCCACCATTTTCCTCTCCTCTCCCCTCCTCTTGGACCTCTGATAGTTCTTTGAGTTTTACATACAGTTTGTGGATTACTATGATGATCTCTTATTTTCCTATCCCTTCTATTTCCATTCTAGATTTAATGTATATTGTTACCTCGGTATGTATTGGTTACTATGCTATGTGTAGGCCATGCTGTTTTCCTCCACCTCTCAAGACAATGATATGTCCCCTGCAAAATAGGTTACCGACACATAAAACCAGCACTCTTACCCCCTTGTCCACCTCGGACTTACTACCTTCTTCACTACTATATCTTTCTATCCTTTCATCAGTTTTTTCCTTACAAGAGAGCCGCCATGTGTTTGTTAATGTGCGTCCGTATGTGTGCATGTATGTGTGTATTACTCTGTCTGTCTTTTTTTTGTGCTACCGCTTAGGGAAATTTGTTGTTGTTGGGTTTTTTTTTTTTGCAATTTTTTTCTCTATGAGGGGACTGCATTCTTCAAGCTCTGCTTTTTAGCAGTCCCCTCCATTTCCAGCAATATCGTTTATGCATTTACCACAGTGACGTAACAGTTATTTGTATCTCAGTTGATAATTTACCTATATTTTTTACAATGTCATTCTGTTCATCGCATTGTGGTACTGATTTCATGACGTCTGTGTATATGAGCGTTTATTTGTATTTCTTATTTGTTTGTTGGAAGTGAAATAAATCAACTTGAACTTGAACTTGAAATATCGAACACTTCTTTCTCTGTAACTGGCCTCCAAAATAACGATTTATTATTCTTTTCCCCCAAGAATTCTTGTAGATTAATTTGTGTTTCAGGAATCTTAGTGGCCAACTTTGGTCCTACAGTAACAAAATAGTCATTAAGCTCTTCTGCTATTTCTTTTGCAGAATAAATGAATTTTTAGCACTGATAGAGTTTTATTTTTTTTAACCATTTGAGCCTTCCAGCATTTGTTCCAGAGAAACGGAGCAATGTGAGAAGGTGCTATATCTCCACTATGGGTACAAAATATCAGCGACAGGAAAGTTATATATTTAAAATGGACGAAACATAGAAAAAAAATGATATCCTTGTTTTTACCTTTCTTACACGGCATAACACAGAACGCTAACTCCAGGAGCTGTTAAATGAATACAGTCCACCTCTGTTCATCAAGAGTGCACAACGGAAATTGGCGGCGGATTCTGGATTGCCAGCTTTAATTAGCTATGATTTCAATTTGAATTTAGAAATAACTATAATTGAAGTCAAAATTGATTTGGCGGGGGGGGGGGGGGGGTCCGGCATAAAGTGGCAGAAAAAAAAAACCCCAAAATGGAACGTTGAAACTGCGCTGTCAAATCAAAATGGCACCAACCATCATTTAAAACTATACATGCACTCACTGCTGGTCTTTTTTTTTCTATGTGTTTCAGAGCAGTGCATATGTGTGAAATGTCGAAGGGGTTATTGAAAGAGGCTAGCCTCTACTATAGCTCTCCAGCAATTGTCTTTTTGTTTCGTTTTCTTCCTTTTCTTTTCTTTTCTTTTCTTTTTCTTTTTTTCTTTTTGGAGAGAGAAAGAGAAATCGAAATGGGGGAAATCATTGTCGTTTTGATGTAAGAGTTCAAACAGTATCAAAATTTTATCTTTTAAAGGATAAATATAATAAAATCATTGCCGTAGCAGCATCTATTTTTTCCCAGTAGTCTTTTAAAATTTTTACTCCCTGTCCATTAGTAGGGAGTAGAGATTAAAGCCATGAATGTTCGATATGAATGACGATGAGAGGTTATACTGGGTTCCATATTGTTCTCCGGAGCGATCATAATCTCGCAAAGTATGAGAAGATCAAAAATGCATCCACCCTGGAAAAGTGCAATGATCTGATGTCACAATCGTGGAAGTTGCAGAGTAGCACTTTGCTACCACGCTTTCTTACCACGCTTATAACATTTGCATTATCAACTGTACTGGGTAACAATCACGCCAAATCCACATCGGTTTTTTTTTTCAATTTGTAATCTACTTAGTTTTAGTGCATTCAGTTTGTTTTCCTTTCTTTTCCAAGATCGCACAAGACTACGACTACAACTACAACTACAGCCGTTCATTCATATCCCACTCGTAATTCGCAAAATTTTCATTTAGTAAATCCCAGATTATTAATTGCACACAAATCTATAAGACACAATGGACCAAATCTTTGGAATACACTCCCAGATTATGTTAAATCGTGTAAAACTTTATATTCTTTCAAGGCTAGATTGAAAACTACATTACTGTCATATTACAATCTATGAATATAGCATTTGAATATATATTTTGTTTTGTATGATCACATTTCTTTTCATGTAAATTGGATTTAAAACTACAATAAAAATACGCAATGTTTCTGTGTCTATCATTTCATTTCATTCCCATTATCTTCAGCATCACCACTATCACTTTCATCTTCATTATCACATTTTCTTCGTCATTACCCTGTCAACATCATCATACATCATCATCATCATCATCATCATCATCATATTTCACGTTACTCTTATTCGTACCTATGCACTATACATATATAAAAACATAATGTATTTACAGTGCTTTATATTTTGTAGTATTTCTCCACTCCGCAAACAATATAATTTTTTGTGTATTATGTAGATAGATCCCTGGGCTGCCACGTGATCAAGCTTTTGCTTATAGTGGCAGTCCTTCTTCCGCATAATTTCTCAGATAATTATTTGGAAAATTGGTAATACGATTTATAATTTTTTAATGAAATTAATTTACACATCGATTTTCCTTCTTTGAATCATGTGCTTGTAATCGGCTTACTGATATTCCATGTGATATTACTGAAAATAATTTTGATTTATGTATGAAATTGTGTTGGAAGAAAAATAAATCAAACAAACAAACCAACAACTCATTCTTGAGAATGCTTCGCTAGGCTGCATTTTTAACTCGTCGGTCACTCAAGGGTAAATGCATTTAGTCTGAGAGCTGGCTGCTGGTCAATTTACCCCATCAAGCCCAAAAGGTTTGACCCCTCAGAGTTGCTGGGGCCACCCTCCTCATTAAAAAAATGCCCGTCAGCCTGGTCCCTGAGGGCGGGTTCGGCCCCCAGGGACCCCCCGAAAAGGCCCTCCGGCGGGTGTAATTTACCCCATGGAGCCCATGGACCAAACTTGGCCTATATGAATGTCCTATGGGTGTACATAATCAAAATATAAAAACTGACAAAATATCTGGTCGGGAAAGGGGTTGCCAGACCGCTTGTTTGCAGGCATAAAACCTTGTTTTTGGTCAAGGAGTCTGCGCCAAGACTACACTGTCCCATAGGCCCTGTACTGTAGCGTCTCCCAACAGGCCGACAGACAGTGCCAGTTAGCGCATGTAGTAGTCTTGGCGCAGACTCCTTTACGCGCAACAAGGGTTATTGCCTGCAAACTACCCGTTATACCCTGGGACCCAGGGTAGTTTGCATGCATAAATTGACCACACACACACCCACCCCCCCCCCCCATACACACACACATACACACACACACACACACACACACACACACACACACACACACACACACACACACACACACACACACATACACACACATATGTTTACACATGACTCTATGTACAACTGTATATACCATAACACTAAACATGTTACAATTAATAGGTTTCTCATTAATGCAGCCATAATACCTTGCACATAATAAATGTCAAACCTATAAGATGTTCATACCTTTTGAATGTTTTACATGGATACTATCAATACACCTTTAAGGAACACTGAAGAAATTTGAAATTTGTGTGAAGTTGTATTAGGTTTTATTGGCCACACAGCCTACTCTTTCTGTATGATTTATTCACCTTATGAGACTCAAATAGAGCTTTTCAGAAAATGCTGAAAAACCTTTGTTGTGAGTAAACTTCAGTTTAAGACCAACCACAACAGCGCTAAAGGCCAGTTGTATAACACATTTAAGTAAACATTTTCATCAACGGTGCATTAAACATAACTTTAATAAAGTTTATACGTCAACAAGTGGGATGTAGCTTGGATTACTTCTTTTTCTCCTGCTTGATATCCTCTTTTAGATACAAATAACAAGTCTAAATCCTAATATAAGATTCCTTTGAAAACCTCAAACTAATAACTTTTTGTGTTTTTGGCTGATAAAAACCACCCTTTGATGTATAAAATAGGCAAGGATTACAGCATCCATGCCAACATTTCCTTTATTTGACTCTAATAAATTCCAAATCAGAATAAACTGCATAACATAAGGAAGGAGCTTAATGGTTTTGGAAATGATATTAATCAATTTTCATACTCAGTAGTGCATGTCACCTCATAGTTTTGGGCAAATATCTGCATATCTATAATACTAATGAACATGTAATTACGGTGTTCTCTATACATATTGTATTTCTTCCTTGGAACCTCAAATAACAAGCTTCACAATAGAATGCTAACTTTCTGTAATGGAAATAAACAGGCCAAGAGCATTTACTTTGATCTTGTGTTCTCTTCATCTCTTCAGCGCTTTTTTTTTTTGGTCATCTTCTTATTTCTGGAGATATATTTTATTTATAATAGTTCCCAGCCCCACACAAATGGTGTCACATACTGCAAACACTGCCAATGACCGTGACCAGTACACACCAAGTTGAAACATAATAGCTCTCTTTTTATATAGCATATAGGCTGAAAGTATTAACTTGGTCTTGTGGTCTCTTTATATCAGCAGTTTTGTCAACTCCTTATTTCTGGAGATACACTGTACTTCATCTTCAGTTCCCCAGCCCCACACAAACAAAACTTAACCTACGGTGTCACACACTGCAAAGAGCGCATCATAGTATATGATTGCCGTTAACCCGGGACATATACACACAACGTGAAACATAAAATTACCAGCTAAATGAAATGTTAGCTTAATTTCTTTTCTTTAACAATAGCATGCACGTTGAGAGCATTTACATGTTGTGTTCTCTTTTATATTAGAATTTTTGTCAACTCCTCATTGAGATACTTTGTCTACCCCCCTCCCCCCCCCCCCCCAAAAAAAAGATAATACTTGCAGGGTGTATACTTCCAGGGTGTCACATACCATATACAGTTACAATGCAGGTCCTAGTTCATATTTATGATTTAGTTGCCATTCAAAACCATGGCAATTACACATCAAACCATGCATCACACTCTATGGAAGACTAAAGCTTACATAAATTACGTATAATGTAGGCCTATGATAAGCATTGCACATGTTTCAGTTGCAGTCTTATGATTCCTGAACTGACCAGTATTTGGCATGAATTTATTTCATATAATATAAAACATAATTTCACATTTTAGTCTATCATGCAGTATAATGCATGATTTGAGAAACTGAAGTCTACTCACAACAAAGGGTTTATTTCAGCATTTTCCAAATATTTGTCTTATATGGTGGATACATAATAAAGGGTAAGCAGGTTGTGTGGCCAGTAAAACAGAATACAATTTCACACAAATTTCAAAATCTCTTCAGTGTTCCTGCTTGAAGGTTCACTGATAGTATCGATGTAAAACATTCAAAAGTTATGAACATAATAATTATAGGTATGTGCAAGGTATCATGGCTGTATGGAGAAACCACTGGTCATGTTTTGTGTTACGGTATTCTTAGTATACATAGAGTCATGTGTGAATGTGTGTGTGTGTGTGTGTGTGTGTGTGCGCGTGGGTGTGTGGGTGTGTGTGTGTGGGGGGGGGGGGGTGGGTGTGTGTGTGGTCAATTTGTGCATGCAAACTACCCTGGGTCCCAGGGTATAATGGGTAGTTTGCAGGCACAAACCCTTGTTGGGCGTAAAGGAGTCTGCGCCAAGACTACTACATGCACTAACTGGCACTGTCCGTCAGCCTGTTGGGAGACGCTACAGCACAGGGCCTATGGGACAGTGTAGTCTTGGCGCAGACTCCTTGACCAAAAACAAGGTTTTATGCCTGCAAACAAGCGGTCTGGCAACCCCTTTCCCGACCAGATATTTTGTCAGTTTTTATATTTTGATTATGTACACCCATAGGACATTCATATAGGCCAAGTTTGGTCCATGGGCTCTATGGGGTAAATTACACCCGCCGGAGGGCCTTTTCGGGGGGTCCCTGGGGGCTGAACCCGCCCTCAGGGACCAGGCTGACGGGCATTTTTTTAATGAGGAGGGTGGCCCCAGCAACTCTCAGGGGTCAAACCTTATGGGCTTGATGGGGTAAATTGACCAGCAGCCAGCTCTCAGACTAATTGTTCAAAATAGATAGAAATATCTTTAAACTTCTGTTTTTCGGAAACCTATTAATTTTTGGCGAGATACACTTCTTCCAAGTTGCAGCGGAAATTCCAGTCAAGGATAATGTACCCTTCAACATCATAAATGATCATTGATTTGCGTTGGTTCGAATGATATATTTTGGGCAAGAACTTATTTTCTACTGTAGAAAGTATACGCATAATATCATAATGACAAAATGAGACGTCATTATGGTATATCTGATATTCTTATTTGATATCTTTACGATTTATTCCGTTTGATTTATGTCAGTATTGTCTGGGGCAAATTATTTATTGTATAGGGTCCCATTTTTCTCTCTCTCCCTCTCTTCTTTCTTTAAAACACAACAACAGAGTACGCAACAGTTGCTTTTCTTGTAAAATTGGAAACCTTCCCCCCCCCCCCCCCCCCCACCCGGTCTCTCTTTCCTAAGTTCTTGCTACTGCCTCCTTTTTCTAACGCAAAAATCCTATTTTAAAAGTTCAAAACGTGATTAAAGAGGGGACCAAACTAGAAAAAAATACCGTTATACTTTCCCCTATCTTTGAGAAACGTAAAGTACTCTGCCCCTTTAGTAATTTTGAAGTGATGATAGTAGTACTGAAAACAATAATAATGAATTTTTTAAAAAGATAATAATAACAATAATGATAACAATAACAATATTAATGATCATAAAAACAAAGATAATGATAATGATCATCATTATTATTATCTCTCTGAATATGATTAAAATCTTGATAATGAATAACATTTATAACACATAGATTTTGAACAGAACTGAAAGGTAGAATGAAAATACAGAATTATGATCACTGACATTGTGACATGTATACAGCAAGGGGGGGGGGGAGAAGAAATACGATTGATTGAATAAGTGAATTTTTAGCACTGATAGAGTTCTTATTTTTTTTTTAACCATTTGAGCCTTTCAGCATTTGTTCCAAAGAACGGAGCAATGATAGAAGGTGCTATATCTCCATTATGGGTACAAAATATCAGCGACAGGAAAGTTATATATTTAAAATGGACGAAACATAGAAAAAAAATGATATCCTTGTTTTTACCTTTCTTACACGGCATAACACAGAACGCTAACTCCAGGAGCTGTTAAACGAATACAGTTCACCTCTGTTCATCAAGAGTGCACAACGAAAATTGGCGGCGGATTCTGGATTGCCAGCTTTAATTAGCTATGATTTCAATTTGAATTTAGAAATAACTATAATTGAAGTCAAAATTGATTTGGCGGGGGGGGGGGGTCAGGCATAAAGTGGCAGAAAAAAAATAGAATGGAACGTTGAAACTGCGCTGTCAAATCAAAATGGCACCTACCATCATTTAAAACTATACATGCACTTTCTGCTGGTCCTTTTTTTTTCTATGTGTTTCAGAGCAGTCCATATGTATCAAATGTCGAAGGGGTTATTGAAAGAGGCTAGCCTCTACTATAGCTCTCCAGCAATTATCGTTTTGTTTCTTTTTGTTTCTTTCCTTTTCTTTTCTTTTTCTGTTTTCTTTTTTTGGAGAGAGAAAGAGAAATCGAAATGGGGGAAATCATTGTCGTTTTGATGTAAGAGTTCAAACAGTATCAAAATTTTATCTTTAAAAGAAAAAAATATAATTATAATTATTGCCGTAGCAGCATGTATTTTCCCCAGTAGTCTTTTAAAATTTTTACTTCCTGTCCATTAGTAGGGAGTAGAGATTAAAGCCATGAATGTTCGATATGATTGACGATGAGAGGTTATACTGGGTTCCATATTGTTCTCCGGAGCGATCATAATCTCGCAAAGTATGAGAAGATAAAAAATGCATCCACCCTGGAAAAGTGCAATGATCTAAAATGTCACAATCGTGGAAGTTGCAGAGTAGCACTTTGCTGCTATTGTATATGAGGGTCGTTGGTGATGTTGGTGATGACTACATTAATTACGCAACAGCTACAAAACATAAAGTTTCTTCCGGCGATTCGTTGAGTGCTCATCACATGACTTTAGCTGAAAAGCACCCCTGCATGCTTTGCTATTGGTGTAACTGTTGAGTGCACGCTCCGAAGGCTTGTTTATTGTGACATCAGAGCTAAGAGCCGTGTGATGGAACAAAATTATTGTACAACACCTAAAAAGAATGTAGCTCTCCAATTGGTCGATTGCTCATCACGTGGCATGCAATTAAAAGTTTCATTACAAATACAGGCTGTCGCTGTTAGCCGTGCAATTTTGTTGAGCAAAAGTGGATCTCGCGACATGGTACAATACGACTTGATATTCGTTCTACCTGGACGTTCACTCCCGCCCTCTCCATTTTTGCGTGTTTATTCAGTTTGTACATTGTTGATATAGCCCTCTCCGGAACGAACTAAGAAAGACAGAAAACGATAACCAAACGAACTAAGAGAGAAAGATACCGGCAACCAAAAATTGTCGGGGTGAGAAAAAGAGCGCATTGGACGTATCTGGTAACCCTCAATCCACTTGGCTGACACATTGCCGTACACCTTCGTGACTGGAAAACTTCAAGTGGCAAAACAAAATGTTTAAGGTAGGCGAGATATTATCCTATATACATCAACATTAGGCCGTTCTGATTGATTAATGGTAACCAAGCATTTCCCCCTTCAACACCTACAGATTCTATTTCTATTGAGTTTTGTGCATCTGGGTTGTTGCTTGTTTGTTGTTGTTGTTGTTGTTGCACGAAGCATGAAGTGAACATTGTAGTTTAGGTTACAGTCTAGCATCGTTTTAAGGCATCAAAGCCAGACGAAACTCCAAAACAACTTGCAGGAGATAATCTCTGGTTTAACCCTTGACACAGTGAGATATAGGACCTACTATGAATTTACCTGTGAAACCCCAGAACATCGTTAAAGGGCACAGGTACAGGTACCACAGTGTGCAATTTAATACTCGGGGAGCTATTCCGCGGAAGGAATTCTCAAATGCAACAAGAATCTGCATTGAAAAGTATTTTAAGGGTTATTTTCACTGCATATATTATATAAGCATATTATGGAGCAGAGACCAACGTCCGCCTCAAATTTGATTTCTTTCACTTTGCTCTACAATAAGACTACGCGTACGTTTCGGTCAGGATCGACCTCTCGCATCATAATATATATTGAACATTAACTTTCTCTGACCCCTCATAGCTACAATACATTCAAGAAAATTAAGGAAAAGTCATTTATGCTTACTTCCTAGTAATGTGCATGATAGCGTTCATGTATTCGTAAAAGATTAACACCAAACAGTATTGGCTGAAACTGAATGAAAATTGTAGAGAAAACTTAAACGGAGACTCTACTTTCAACGAATAGTTTTTGATTTACTGTTACAAACTAGAAAGCAAACAGTTTGAAATTTTAAAGTCTTTATACTTATGCGAATATTTATGATGATATAATTAATTACGTCACCTAAGTTGAAACAAAATATTGCAAAATATCACTTCGAAACCCTTTCAATGTTCAGTATTTTTCATAGAGTAGTGTATAACCGCCTAAAAAACTGACATTGCTGCAAGAAAAAAGAGTAATCTTTGCAAAACATTGACTTTATATAGACCATACGTGGTATGCATGACACCAATTATACATGATTAATCTATCTAATGTAATAATGTTACCTTTTTATTCACTATGTACGTGGTGCTATGTTAGTATGATGAATACAATTTATTATTTGTTGTTTTTTATTTAAATGTGTATTGTATTTAATACAATATAAATTTGA
Organism: Diadema antillarum; assembly: GCF_040938485.1. Classification (NCBI taxonomy): domain Eukaryota; kingdom Metazoa; phylum Echinodermata; class Echinoidea; order Diadematoida; family Diadematidae; genus Diadema; species Diadema antillarum. The sequence goes on along the minus strand of NW_027271967.1, from coordinate 375,972 downwards.
ATAAAAAACAGCAACATAATAATTTGGAAGGTAGCTTGCATCCACCGTCCGTTAGCGATGTCGCAAATGATGACTAAAGTCTGATAGATAAGACTACTCCGGGAGATCCTCACAGGAGTCATGACGTCAGTTTCACAACTCCTGTTAGATCAAAAACTGTTAATTGCATCTCTTGGTATTTGGTCTATATGTATAATGTAGCAAAAAAGTTAGCAAACCGTAAATCATGGCAAAATGAATGCTTTGTAAATCTAATCGATAATTTTGGTCTTGCTCAATGTATTCAGTCACCAACCAGAGTAACAAAACAGACCAGTACTCTTATAGACTGGATTTTGACAAACAATCGTGACAAAATTGTTTCAGCTAAAGTTATTCCTGTCACAATGAGTGATCACTACGCCATATATTGTACTTGGGGTAAACGTAAATCATCACAAGATTATATGTATAAATACAAATTTAGTAGAAATCTTAGACGTTTAAATTTACCTGGTTTTTATGAAGATATTGCCAAACTTACTTGGGAAGACGTCTTGAATGAGACCGATGTCGAAAAAGCGTATGATGCCTTTGAAAAAAGTTTTACTGAAATTTTGAACAAACATGCTCCTTTAAAAAAGAAACGAGTAAAAAATGAAGAATCACCATGGATTAATGATAACATACTACAAATGATATGTGAGCGAAATAAGCAAAAAACAAAAAGCTAAGGAGTCTAATCTGGATAAGGATTGGAAACTGTATAGAAAACTTCGTAACAAAGTAACTTCTCAAATACGAGTTGCAAAGAGACATTACATTTCAAATTCAATAGAATAATGCAAGGGGCAATCAGGAGACGTATGGAAATCATTACAATACGTACTTCCCAAGAAAAATAAATCATGTGCAATCACTCAGATTAAGCATGACGGTAATGATGTGAGTGATAAAAAAGAAATAGCTGAGATATTTAATTCTCATTTTGTAAGTATTGGCAAAAAGATTCAAGGTAACGTTAAAATAAGTTCAGATAAAGATTGTAATGATAAGCAAATCACTCCAAATGTAAATACAAACTTATTTCATTTCAGTGAAATTTGTGAAAGCGAAGTTTTAGATATCATCAAAACTTTACAAGTAAAAAAAGCAAGTGGATTAGATAACGCACTTGTATCAATAGTGCAGCAGACAGCCATTAGTTTATATTATTAATTTGTCTCTCACTCAAGGAACGGTACCTGTACCATGCAAGTTATCTGGAGTAACTCCAATATTTAAGGGAGGAGACAAATTAGATCTGGGAAACTACAGGCCAATATCAGTTCTGAATGTGTTTACAAACATTTTTGAAAAAATCGTTTTCGGACAATTATATGGATACCTTAAACAACACTCATTATAATGTGAAAATCAATTTGGATTCAGACCAAAACACTCCACGGAGACGGCACTTGTAAATGTAATACAAAATTGGGCTGATTGTCTCGATAAAGGGAGCGTAGTTGGAATACTTACCCTCGATTTTCAAAAGGCATTCGACACTGTTGATCACGATTTGTTGCTTTCCAAACTCAAACGTTTGGGGATTAGAGAAATATCACTGAAATGTTTCCACAGTTACTTAACGAACCGGGCACAATGTACTGTAGTTAACGGTATATCGTCTACAATGCAACCGATCGAGTGTGGTATTCCACAGGGTAGCAACCTCGGCCCACTTCTCTTTGTTATATACGTTAACGATATGTCAACCTGTATGAAGGATAGTAACATCTCTTTGTACGCCGACGACACGTTATTTTATGCGCATGGCAAGAATGCACATAGTGTTGTTGATACGTTGAATAGGGAACTTAAAGTAGTGGATGTATGGTTTAATGATAACAAATTAGCACTGAATGCGAAGAAATGAGAATATCTGATGATGGGTTCGAGGAAACGAATCAAACAAGCTTCTGTTCCAAGTGTTTATATAGGACAAAAACAAATTCAGCGAGTACGAAAATGTAAATACTTAGGGGTTATGTTAGACGAACACCTGGACTGGACTGCTCAAACAGAATATGTTATCAAAAAGGTGAATAAGGATATTTATTTACTTAAGAGGATTAAGACTTTTATAAATCAAAAGGTTGCATTGGTGTTTTATAAGACCGTAATTCAGTCAAAATATGATTATAGTGATATTGTCTGGGGGACTATGGGGATAGGATTAAAGAACAGACTTCAAAAGCAACAAAATCGTGCCCTTCGAACAGTTATGAGCGTAAACTGGGAATTTCCTTCCGAATCTATATATCGTGAATTGAAAATTGATAAACTTGAAATTCGGAGGAAAAAGCAAACTCTTTATACAATGTATAAGATCGCACATGAAATGTTACCATATGTTATTTGTAAACTTTTTCAATTTAAGAATAATGAGTATAATCTTAGACATCAAATGAATAATTTTCAATTACCAAAAGTCCGTACTGAATTTAAAAAAAAAAGAAGTTTGTTGTTTAGTGGGGTAAGACTTTGGAATAGTTTAACGAATGAGATAAAAGGGCTTGGTTGGAACGACTTCAGGAGACAGGTGAATAATTTCATAACGTTAAATATTTGAGTGTAGTAAACACCGGAGATTAGTATAAATGAGTGGGCGGGGGGGGGGGGAGGGATCAGTCTGCAATTAGCTGATTCGTTTGTGTATTTTACTATGACAATTATCTTAAATGTTGTATAATTTTTGATAAGTTTGTTTAGTACATATTTCTAGGTTTTCAGTTTTGTACTCTTGTTACCTCATGTTACCTCATGTTATTTGTAAACTTTTGCTATGCTGATTTGTTTTTTTTTTGTTTTGTTTTTGTTTTGTTTTCTTACTCATTTTCAGTTATGTAACTTTTGTAATGTACAATTCATTGTGTAACGTGTATTTTTAATTCACGGACTGGCTGAAAAACAGCCTCCGGCTGAGCCCGGTACCGTGACAAAATAAAATGAATGAATGAATGAATAACAGTTTGCCCCCCTGGTACTGTCAAATTGTCTTTGGATGTGTCTATTTAACGCAGTAGATGATCTATAATGTATAGGCCTACCTAGATACTGGGTGTCATAATGGATACGTAACTAATCGGATTTGGCCGCTGCCTGAGCGGAAACACCGCTTACATGGGAGCAGGGTTTGTTTCCAAACCCCTCCCATTAGAGCGGAGACCACTGTATGGATAACCACAGAGGGCGCTGTGAAACCTTGTATCGCTGACTGAACGCTTTTCCTCATCTCTACATGTGGTAAGTCACATGAGGTTCCACATAGAATCAATCTGCGAATCAGCCATGAAACCCTTTATTGTCATCGTGTTCTGGTATTAATTGTCTCTGCACGTTTTGTTCATTCACACCCGTACAGACATCGAATTACCTCTTGATATATTCACCTTCTTACCACGCTTATAATATTTGCATTATCAACTGTACTGGGTAACAATCACGCCAAATCCACATCGGTTTTGTTTTAAATTTGTAATCTACTTAGTTAGTTTTGGTGCTTTCAGTTTGTTTTCCTTTCTTTTCCAAGATCGCGCAAGACTACGACTACAACGTACAACTACAACTACAGCCGTTCATTCATATCCCACTCGTAATTCGCAAAATTTTCATTTAGTAAATCCCAGATTATTAATTGCACACAAATCTATAAGACACAATGGACCAAATCTTTGGAATACACTCCCAGATTATGTTAAATCGTGTAAAACTTTATATTCTTTCAAGGCTAGATTGAAAACTACATTACTGTCATATTACAATCTATGAATATAGCATTTGAATATATATTTTGTTTTGTATGATCACATTTCTTTTCATGTAAATTGGATTTAAAACTACAATAAATATACGCAATGTTTCTGTGTCTATCATTTCATTTCATTCCCATTATCTTCAGCATCACCACTATCACTTTCATCTTCATTATCACATTTTTCTTCGTCATTACCCTGTCAACATCATCATACATCATCATCATCATCATCATCATCATCATATTTCACGTTACTCTTATTCGTACCTATGCACTATACATATATAAAAACATAATGTATTTACAGTGCTTTATATTTTGTAGTATTTCTCCACTCCGCAAACAATATAATTTTTTGTGTATTATGTAGATAGATCCCTGGGCTGCCACGTGATCAAGCTTTTGCTTATAGTGGCAGTCCTTCTTCCGCATAATTTCTCAGATAATTATTTGGAAAATTGGTAATACGATTTATAATTTTTTAATGAAATTAATTTACACATCGATTTTCCTTCTTTGAATCATGTGCTTGTAATCGGCTTACTGATATTCCATGTGATATTACTGAAAATAATTTTGATTTATGTATGAAATTGTGTTGGAAGAAAAATAAATCAAACAAACAAACCAGCAACTCATTCTTGAGAATGCTTCGCTAGGCTGCATTTTTAACTCGTCGGTCACTCAAGGGTAAATGCATTGTTCAAAATAGATAGAAATATCTTTAAACTTCTGTTTTTCGGAAACCTATTAATTTTTGGCGAGATACACTTCTTCCAAGTTGCAGCGGAAATTCCAGTCAAGGATAATGTACCCTTCAACATCATAAATGATCATTGATTTGCGTTGGTTCGAATGATATATTTTGGGCAAGAACTTATTTTCTACTGTAGAAAGTATACGCATGATATCATAATGACAAAATGAGACGTCATTATGGTATATCTAATATTCTTATTTGATATCTTTACGATTTATTCCGTTTGATTTATGTCAGTATTGTCTGGGGCAAATTATTTATTGTATAGGGTCCCATTTTTCTCTCTCTCCCTCTCTTCTTTCTTTAAAACACAACAACAGAGTACGCAACAGTTGCTTTTCTTGTAAAATTGGAAACCTTCCCCCCCCCCCCACCCGGTCTCTCTTTCCTAAGTTCTTGCTACTGCCTCCTTTTTCTAACGCAAAAATCCTATTTTAAAAGTTCAAAACGTGATTAAAGAGGGGACCAAACTAGAAAAAAATACCGTTATACTTTCCCCTATCTTTGAGAAACGTAAAGTACTCTGCCCCTTTAGTAATTTTGAAGTGATGATAGTAGTAGTGAAAACAATAATAATGAATTTTTAAAAAAGATAATAATAACAATAATGATAACAATAACAATAATAATGATCATAAAAACAAAGATAATGATAATGATCATCATTATTATTATCTCTCTGAATATGATTTAAATCATGATAATGAATAACATTTATAACACATAGATTTTGAACAGAACTGAAAGGTAGAATGAAAATACAGAATTATGATCACTGACATTGTGACATGTATACAGCAAGGGGGGGGGGGGAGAAGAAATACGATTGATTGAATAAGTGAATTTTTAGCACTGATAGAGTTCTTATTTTTTTTTACCATTTGAGCCTTTCAGCATTTGTTCCAAAGAACGGAGCAATGATAGAAGGTGCTATATCTCCATTATGGGTACAAAATATCAGCGACAGGAAAGTTATATATTTAAAATGGACGAAACATAGAAAAAAAAATGATATCCTTGTTTTTACCTTTCTTACACGGCATAACACAGAACGCTAACTCCAGGAGCTGTTAAACGAATACAGTCCACCTCTGTTCATCAAGAGTGCACAACGAAAATTGGCGGCGGATTCTGGATTGCCAGCTTTAATTAGCTATGATTTCAATTTGAATTTAGAAATAACTATAATTGAAGTCAAAATTGATTTGGCGGAGGGGGGGGGGGGTCCGGCATAAAGTGGCAGAAAAAAAAATAGAATGGAACGTTGAAACTGCGCTGTCAAATCAAAATGGCACCTACCATCATTTAAAACTATACATGCACTCTCTGCTGGTCCTTTTTTTTTCTATGTGTTTCAGAGCAGTCCATATGTATCAAATGTCGAAGGGGTTATTGAAAGAGGCTAGCCTCTACTATAGCTCTCCAGCAATTATCGTTTTGTTTCTTTTTGTTTCTTTCCTTTTCTTTTCTTTTTCTGTTTTCTTTTTTGGAGAGAGAAAGAGAAATCGAAATGGGGGAAATCATTGTCGTTTTGATGTAAGAGTTCAAACAGTATCAAAATTTTATCTTTAAAAGAAAAAAATATAATTATAATTATTGCCGTTGCAGCATGTATTTTCCCCAGTAGTCTTTTAAAATTTTTACTTCCTGTCCATTAGTAGGGAGTAGAGATTAAAGCCATGAATGTTCGATATGATTGACGATGAGAGGTTATACTGGGTTCCATATTGTCCTCCGGAGCGATCATAATCTCGCAAAGTATGAGAAGATCAAAAATGCATCCACCCTGGAAAAGTGCAATGATCTAAAATGTCACAATCGTGGAAGTTGCAGAGTAGCACTTTGCTGCTATTGTATAAATGAGGGTCGTTGGTGATGTTGGTGATGACTACATTAATTACGCAACAGCTACAAAACATAAAGTTTCTTCCGGTGATTCGTTGAGTGCTCATCACATGACTTTAGCTGAAAAGCACCCCTGCATGCTTTGCTATTGGTGTAACTGTTGAGTGCACGCTCCGAAGGCTTGCTTATTGTGACATCAGAGCTAAGAGCCGTGTGATGAAACAAAATTATTGTACAACACCTAAAAAGAATGTAGCTCTCCAATTGGTCGATTGCTCATCACGTGGCATGCAATTAAAAGTTTCATTACAAATACAGGCTGTCGCTGTTAGCCGTGCAATTTCGTTGAGCAAAAGTGGATCTCGCGACATGGTACAATACGACTTGATATTCGTTCTACCTGGACGTTCACTCCCGCCCTCTCCATTTTTGCGTGTTTATTCAGTTTGTACATTGTTGATATAGTCCTCTCCGGAACGAACTAAGAAAGACAGAAAACGATAACCAAATGAACTAAGAGAGAAAGATACCGGCAACCAAAAATTGTCGGGGTGAGAAAAAGAGCGCATTGGACGTATCTGGTAACCCTCAATCCACTTGGCTGACACATTGCCGTACACCTTCGTGACTGGAAAACTTCAAGTCGCAAAACAAAATGTTTAAGGTAGGCGAGATATTATCCTATATACATCAACATTAGGCCGTTCTGATTAATTAATGGTAACCAAGCATTTCCCCCTTCAACACCTACAGATTCTATTTCTATTGAATTTTGTGCATCTGGGTTGTTGCTTGTTTGTTGTTGTTGTTGTTGTTGTTGTTGTTGTTGCACGAAGCACGAAGTGAACATTGTAGTTTAGGTTACAGTCTAGCATCGTTTTAAGGTATCAAAGCCAGACGAAACTCCAAAACAGCTTGCAGGAGATAATCTCTGGTTTAACCCTTGACACAGTGATAAAATATAAATTATAGGACCTACTATGAGTTTACCTGTGAAACCCCAGAACATCGTTAAAGGCACGTGTACATGTACCACAGTGTGCAATTTAATACTCGGGGAGCTATTCCGCGGAAGGAATTCTCAAATGCAAGAAGAATCTGTATTGAAAAGTATTTTAAGGGTTATTTTCGCTGCATATATTATATAATCATATTATGGAGCAGAGACCAACGTCCGCCTCAAATTTGTAACTTTCACTTTGCTCTACAATGAGACTCCGCGTACGTTTCGGTCACGATCGACCTCTCGCATCATATGTTGAACATTAACTTTCTCTGACCCCTCACAGCTACAATACATTCAAGAAATAAGGAAAAGTCATTCATGCTTACTTCCTAGTAATGTGCATGATAGCGTTCATGTATTCGTAAAAGATTAACACCAAACAGTATTGGCTGAAATTGAATGAAAATTGTAGAGAAAACTTAAACGTAGACTCTACTTTCAACGAATAGTTTTTGATTTACTGTTACAAACTAGAAAGCAAACAGTTTGAAATCTTAAAGTTTTTATACTTATGCGAAATATTTATGATGATATAATTAATTACGTCACCTAAGTTGAAACAAAATATTGCAAAATATCACTTCGAAACCCTTTCAATGTTCAGTATTTTTCATAGAGTAGTGTATAACCGCCTAAAAAACTGACATTGCTGCAAGAAAAAAGAGTAATCTTTGCAAAACATTGACTTTATATAGACCATACGTGGTATGCATGAAACCAATTATACATGATTGATCTATCTAATGTAATAATGTTACCTTTTTATTCACTATGTACGTGGTGCTATGTTAGTATGATGAATACAATTTATTATTTGTTGTTTTTTTATTTAAATTTGTATTGTATTTAATACAATATAAATTTGAATAAAAAACAACAACAAAATAATTTGGAAGGTAGCTTGCATCCACCGTCCGCTAGCGATGTCGCAAATGATGACTAAAGTCTGATAGATAAGACTACTCCGGGAGATCCTCACATGAGTCATAACGCCAGTTCCACAACTCCTGTTAGATCAAAAACTGTTAATTGCATCATCTTGGTATTTGGTCTATATGTATAAAGAAGGATAATGTAGCAAAAGAGTTAGATAACAGTTTGCCCCCTGGTCATTACAAAAAGTGCGGTGACATCCTCCATAGGAAACGAGCGTTTTTAAATGCACCGCGCAGAGCGCACAATCAGGTATAGGACATTTACACAGACTCTCGACTTTACGAACTCATACCTCCCAGAATATGTCTTTTTGCTTAAATGCACCTGGTTTTTATGAAAATCTAGATTTCAAGCTTGCCCTACATACCTCATTTGTAGAGTTTTGTGAAAATTTGACATCGGCACCTTTCGAGTTGGAAATTAGATGTCATTTCTCACTCAAACGCAATCAGCTCTACGACAACACGCAATTACATTGACGGCGCGGTGTGCCAACTGTGAGCCAGATGAAGGCCATTTTGGGAGGGTTATTTTACTGCCATACCTGTTGTATTTGTACAATGCATCTGCCTAGTAAGTTGCAGCAAATACCCGCGTGTATTCGTACTGAGTTTGGAGGAATTTCGTGAAACTTCGCCATCGGTACCTTTTTCAATATTCATAAACCATGTCAGTTTAGCCCTTAGTGAATAACCCACCAATATGTTCATACCAAAGAGATTATAACACAAGAGGGCGTAGTCCAGTGGGGAGGCAGCCGCGCGAGGTAGCTGCCATTTCCCGTTGTGGGAGCCGCCATTGCACGGATCCTGGCAGCGCACTGTTTAATGCGCTCGACTTGAATATTCGGCGCAGTGACCTTGCGTTATTTTATTGTGACGTCACAATGGTCATGTTTAAGCGTCATAATGGTGCTGAGGTTGTTTGATTTTATGGCTTGAGTGGGAATGTACGCGAAACAAACGTCATAATGCTCAAGTACTGTTTAGTCTACACCCAAGTTCCCACTCTTTATTTTGCGAACAACAAAAAGGTCTGGACTCTACCAAATGGTTCAAATGATATGATACCATCGTAGAAACTAATATTCAAACAATTAACCACATTGTGATTCTGAAAATGAAAAGTGTAATGAAGAATAACATATCATTCCAGATATGATATGAGAAGATATGACTTGAACGTAGACTTAGATCCAGTGCCAGGAGCTGAGTGTGCGCTCCCTCTTCAATTTTGGACGCACTATTTGTACGCACGCGTATGGCGACTACTTACTCTATAGGTATAATCTCTTTGGTTCATACACTAAAGCAATTGCGTGCTTCTCACTTGAATACGCTACGCTGATTGGCTAAATGTCATTGGCCTTACGAGGTCGCATCGGGTCAACGCGTGATGGTGATGTAGCGCGTATGCAAATTCGTGACGTGACAATAGGTGCGCGCGTCTTTGTTACTATTTAGATTTCATTAATACATTAGCTCAACGTAGCATTTGCGGCGCGTGATTGCATCATGAATATGTATTATTCTTTAACGTTTAACGCACTGTGATAGGTGGTATGCAAATGTCGAATCTACGTCATAGCTAATTATCTGTTTGTCACCATTCGCGTGTAGACTATTTGTAATGTACTGTCAAATTGTCTTTGGATGTGTCTATTTAACGCAGTAGATGATCTACAATGTATGGGCCTACCTACATACTGGGTGTCATATTGGATACATAACTAATCGGATTTGGCCGCTGCCTGAGCGGAACATCGCTTACATGGGAGCAGGGTTTGTTTCCAAACTGCTCCCATTAGAGCGGAGACCACTGTAATAAGCCAGTTCGTGGTTTCAGAAAAGGGTTATAATATGTCAAGCAGAGCATGTAGGTTTTTAAATTTACTGAGATAAGCATCTGTGATGTAATGAGTATTCAAATTATCCTTGTAAATGGTGCTTGCCAAGCACATCCACCTGACAGCAAAAGCGGTATTTGACAATATCAATAGAAAAAGATTATTAATACATTCAATGCAAAATAATGAAAAGGATGCTTTCCAAAGTGCTATGCTGATGGATAGATCATTCTGGTCACCTGATAGTTTCATAAAACTTGTTATCAGTGACAACTGCCACATTTCTATAACAAATTTGCTCTCAGCCAATCAGATGCAAGGATTTCAGTAGCTTTTCACATCTACAGTGACAAGTTACGGGCCCCTGTCTACGTAAGCTATTCCTAATTTGTTTGAACATGACTAAAGAATTCCATAATTGTTACGTCGGGCAAGCTTATGCATTCCGTCGCCGCTTGAATACTACTGGAGTGCCTAATCAACTGAGAAAGAAGAAAGGTCATTTGCATCCATGTGCACATGAGCCAACTCCGAACTGGCCTATTAGTTTGTTAAGCTTTGCTCAGTGATTTTCTTTAATAACTATCATAATTTTATTTCACTGTGAATACGACAAACTGTAATTCAGTTGATTTGATTTTGGTTGAGAACAATTGTTAATCGTTGATAGCTATACAGGCATTGTTTGTTGATGTTCTCTGACTGGGAAGTCCTAAATAAATTATAGGCATCGTAACACTGCCTCCCATATTATGTGATGTGAAGCTTCCAAATGAATGATTTGTGAGTGATAAAGCTATTAGCGCCATTTTTTTTAATCTTGAGCAATACAATCGTTGTCACTATGTATCTATCAACTCGCCCTTCGAAATAATTTGCATTGACTTTTTATTGATAAATCAAAGAGAAAGATGATACTCTAAAACGGTGACAATCTAAAGAGCTCAATCTAAAAGAAAACAACAAAGGTCCAAACTTCACTGATATAGAAAAATGCAGTTTAGACTTTAGTCTTTCGACAAGGCCTCGTGGCTGGGCCATGACGTTAGTCTCCGACTATTTGGCGTGACTGAAATGAGACTAATCGCGAGACCCCCGGTGAACGCAGTGGTGAGTGGATATATAGCCATTGGGCCTTTTCGGTACTTGGCATAATTTTGTAGCTTGTTTCCGATGCGATTTCTCTGCCAAAATGGCAGCTGCCAGTCAGCAATCGAATCGTTCTTATGACGTCAGCCTACATTAGGTATGCAAATTTCATGCAAATAATTCTATCCAACAATGTTACAAGCTCTCTTCCACTAACAACGGTCTGTTTCTCATTCTTGAACAAGCGGAACTCTGTACTGTCGGCAAAGAACAGGTTAAACACCCTACATGCTTTGTCGGGGTTTCTTCCATGATGTGACGTCATCTTTGAATATTTCAGTCACAGTATGTATTGTGTACCTGGCCGACGGGTACAGAGGCATCATGGATGATGGAAGCATAAATCATGCCTATCTGTGCGATAGAACGAAAAGTGGTGCTTAGTTAGAGTGAAAATGCTTTCGACAGTACCGGACCCATGATATTTGTCTTTTCTCCCGGTAACAATAATTTGTTTCATTGCAACTGATTACGCCGATGTAGGGCAATTTGTCAGTCAGTTGCAATGAAAAACATCTCGACGGAAGAATTTCCTGAATTGTTAGAATGTATTTATAAAATGAAACTATTACGCCATGAGGAGTAATGAAATAAAGACTACCGTACTACTTCTTGTTAAAGCTTTGGGTTTGACTCCTTTTTGTTATGGATTGGCAATTAATTATCTTTACACATCTCATCTAAATCCAAGGCTGATTGTTCAAGTGCAAATGCATAGCCATAGCACATATAAAAACAACCCCTTTCTTTATTTTACCTTCGTACATTTGATTATCAATTTCACTGCTATAATGGAAAATATTTTTTTCTATTTTAGGCCTATGACCATTATTGTGTCGAGAATGGACATATCACCAGCAAAGCCTTCGATTCGGATTGGTGGATTGAGCCCATCTTGTACCTTTGCATACAGTCATCTATGCATACATAATTCATGATCTCCACACGTTGAAGGAAGGGGGGGGGGGCAAAACAGTGTAGGCCTATATCGAAAAGAGCTAGCCCGTGGCCTCACCACACACACTCTCTCTCTCTCTCTCTCTCTCTCTCGAGAGAGAGAGAGAGAGAGAGAGAGTTTACCCATTCTTGGCAATACTCGGCGTAGCAAGTCAGCCTCATTCTTAGCCACGGCGTCTTGTCTAAAGGTCACAGAGACTTGTTTTAAAACTGGAAACATCATTAACATGCTTTGGTGCTTTAGGTATCTGAGGCTTTTTATTACTATTATTTAAAATGTAGAATATTTTACGTAGATTTCTTTTCATGGTTCCATCATATTTATCGTGTACGCAGGTTTCCCGAGGCTATTGGACCATCTTTCTCCTTTTATTGATTGATCGTCAAGGTAAATCATTACTGTAATGTTTTATTTATTCAATTTAAGCAATAATCATCATAGTAATACTGACAGAAACTTTAATGAACAAACGTTTTGTGTTCGTAATCGATATCAATTACAATTCAGACATTATGTTGATGATAGCTACACAATTAGAATGAGATATTTCATAATGATCATGCAGTACCCTTAACTATAGGTTGAATTTATTGGCATTGCTAAACATGATAGCCTACCATCATACTTGTACTACTTCAGTCTCATAAACAGTTTGTATGGTATGTACGTACGTGTCTATGTCTGCGCTTATGTGCGTGCGTTTATTAACATACCGATACATCTGTAAGGAGACATTGTGCAGATAAGCAATGTCACCAGTAAAGCATGCAATTGAATGGGATTTAATCATTACAGTTGTAAACAATAAGGAGCCACAAATTATCTCTTGAAGGTCGTGTGTCTCCTTAATGTAGTAATTGTGAACATAATCCTTAAAGCTAGATCCATAGTATCGTTTCATGGAAAATCATGTTTATGCTTCATTTCGATATTAACTCTGTGAGTGAACAATAGTCACATTATGTGGTCTCAGGATAGTTTTTCGTAATTACCAGAAGTTTTTGCGTTACCATCGGCACAAAAGTGATTTTTTTTTTCGGACGCAGCTGGTCCGTTTAATGTCTTTAAAACATTCCATTAGGAGATAAAACAGTTTAGTCCCATCCTACATTTTCAGTTAGTATAGATAATGAGTGGATAACAGAATGCCTATTATTCTCTTTAGCCCATATCGTACCAGACGGGATATCTCTTAATGGAAAATGAATACCCTTCTTTAATGGATCTATGTTGAATTCGACAATCGCCTATATAGACTCTGATATCCGTGATTTATACAGTTTGTACATTCAAATATAGACAACGTACTCCTTTTTGCGAAGATACATAACTATACAGTCCATGTTTCATTTCATTTCTAATCTGGTTACCAATAAAAGAATAGTTGTTTAGAAATGTCTGTTTAACGCCCTCATGCGAAAGATTGCTGGCCTTCTTTAATAGTTGTTGCACGAGGGTGTGGACTTGCCTGATTTGGTTTAACAGTTTAACGCAATACCCCTCCTAATCCGAATTCTTTTCAACGTGCTCTTTTTATTTCAGTTCCAAAGATATTCCCTGGAATAGAATGTTGCCATTGTGTCACGGTACATGCTATAATCCATGCACTAATAATAATTCTTGTTGTGTTTTATCGATTTGGTAGAAACCTGTTACGCAAGAAATCGCAAGTACCACAACATAACCCAAGAATTAGAAAGCATGTGTCCGTACATCACATCTTCAATGCCTGGCGAACGCGTCAAACTTACTCCTAAATACGTCCCACGTAATCACCCGATCAACCACGTGTCTGTTCCACACGAAGTCAGAGGAAAGAGAAACTTCTATTGCGCCTACCCAGGTATTTCTGTGGTTGCTCTTCTTCTTGCTCCTGTAAACTGTGCCTAAGTTAATCATGAAAACAATCACAATAGTGTTATTTCTCACTCATCTAATTTGATCGTGAGTGATGCCAGCAATCTTTACATGTTTCGAAGATATTTGGAGAAGGAAACTTACAAATACTCGCTGCTTACCACTTGCCCCATGATGGAAACGGATAATGACGTCGCTAAAAAAGGCAGCGATAGAAATGTAACCACAACCGTTTACAAAAAAAAAACCCATAAAATTTCATATCTTCATGTCACATAGTTGTAGAAAAGGTGCGTTAAAACATCATGCCTTGGTTTCAAGTGTCTGTCATTCATATGCAAAATGCAACCACATTAACATCTGACATTAACATTTCAAAACGACAAAAAAAAAACGACTTTAAGCTATATCCATGCAGGCAGAGGGAAACGTTTTCGAACTGCCATCCTTTGACAGGATCCAAGTTCGTGAATTTGCAGCACAAGACATTCGTTATTATTGATTATGTAGAACATGTAATTTCAATTACTTTGGTTTTGATATCTATGCACATTTATTTGTACGACTTAATATGACTTTTATTATAAATGCTTTTGTTATGGTGGCAGCTGCTTATAAAACTTTGTTTTCGTTGCTGTCTCCACATTCTGTTATACTTGTATTGTCAATTTGAATTCATTTATATACCTTGTCTGAATGTTTTTATGTTTGAATGAAATAAACGCGAATTGAATTGAATAACGTTGGTAGAAACACTAGGAAATGAAAATCACATTCTATATCTTTTCGCAAAAACACATCGCAATTTTGATAGCAGATACAAGACATTGTGTCACTGAGGTACACATTATGTTCCAGTAGTGTGCTTTCTACATGTGCTTTTTTGCGTGTGTGTGTTTGTTTGTGTTTGTGTGTGTGTGTGTTTGTGTGTGTGTGTGTGTGTGTATGTGTGTGTGTATGCGGCATGGATGGGTATGAAAGTAGTCATTAATAGTATGTTATGATCATTTGGCCATTACTTAAAGGGAAGAACCGGTCCAATATGTTAGTTTGATAAGAAAGAGTAAAGTATTGCGAGTTCAACGGTATAAATATGATCGAAATCTGACGGAAAATAAGGAAGTTATGACTTTTTGAAGTTTCGCTATTTGGGAGGTAAACAGTGGTTGAATAGTTAGTATGAACATGCAAATGACAAAGTTAGCATGTCATTCCCTCACAACTTACCATTTAGTTTGTACATCAAATTTTAAAATTTCCAGTTTTTCATTCAAACGCAATTATGCCGAAGCTCAAATCCTCATATATCTAAGTGATTACTATTCTGAAGTTTTTCAACAGGGAATAACGTCATGTTTCAGACTTCAAAGACAGAAAAATTGAAATTTCGTCATTTTTTTACACGACCAATGGAAAATTTTGAGGGTATGACATGGTTAGCTCACTAATTTACATATTCATACCCACTTTTCAAGGCTTGTTTTGGAGAAACTATCAAAACTTCAAAATTGCATAACTTCCTTAATTTTTCATCCGATTTCAGTCACATTTTTATCGTTGAACTCGTAAAATTGTATACTTTTAAATCAGACTAACTTACATTTAGACTGGATTTCCTCTTTAATTCTCCAACAGCTTGTATCTCCAACCCTTGCCCTCCTGGAAAGACGTGCTATGAAACTCTGAGAGGGTACCAGTGTCGCTGCACTTCACCGGCATTGACTGGAAACAAAAGTCGAACAAGTATATGAAAGTATTTATGTTTATGTTCAAGTATGTATGCATGTACATGAATGTTTTCATATAGATAGCAGGAGAACATATTGACGCTTACTATGTGGTTACTTTTCTATTCACCAATTTTTGGGCACCGTGCCCTTTGTGGATGTTTGCCAAGGGATTTGCAGACAAAGTGTAAGGTGCCCGAAAATGTGTGAATAAGGTAATAAACTGTTATGATAACTGATGATAACTTAATAATTAAAACTTTTTAATTAAATAATTCATTCTTTTGTCAGTAATTGGGCATTAATAAAAAAGTGAAAAACGGAAAGGTTTAAAAACAATCAGACCAATAAGAATTGTATTCATGTTGTTTTCAATTCAATTACAAATGGTTGTAAGTAATTACACATATTTACATCATGATATTTGTTTAGGGATTATTTTCATAAAGCCTACTTTGCGCTTCTCATGATTCCGCAAATATCAATACCATGCATTCTTTTGTGCTTGTCTGTGTGTTTTTATTCAAATTTTGTTAACCAATTATTAAAAAGGAAATAAATGAAATAAAAATTGTTTCGTACCATTTTATAACCAAGTTCCAAACAGTATTTCAACATTTTCTCTGAAATACAGGTTGTATCGTAAAATTCAAGAACCTCTGTTTTGGTTTTCTCTTTTTCTCTTTTTTTTTTCTCTTTTTTTCCTTTCTTTTCTCGTTTTCCCGCATTCCTTGTAGTTGTAAGCCCTTTACACTTCTTGTCCTCTTCCTTCTGACAGATGTCTGAGGTATACCTACAGTCAGGGTACAAGCATGGTCTTTTGAGTGGTTCCTCCATTTTTTCGCAGAATCAGTAACATGAACAGGCTGTTATTCCTTACATCCTGTGTCTCATTCAATTGCATGACAAATTTCACACATAACTTTGTATATTGATAAATTTTGAATTGAATGAAATTGAAATGCGAATAACTCTACCACATTATGAAAATTGAATAACCGCATCGCTACAAAAAAAAAAGTAAATGAATAAATAAATAGATAAATAACTCCCAACTTCAACACTCAATTTGGCAGCGTTTCCTCATATTCCCTGCGAAACCACGACGCGCTGGAATGCAAGTGACTACTGCAGGTGTTTCTCTGGAGGAAATTTGCCCTTGCCACGAAATAAAACCTACCTTCTCGATCTGCTCGACCTTGCCAGAAATACCTGCGGCTTCAACGAAATATGGCTCGGTTGTCAATTCTTTTGGAAAGGGAGTAAGACCCCGAACAGGGAGAATCAGAATAGAATTGGAGAATGGGTGTGCTCAGAGCACGATGCGAGTAAAAGCCGTCTGCTAACTTCACTCTACGAAGGCCCCTTTCCAGGTAATCATTAATTCTATCAATACCAAATCATTTTCAAAATAGTACGGATCTTGAACGCACGATGCTAGACAAATGTATCGTATTTCTCTATAGCGTTATTTTACTTTGATCAAAACTGACACACATTGAACGCCATGCTCTTTGTCAGTATACTCATTTCATTTCACAATTTACTTACCTTATTCTCTGTTAATAAGGAAAGTTGTGTATATGCTTTTGTGAAAAAAAAAAATCCTTTTCTAGCATAATGAAAGAGCAATTGAATAAAAGTTCCCCCTTTGAGGCCCCAGCATTTTTTAATTTCATTGGACGATTTTGAAACAAATGAATTCCTTCAGAGGGTATAATTTTTTCCAGATTACAAAATAATTTTGATATAAATGGTCTGTTAAATGCATTGATTCATATGCGTTTACCATTATTTAGGATTTCATAAGGCATTCCTTTTTCACGGCGTATCATTTTTTTCTTTAATAATTTGATCAAACCGAAGTAGATCTTGTGTTAACAGATTTGATTTCAATTTATCAGATTTGCTCTTGGGTGTAGCAAGCGATATTTATTAGGATTATTTGATTAGTCATATACCATCATGGATGTTTATCTCAGTGAAATTAAAAACCAGAATCCCGATTGTCCAAATGACTCTTTTCTGCTCATCGTGCTGTTACAACCAAAATCACACTGAGAATGATTGCACAAAAGAACCAATATGTTGATGTTCAGGCAGTTTAATGACATACAAAACTTACATATGGTGCCTATTCGACCAATAAAGGTGCAATTACTTGGCATATACTTGTATAACAATCAGATGTAAATGAACAAGGTCCATGCATCCTCTGGAATTGTCCAAAGATGATGTTCGATACACAGATGAATGCTCCTCGATGTACCGATGAACGATTTTTCAAATATATATTTAAATCAATGGGTTCAGATTATTATAATCCAAAGTCTAAATCCACAGCAACACGTGTAGAATCCAGACGTTGTGAGGACCGAGTCAAGTTGATGTGTGAATGATAATCCAGCGAATAATATTTTGCTATAAATATAGGAATCCAGCTCGTCACTGCTTTAATGTAGCAATGTCCATAGACATGAGAATGGAGTCGGTCACCAATTTATTATGCGAATCTGTTCTCCGCAGGCAATAAGTCTCCCACGCCTTAATCTCCTAAAAATGTAGGAGGTCAGCGGGTAACACAGGACTGAATATAATATAACAAGTTGCTTCAGAACCAGAAGTGACGTCACTCTCAGAACAGAGGTGTTGGGTACTCTCGCACTTCAGAATTTCTGTGTCTTGTATAGTTACCGTCACCCTTCCTTAAAGGACAAGTTCACCTTCATAAACATAAGTTTTGAGAAAATGCAACAATATTAGTAGAACACATCAGTGAAAGTTTGAGGAAAATTGCACAATCGATGCAAAAGTTATGAATTTTTTTAGTTTTTGTGTTGGAACTGCTGGATGAGGAGACTACTACAGCTTGGGAGTCATATGCGTACAACAGTATAAAGAAAATGTAAAAGAAAATTCAACATATTTTCACTTTTTTGGCATAATAAAAGTGCACTTGACTTGCCACTTTCTAAAGTCAGGGGGAATAATATTACCCATAACATTTGTCGGTAACGAGTCAGGGGAATGTGTACTTTTTTCAAAAGATGGAATTTTGTGAAATTCTCTTTATATTTTCCTTATATTGTTGTACGCATGTGACATCTAAGTTATTCATACACTGCAGTAGTCTTCCCATCCAGCGGGTACTGCACAAAAACTTCAAAAATGCATAACTTTTGAACGGATTGTCTGATTTTCCTCAAACTTTCAATGATTTGTTCTACTAATATTGCTACATTCTCTCAATCCTTATGTTTATGAAGGTGAACTTGTCCTTTAAAGGTTCTGCACTTCTCTCTAACCTGGGGCTCCATCCATACTTGCACATACCTTTGAGTTCAAGAGCCTTCCAGATACCCTAGCGAATAACGTCATACCTGAAAATAACTACCAATCACGTTTGGCTACAATTAGTGCAGCGTATATATTGCATCCCTCAGCAAAATATGTAGGTGCTTCCTAGAACATCCTGGATCGGGTGAGCTATTTCCTTTCACATGCGTGTGCTGTAGCTATACCAAGGAGAAACTTTTTCACTAATCTGGTCAACCTGTATACATACACACTTAATTGAAGCAGCAATACACTATTGCTACCAATACACTATGTGCCTCCATGACATTGTAAAGTGTACCTCTGAGCAGGCTTATTCATTCTAATGTTACCGAACATAGCATAAATCCCTTCTTTTTTCACTCTGTTTTTTTCGCTCGCAGCAAATCTCACAACATCACCACGTGGTAGATACCTGTCGGTGAAGAAAAGTCACTCCCGAGATGTGCAGTTGGTTGCTTCTGGTGGTGGCCCCCGGAGGGGAGTTATATGTGTGGAGGACTACTGAGGGCGCACTCTGTGTCAGTGATCACCCCGTCCTCCCTCCCCTTTTCCTTCCCGGCGATGTCATGTCATGTTATTACATGTACCCCCTTTGTTATCTTTCGCTACCTCTCGCTCATCGGGCAAGTCTTTATAGTTTTTCCTATGCGTGGGCACACATACTTGTCAACAGATTCCTGATAATTCAGTATCATTACAATTCAATTCAGTTCGATTGTCATTTTTTCTTTTCTGTTTTTTTTTCTCTCAAGCAAAATGTGTTTCGTGTATTAAGATTAAGAATTTTATGAGAACATATATAATTGGTGTTGTATTATATTGGTATCACATATTCAGATAGGGCCTCATCCACGTCAAGCTCTGCTTATGATGACGGTCCCCTGTATTGATTTCTCCTTTGTTAATAGATACAGTATGCCTTTATGTTATTTTGATTCGTGATATGTCACTTCAGACTGATGTTGATACGCAAATGATATTTTTTGTTTTGTATTGATTCGTATGTTATCTGTATCATTTTGTTTTCATTTGCAATTGTATTCGGTGAAAGAAAATGCAGAAATAAACCAAACCAAACCAACCAATTTTATTTCCATCCAACACAAAGTTGAAACAAAGCACACGTTACACAAGTTGCTGTTTCATCATTTTGAGAGAAATATAATACAAAAAGATTCAGGAAGTATAATGCACAATTACGTATAGAATAATCAAGGAAAGCAATGCATACTTTGCAAGGTTGACAAAATAAAAAGGAAGTATAACATTGGAAACGAAAGTGTTCCACTGAAAAGCCAATTTAATGAATTACACACAGAAAAATAAAATGGTCAGGACAGTGACAGCAGATTATTGAATATCTTTGACTCTACATGAAAACGTAAGTAACGTAACGTAACATGAAACGTAAGTAAGTAAGGGATCGTATAATTTTAGCATGTTTGGTTTAGACCTACCTCCAGAATTCTAGCATGTTTTGGTGAGATAATAAGAGACCATTTTATGAAATATGAAAGAACATGTAATTTCCAAGAGGAATTCAACGTTTATTTGCCGAAAATTGCCTTTAAAATGACTGAGATATCCAAAACAAAGCAATCCTGATAAAAGATGGGAGTATAAAACTTTTCATAGCGATCGCTTTGTCTTATCCTGTGTTTGGATGTCTCAGCCATTCCAAAAACCGATTTAAATCAATAAAACTTTAAATTTCTCTAAAAATGGTATACTTTCTAATTTTTTATAAGTGGTTTCGATGTATCTCGCAAAAAGGTTAGAAGCCCAATCCTCATTTCCACCCATACTATACAATCCCTTTAAGTCTATATACATAGAGTCATAGCAAAGAAAATGACAGTACTTAGAGTGAAAAAAAAGAGGAGAAAAGTATATAATAGCATTTTAGATTTACATAATGTTCTCACTAAGCGGGGCGTTTTGTGCCGGTAGCATATCTGTCAATTAGGTTTAAGCCATCACGACATCCTTAAACCAGTTGTAAACAAGTCTTTCAGACCATGACCATCGCACAAATCTTCAGATTTGAATGCAACTGCTGAAAAAAAAAAATCCTATCATGGTTTCGAGCGTCATAATAGATATGTTATTGCCTGACCACACGTTGAATATAATCACCAATAATTCAAATTGTTGGTGTGCATATTCCCTGTCGTATATTGTACATGCCATCTTAATGATTGTTTTGTCTTCTTCTCAGAATTTCATTTCGAAAATGTTTCAAATCAAATAATTCAAATTGTTGGTGTGCATATTGCCTGTCACATATTGTGCATGCCATCCTAATGATTGTTTTGTCTTCTCCTCATTTAAATTTCATTTCGAAAATGTGGGTTTGTTGTAAACTGCAAGAAAATATTCGCCCCCCCCCAAAAAAAAAAAAAAAAAAAAAATAATAATAATAATAAAACAAAAATAAAAAAAAAATAAAAAATAAATAAATCGTTGTTTAAGTGTAATATGGGAAACTCAACACGGCAGATTTTTGTTTTCACCAGCAGTGCATCTAATGCTTCGTGGCTTGTAATTTTCACGCCAGTCGTTTAGAGATATGATTGTCATTAACTCGTATTTGTATGCATATAGTTTAGTGTGCATTACCGTCTCTATGTTCTTATAAATCATCTTAAAATGTGAAATAAATTATAAATTCCATGCCAGTTATAATTACAGAAACGAAAGTTTCAAAATCTAAGATGTGAACACGTGTTTCCGGAATCAGTAGTATCTGATCTGTCAGACTTATATAAGTATGCACGGAGTTTAAGGAAAAAAATTAAGATGATGGTATCGCTGTACCAGGCTCATACTAACCTTTCAACAAATCTGACCAGGGCCCCGTTTCATAAAGCTGTTCGTAAAGTTACGAACAACTTACGAGCGACTGGTGATCAGTTCTGATGTGCTATACTTATCAGAATTTCAATAATTCAGCACAAGAACTGATCACCAGTCGTTCATAAGTCATTCGTAACTTTACGAACAGCTTTATGAAACAACCCCCCCCCCCTCATTTCCTGAGATCGAATTCACACTGAAAAAGTTTTAGTATTTCCATAATTATCATAATGTTGTTCCAGAGTTGTACAGCTGTCGCTAATATTTACGCTTTGTATTATACGGACATTATTGAAAATGGTTGAACTCTTCAAATAGAATATATGGTAGACATGCACTAGACGATGTCATCCCTATATCTATATAAAAGCAGTGTGTATGATGATTGTAATCTGCGTAAAAATTTGCATAAAGTTGTATGCTTAGTGTAATGTGCATGATATATATTGTGCACAATGGAAATGAACCTAATATAATGTTTAATATGTAACGCGAGTATGTAATGTGAATACTATTGATGTAATGTTCGTACTGTTTGATTCAATTTGATTTGGTTGATTGGTTTCTGTATTATCATTGTACATGTACACACATTGCTGACATGCCTTGTTTACAAAGTAATTTGGTTTCTATTGGATTTACATATGTTGTATAACAAAAACATTTATAAACGCAGTACATAGCGTAGTTTGATTGGCTTGCTGCCCTTTTACATAATACATAATATCAAGATAAGAAAAAGAGCGACTTGCGTAGAGATAGATGAGAAGGAAGGGAAGAAGGAAAGGTGAGGTTTGCCTTCTTTAAGAAAAGGTTTGCCTTGTTTCGTAACATAGGTATCACCTGGGCACAATTACATGAAAGTTGTCAGCCCTGACAAGTTGTCTTTCTCAGACAATTTCAGTAAGATCCTTTGTTTTGATTGGTTAAGGAACTCTCGTCACAGACTGTAACTACGGTAACTGTCAGAGAATGACAAGTTGTCAAGGATGACAACTTTCATGAAAGAGTGCCCCGTATTACTGTCCAACATGTTTATTGCCACTAGGTCTAATATCAGATGGTCTACTTCCCAGTTCGTCTAAGACCACTACGGCTAAACTCATTTGGTCTACTATCAATTTCGTATCATGCGCGTTTGATCCAATCCTCACTTGGTGCAATGGCAGGTTTGGCTAATTATCGTTTCGTCTAATGACCAGATGGTGTAATTCCAATTTTGTGGATTTTTCCTACCGTGTCTAATAAATTGTGGGTATTAGACGAAAATATTAATGAGCATAGCCCATCTGAAAGTAAACGAATTGGTAATCATGGTAATGAGGCTAAATGGCAATTGGACTACATGGTCACTAGACGAACTGGTTGTAGACGGAATATAGGGTTAGACCATTTGAGTTGAGACTCATAATGGCTATTAGACGAAATGGTAGTAGACCAAGTGATAGTTAACCGTCTTGTATGCCAGGTCATCGTCGGTCATATTATGGTTAAGTAAGAGATCAAGTGTGGCAATCTTTACGAGAGAGAAGTTTATATATTATATAGCACACATGCATCAAGAGATTATGGGGTCATTGATATCTAGAGAGCAGCATTGTTTATACAGCTTCTGTTTTTAAGATGAATACATCCATAATAGAGTTTGTATTTCGAATATCACATGGAAGAGAGTTTTCAATATCGGGTTCAATGTGTCTAATAGATACCAGAGCCATGATTGTGTTTAGGATTATATAAATGTATTCTCTTTTTGTCTTGTATATAGGATAAGCCTGTATGTCCTGGTTTGTTCTGCTGAAATAATGAGAAAAAAAAGACATGATGGTAACGGGCCGTTATGAAAATCAAACAATAAGAGTAATAGAATATTGTTATCATAACTTTTTGAGGTTGCCCAGACAATGTTGCTATATAATGAGATGTACGAAAGTATGAGGAGTTATAAAGCATGAATGTTCATTGGCACAGTTAAGCTTATGGGGTATACCAACTTGTCATTATATCAGAGGTATGTTTGATTTGATATTATTTCATTTCATTTATTGCTTCCTGCACTATCGCTGTACATGAACATGCACGGATGTATACATAATCATATTGACATACACACATTGTTGATACCAAGTATAATCAAAAGTTGTTTACTAAGTAGTTTTGTCTCCATTGGCTTTACAATGTGCAACAAAACGTATCAGTAATACAACGAAAAATACAGAAGGACTACAACTTAAATGTAGCTTGAGTTTTCATGTTACACATGCACATTCCATTTCAAATTTTGAGTTATACAAATCCCAAGAAATCTAGTGCTTTCTTTTTGTTCTAATAACGTATCATCAGAGTAATATTGGGATGATGAGTATTTTCATTATTTATCCTCTTATGAAAATAAAACAAAATAGTCCTTTTGTTTTGGAGTGACAATCTATTGCTGTTAAACCGTGCAGACAATTTCGGTAATCCAGAGTTCTTCAAAATCTGAATTGGATCATAGAATACAATGGTATCGTCGGCAAATAGAATACATTGTAAAGCCTACTGTAATATGCATGACCTAGATAATGTGAATGTCTTCTAGTCTTCTGAAAGACAAGCTCAAATCATACCAGGTTCATATTTGTGTGTTTGTTGTGTGAAACCTACACTGTTCATCTTGTCATTTAGTAAGAGGGATTTAGCACACTTTGTACAAACTTACGATCTACTGATGATAATAATCAACAAGGCACGTGGGCTGACATCGCTGCAAACAGAACGTAATGTCCCATGCCCTTGGGCTTTTATCATCATTTCATATAAACCTAGTGACTTTGAAAAGCTTTCTACCCAAATTGATATGAGAGTGCAGCTTCCGTCAGATCGTCCCTGATGGCAATAAAAAGAAGTGTGTAATTATGAATGTCATTGCCATGTGTGTGATGATTGTCTACTAGTAGCGTCTATCAAAGGAGTATAATGATATAATATGCCTACTCAAATTATTATGAAGTGTGAGTAACGCAGTATAGTTACATTATACATCGAATTATACACCAAAGTAGACTTTTCTCTTTAATATACCACAGCATGTCTTCGCAACTCGTTTTGTTACCCCAATTGTGAAAGCATTCATTCAAACTTCATTGGGTCTGTAAAAAACAATAATGTACCCACAAAACCAACGGAAAGTCGCATGACCCAGTTTATATAAGGACTCAAATAGGTGAAATGGGTCAACCTAGTCAATTTGAAGTCTTTCATTTATCCTAAATCACCAATTCTTCTTCAACATAATTCTTAAGTTTGGGATCACAAACGGAAGATTGCATTTAGCAGTTTTAGAACATTTTTATGTAGAAGATATAAGTCTTAAAGGCCCCTTTTCATTTTTTGTAAAAAACCTTTACAAACTCTTCACTTTCGATTCAAGTAACCTTTGAAAGGATGCTGCTATACTGCACTGAAAATTGGTGTTCATCATGAAAAGCATAATATGCTCATATAGAGCGTGCACAATTTCAATCTAATAATCCCTCCATTGTGGTTGTTATTGAGCTTTACTTGCTGTTTTTTTTTTTTGGTCCCATTCGCAGCAGCACAGATCCCAACGTGGTGCAAGATGAAGACCCTAAATTTTTTTCTCTTCTTTTCTGACTCTTTTTCTATCCTTATACAGGAATGTTATAACATAAGTTGAGGTGAGGATTCAACATTTAACTTTTAGCGAGATACTTAGAAACCACGGCATGAAATGTTTGAGAACATAAAATTCTAAGAGGAATTCAAAGTTTACTTGATAAAAATCGGGGTTTTTTTTCAAAGTAGCTAGGATATCCAGAAACAAGGTAAACCAAGGATATTCTAGTTAAAGGTAGGTCCCACCTTGACTAGGATCACTTTGTACTGGGCATCTCAGCCATTTCAAGCTCAGTTTTCATCAAATAAACTTTCAATTTTTCTTAGAATCATATGCTCTTTTACATATCATAAGAGGATTCGCAGAATCTAAAAAACTATAATTAAGAAACGTTGAAAACCGAAAACCCCATCTCAACCGAAGCTGTAGCTTTCCTTTAAAGGAAGTGGCTAGTACCTGATCAGTGGGAATGCTGGGAGAGATTGTTCCAATTTGTGTGGGATCCATTTAAGAGAGCATTATATATCTATTGTTGTGAGAAAATTATTTGCTTCAGAATGGTCTCATATTCAAGCAATGTGCAGTTTACCGTCAACGATCGCCCCGTCATTGTACAGGCATGCTGACCTGGAAACATTGAAGTGCACGTTGCTTGAGTATGAGACCATTCTGAACCAAATGATTTTCACACAACAATATTATAATGTACTCTTACATGAATCCCACAAGGATTGGAACAATCATCCCCCAGCATTAGCTAGCCCAGTACTCGCCATCCCCTTTAAAGGGGATGGCTACTAACTGATCAGTGGGAATCAGTAGGAATTCTGGGGGATGATTGTTCCAATCCTTGTGGAATTTATTTGAGAGTAGGCCGTACATTATATATCTATTGTTGTGTGAAAATTATTTGCTCGGAATGGTCTCATATTCAAGTAATGTGCAGTTCAATGTTTCCAGGTTAGCATGCCTGTACAGTGACGGGGCGATCGTCAACGGGCCGTTAACGATCGCCCCGACACTGTACAGGCATACTGTACAGTACATGCCTGAGTTGAAATAGAACAATATCCTTCGCGCATGACTGCATGTTATCAAACAATGATTATTATTTTGGAAATACAGACATACAAACATAGAGCTACAAGAATTCAAGCAAACACACACACACATGTAAAGAGATATTGTCATATAATATATAACATATATACTGATACTTGTAGTCCGCGTGTCGGTACCAGTACGGAAAACATGACGAAGTAGAGTGGTAATGCATTTCAGTCCAACAGTGCTATTTATGCAGACCAAATTTTCGATGAATACATTCGTCTTCCTCAGGGTGGAATTGTCACTGTCGACCCTGAGGAAGACGAATGTATTCGTGGAAAATTTGGTCTGAATAAATCTGAATAAATAGCACTTTATTTCGTCATTTTTTATATATATGTTGATAAGGTAGTCCACGTGTTGGCAAGGTAAAAAGATGAGTAACAAAACTGCAACAAAGTTCATGCTGTTGATACTTAATTTCTCTCAGTATCAACACCTGAGAAAGGGCGGCGAGACCCTCGAAAATTTGTGTGAAGAAATAAACCGTTGGTAAATACAGCATGAACTTTGTAGCAGTTTTGTTACTTATATATATATATATATATATATATATATATATATATATATATATATATATATAATTTTGATATCCAAGTGTAATAGGCCTAGTAAAACATTTCATTATCTTACCTTTCTCTACCTTTCATTTCATTTTATTCCTTCACGATGAGGATGTTAAAATTATACATATATATCTCTATCAATAAAAATCACGCACTAATACATTATAGTTAATTCTGGAATATCTACTAATGTCAAATTCTTGGCCTGAACGCATTGAACAACATAACATGTCTTGGTGGGTCAATTTTACCCTTTATCATACAAGAAAACAGAAAGTATTCATGATTGTTTTCGAGTTGAAAAACAAGATGAATGGCACTGTACCTGACCTGCATCAAGCACCATCGCTGACAATCCATAAGGCAAGTAATCCAGTTATAAATCCGTAAAGGAGCATGATTTCACTAGTCATTACCCCGCATTGCGATCCAAAGCTCCTTCGGCAACGGAATTAAATCCTCGTGTCAATGAATGTGCAAGAGCCTTTGTTTTATATTACCCCACGGTTGGCATGAACACATTGCGCGCGCAGGCTTTTTGGGCGCGTATTTCGCAATTGTGTTTGTTGCGTAATTGCATAAGATTATCCTCTGACATTCTATGGAACGCCAAGTTTGTTTGTAACAGAAGTGTTACTACAACTTCATTATTATGAATAATTCATCAGCAGTTAAGCTGATATTGCTCTGACAATTTCACGGCAGGGATGGCTAATCAGAGTATTCCTATAACTGATTATGATTAGTTTATGTCTTCACTCTATTTCTGTTAAAGTCTTAAATCGTGTATGAATTCCATGAAATTGCTGACATATTTTAAAAAAAAATAGATAAATGTGCGCTATTGACCAGCCGTCCTGTGCTAGCCTTCATGCAAAGAATGGTTGGTTTGCAAGATCCACGAGGTGGCGCTCATCATCCGTTGTTTTCTGACATGACGTTCCGTGTCGTTTTTCATACAGCCATGGGGAAGGCATTCATCATGTGCTCATACACTGTCATATAGGTTCTTGGAACTTACTGGAAACCCAAAGGTTATGCAGGGAAACCCGATAATCCATGCTAGCATAATGTACGCACTGCAATCATGACAATAAACGAAAATCGATGAATTAATTCAAAAAAAAAGAAGACATTATCGATCAATTGCACAAAATTAATACAGAAAAGGAGTAAATCAAACACATTAGCCACGGTGAACTTGGCAATTAGTGCTGGGCAATATAGTTATTGAGTACAGCCTTATTGAGATTCTACTTTCTATCAAGCTTAGACTAAACAGGACAAGTTCACCTACATCATTGTATATGTGTGGATTGAATAAATGGAGCAATATGAGTAGAACACATTTGTGAATCTTTCAGAAAACTCGAAGAATACGTTTAAACGTAATGAATATTTAACGTTTTATGCAGTCATCGGTGGGTGATCGCTGAGAGGGCAACTTCTGTTGATGATGTCACATTATGATAGATAGATAGATAGATAAATGGTATTTTATTGAAGTATTCATGTCTCGCAGTCATACGACTGAATTGCACATAGAATTACATCGTAAAAGAGACAATAGATATTACAAAACAAGTATTCATACAAAAGAAACACGTGAAATACTGACATTAAGAAACGAGGTCACACGACAGGACATGTAGACCTACAAACTGAGCAAGCCGTAAACATAACATCATAACAAGAACACAGATTATCAGCGTTCGGTATTCACACACTCTCTTCCGACACCTGCCTCACACACTGTCACACGCCCTTTCGCTCTATGTCACTTTCACTCGCTCTTTCTCTCATGTTTTTGCATACGCACCACTCCGCTCACACAATATATTAGTACATTATTAGACCTGCTGATTTCTTATTATTGGACACACTCCAGTGATCACTCACGTGCACTTGGTCATCAAAGCCTATACTGATCAATGAGATTCTTCTCGGGAGATATGCACAATGTATACCTATTGAAATATATTGCACTGAATTAATTACGGGGAATTCTAAAATGTACAAAGTATATACGTATATTTCCACTCCCAAAAAGGGTGAAAAACTGCCAAACATGTTCCAGACAATGAATTGGTATAGTTGAGTAGAGATAAATAGAAGAATAAGGAAAGAGGGGCATGGGAGGGAAGGAGAGATAGAGACAAAACCGGGTAAGCGGAAGAAACAGTGAGGATAAAAAAGAAGGAAAGAAGAGGAAGGTGTATAACAACAAAACGTCTATACAATCTTGTGTGGGATATATGTATGCGAGAACCAAGGGGGGTCAAGAGAAAAATAGGTATCGAAATTTCGGCTGCAGCAAATATTACACAGTTCTGCGTGACACGTGACACCTGTACATTGTGTATCATAACAAGCGAATTATCCAATAATTGAAATAACACGCGAAATTAACGCTTCCTTAAGTGTAAGCCACAGACTCTATACACACGTACATTATGCCTCTTTATACAAAATATATCATCATTGTGGTTTAGATAGGAAGAAATAAGAGGGATCAGATCAATGGACATAAAAGTTGATCAAAGTGACACGAATCTCATTAACCGAATACGACATGCATGCGACATAATATCGGGTAAGCTAATTCTTCTTCTCGTAAAATAAATGTATACAGTTAAATGTGATTATCATTGCATTAAAAAAATGTATTACAATCAAACAGTACAAAAAGCACTGCTTAAAGCCGAATATGAGAGAAGCCGGAAAGGTCAAGAGAGAACGGGAAATAGAAGTATTGATCGTAACTTACACACAACGGGAAATAAAAACCTACTCATTGCGAATCAAAAACTATACAAAATGAAATGTCATATAAACCCGGCATCATTGTATAAACAATCGATGCAGTATGCACATGTAGATAAAAGGGGGACAACCAGTCAATGGTCATAAAACTTGATCAAAATATCGTTGGTTCGATATCCAAATACAAGTGCATCAAAAATTGAAAAAACGAAGAGCAATATGAAGAAAGTTCTAACATATTTCACTTTTCTAGCATAACAACAAAGCACTTGACTTGCTCCTTTCCGAAGCAGGGAGATAATATCACCCTAAAATATGTCAGTAACGCGTCAAGAAAGTATGTCGGGGAACTACTTTAAAAAGCAATTATTTTTCTGTGTGTAATTCTCTTTATATTTTCTTTATGTTTTCATAGGCCACATGACAGAATGTAGTTGCCTTCTAATCCAGAGATGGAGGCACTGAAACTTTAAAAAAAAATCATAACTTTCGAACGGACTGTCTTATTTTTCTCAAACTTTATTGATGTGTTCTACTCGTAGTCATTGCTACATTCACTCACTCTTCACATATCATAATATTTGGGTGAACATGTCTTTTAAACACAGGTTCTGATTTACATTACCGATGCACTACATACGACCATCGGACATTGTGTCAGGTAGCATCTTCTTGTTTGATTGTCTATTTGCTGTTGTTGTTGTTGTTGTTTTTTTTTTTTTCAAGTCTCGCGATACCGACAAGAGATGGCAGTATTTGCCGTAAGTTATATTGCGAAAGTTCCTAAGTCTCGCTCACTCGGCTCGGCGTTGCCTGGCGGACATGCATTACTTTGCCATTATGTCATAGCCACTGAGTGAAGTGGGCTTCAGCATAAAAGGATCACGTTGGTTCAATTTTGACAGCAGAGTTATCTACATTTAAAATCATATTCCATAGGTTGGGGAAAACGTGACTGCAAAACACCCAAACCCACAAAATCAGTGTCAGCTGACCGTCATAGTAAAACATACAGGGAGCTTGACTACCTCTGCGGTCAAATGAATTAACTTAACAGTCATGACTGTTACCGCCCAAGTTTTCAGCAACCCAAACTCCTGAAAATTAGTTGATTTACTGCATAAACTAGACATGACGACAAAGTCTTGCCTTTCCCTCAGGTTCGCCGTAGAATTCACAATGTATACTAACCATTGTTTTCAAATTAATGCGACATGAAAACAATACGCTCTCTTGCTAACTATGTCTATTTCTAGATCGACTGTGAGTTGCATTTGATTTTGCGATTGAACTAAGAAGTAACCTAGTAGCACGACTGAAATTCTTATGCAACAGTTTCCTGGAGCAGTACTTCATATTCGAATGTCCGATAATGCACTGCATAGATGCGCAAGGGCAAAGTCTACATGCATGCAAGCTAGGGAGCTCCGAGAAGAGCGATCGAAACTTAAGAATCATTTATGAATAAGTTACGGCAAATGTACAACATTTTCATCGTATTCCAGTTAAGCTACACTGTCACTTTCCTTTACCTCTTTGTTTTTCTTGTAACAGAGCTTCGCGTTCCGCTAACCTCCTTATAAAGGGGACATTGTCGATTATCTTGGCTTATGTTCACTTGGCGGGCAGCGCATTCAAGGTCCGCTGCAGCACTTGGATGAATGTCGCCCTCTATAATCCCAAATACCTGATATTCACTCGTGCCGGTAGGCGGTTTTTTTTTTTAGACGGCACGCATATCGGGGCATGGCGCGTATTAAACCTATGGGAAACACGTTGGATTAGGGTTAGGGTTTAGGGTTAGAGGTTTGGGTTAGGGTTAGGGTTAGGGTTAGGGTTAGGGTTAGGGTTAGGGTTAGGGTTAGGGTTAGGGTTAGGGTTAGGGTTAGGGTTAGGGTTAGGGTTAGGGTTAGGGTTAGGGTTAGGGTTAGGGTTAGGGTTAGGGTTAGGGTTAGGGTTAGGGTTAGGGTTAGGGTCCCCAATCTGTGCCGTCTAAAAAAAAAAAAAAAAAAAAAACACGCTGCCGGTAGCTTCTGGGAACTTGCGTGCACTGTTAGCGTGCCAAACCTTACTTTGTTATAGATCCTTACAGACTTCCAAGTTATCGACACTTTTTTCGTCATTGGCCATTAATAGTGCACTTTCTTTTCTGCGGTTGCTTTTCTTCAAAGCAGTTTTCTATTGGGGCATTTTTCTCCTTAAAAATCGCAACAGAAAATGGGCTAAAGAGTCAAAGGACATACCTCTTACGGTCTTTATTCGCATACAGGCCCGTAGCCAGGGGGAGGGGGGGGGGGTGCGTCGGGTGCGTACGCATCCCCCCCCCCCCCCAAATGCTGAAAGGTCCACTTTTTCATAATAACGGTTTTTAGCAATTCTCAAGATAACAATTCAATAAATATAAAGACACATTATATGCTACGTAAATGTGGAAGAGTACGTTTAACAATGTTAAAAATAATTGTACGAAACCCTTTTGTTGTATGAACCATCGGATCGTCCCCATGCACACAAACACAAATGTTATGTATCAATTTGTGCGAGCTATTACATATTGAAAACTTTCGGTCATCTGCGAAGCCGCGCTTCCGCGCGAACGCTATAACAACACGTAAAACGGGTCAAAAATCGACGCATTTTCCCACAAAATCTGCCATAACTTTTAAACTGTTTAAGAAGCAAACTTGGGGCGCCCGGATTCTGAAAGTGGACACTTTAGGGATTATTTATGTGTATATATCTTTATTGTAACATTTGTAGCAGTGACGCAAATTAGATCAGAAAAGTACCTTATGAGTAGAATTGTCTATGGCGAACAGTCCAAATTTGACGAATTTGAGCATATTTTGCCGTCTTGCAATTCTTCCAGACGGGATATCTCGAGAACGGAAGATCGCACAAACTTGGGGCGCACGGTTTCAGAAAGTAGAGGTTCTGCCCATTTTTGTGACATAAGAATCTTGTCCATTGGTTGAGCAGTCCTGACGCAAATTTGCAGTAAAGCTAGACTACCCATTCACAATTGCTGTCATAGGGAACGTGTACAATCCATACAGAACTATCCATACAGAACTACCACGTGACGAGACTACCAACGAAAATCTGAGCCGTTGACCTTCACTGTCTGCCGTTGTCAGCAGTGTGAATTCCTGTGATTTCAAGCTTTTGTTTCTCGCCAAATATCATTTTCAACGCAATATCCAGATACAGTTGTATGTTAGACATTATCTAGATACGTAGCAGCCTTATTGACAACATAACTGTTAAGTTTGGGAGCAAAAACGAACAAATACATTCCACATTCCATCTCATTTTTCGATGATGGCTGTAGTCGGACTGGTGCATTTCCTTCGGAGGTGGTAATAATGTAAGTAATTGCAACGGTCACCTTGCCACCTGCTGTCTGCAATCGGGCGCTTATATACACGTGTTGTACACAGGTAATCAACTGAAATAATGTTGTAAAGGAATGATATGCTACTATAATTTAATAAATAAGAAATAACCATTCCAGTATGTATCTTAGTGTGCACAGTAAGACAGATCAAATCAAATAAGAAAACATCTGAGCACTAAGCCTGAGGTCTGAATTTGCACTCAACTTCTTCCAATGGCTAACGGATGTTTAATTTTTGAATTTCACTGACCTCCAAATTTCACAAAGAAAACCTTCTTAGCATGATGGTTAATATGACATTTGACTGATATTGGAGATGTTTGCGAATCGGATCTACTACCTTTAATATTATTAAATATAAAATGATTATTTGAAAGTTCGGAAATGCTGGAAATATCCTACCACAAGGAAGCAAAATATAAATGGTTCACATTTACAATTCATTTTGTTTTAAAAATTTTCTTATTTATTTTCGTTTTTGACAAACTCGCATATCAACGGCTGATATACTGTATAGTAAAGTGAATGTTTTATCTTCCAAACAGCATCCAATGGGATGGAAAACTCCAACTGAAAGGTGGACACCGTGACCATACTCGCTAAAGAAAACGCGTAATAGGGGTCGTTTTTTTCTCACGGATTAGATGGAAAGTGTGATGTACGAGCGTATATAATCAAAGGGTATCAAAAAGGCCGAAATTTGGGGAAATGGTATATTGTTCAACCATGATGAAGTACTTCTTTAGGGTGCAGGAAACATTTAAGGAATACTTGTTTTTAAGGCCCGAAAAATCATATGATCATTACTCGTTTAGGGGCCATTTTGAAAGTCCATGTATGAGCATGGTGTCCACCTTTTAATTGTCGCTACCCCTCCCGGGACAGTATCAAAGGACCGTTTTGTTAATTAACGCAATCCCCCCTTCCTTTAAAAATCCTGGCTTCAGGCCTGCTAACGCGGGTATACAATAGAAAAAATAAAAGTTAAAACAACACCAGGAAAATCACTATTCTCAATTTTGCGGCGCGCTACGCGCGCAGAGTCTCGATTACAATTAAACTTTGCAACTTCCTGGCAAAATGAGTATTTACTATTTCCTAGATGAAATACCGTAACGCGATTGCATGCAACAGACAAAAATACAAATTTCCTCGAGACTTTAAAGCGTCATTAAAACAGTCAAAATTCACAATTTGCGGCGCGCTTCGCGCGCAAATTCTTATACAACTTTTGTAGTTCGGTCGTCCAAAGAATATATATATATATATATATATATATATATATATATATATGTATATATATATATATATATATAATTGTGTGTGTGTGTCATCATTGGTATTGGTACCGAAGGTCCGTTTTTTTTAGTGACCGCACACCCCCCCCCCCCCCCCCCCCTTGAAAAATCCTGGCTACGGGCCTGGCATACATAACTAAAAGTGATAGAAAAGGGTCAAATTTCAGGACATACAAATGAAATAACGTAATGCATCATCATAATGTGTGCATGCTTGTGGTATTCATTCAGTTTAAATCTGGAGTGAACGACGGAAAGTTTAGAGATCATTATGGTTAAGTTCTACTCCATCAAAGTCGGGCTCAGGAACACTCCGCAGGTGCTTCAATTTCTGCCACATTCAAACGTTCATACAGAGAGTCATTTGCCCAATAACAGTGCACTATTATTGGGCACCACTCATGAAGTGACTGATTGTAGCTGTCACAATAACCTTCGAACATAATTATGCACATCGCTTTCGGAGAGCTCTAAAAGTTGATAGCTTTTTGCATAGGAGTTGGAGCGCTTCCGGAGCTCTCTTGAACCTAGTCTTGAGAGGGGCATAATTTTACAGCGCCTAGTATAATTTATGCTCCAAGTGCCCTGTCTTGCCTGTGTGTATTGACGGGGTCGAGGGATATCACGCTCGAGGGATATTTCAGGACAGTTTCTTTCAACGGTGACGAAAGAGGCTGAAAATTTTAATGAGAGTTGAAGAATTTGACTGATTGCAGTGGAATGGTCTCCTTTCAGGCTTGCTCACAAAAACTTCTTTCGGGAGTTCTGCAGGGTACAAAAATGCCAAACAGGTCACAGCCTCGAAGCCAGATTAGCAGGTACCAAACTGACATTGCACATGGATATTGATATGATATGGGTTTTATATCTAGATTTAAAGGCGGAGTTTCAACATTTATGTTAAGATCCTCTCCATGCTCCTGCCATAATTTGAGTAGTCGAATAATGTGAGTCCAGTGTGGTGTTTGATGTCGTCGTTGCTTTGGGGGTATTTTCTTTCTACACATTTCCCGTAGAACAGTGCCCTATAAATGGTGAGAGAACACTAGGAGCCAACGTAATGAATGCCTCCATTGTCTTGGGGACGTTCAAAATCTCGAGTTACATACCTCTCGGGAATGCTTTGCTTGACTAAATTCATATTGCAGTATGACATCGTTGTCAGATGGTCTTCATCGGTGGTCCCTTTTTTCCTCCCCCCCCCCCCCCCCCCCACCTCACCCTCTCTCCCCTCCCCATGTCCATCCCTGTCCAATTAGCTCCCCTTTCTCCCCCTCCCTCTTTTCTCCTGTACATCACTCTCCCTCTCTCCCTCTACCTCTGCCCCTTTAAAGGGATGATGCAGTTTCGTTTTGAGATGAGGTTTCAGGTTTCCAACTTTTTTGTGTGGGTAATGATTGTTTAGATAATGAGAAACCTCTTAAGAAATATGGAAGAGCATATAATTCTAAGAGGAGTTCAAAATCTATTTTGATGAAAATTACGTTTGAAATGGATTGAGATATCCAAAACAAAGCAATCTTAAACAAAAACGGAACCCACTTTTAATTAAGATCGCTTGGCTTTACTTCGTGTTTGGATATCCCAGCCATTTCGAAACTGATTTTCATCAAATAAACTTTGAATTATAGGCCTAATTCTCTTGAACATTTTATAAAGTGGTTTCTGAGAATCTCTCAAAAAGTTAAAAGCTGAATCCTCACCTCAGCCTATACCAGTATACAATACCATCCCACTAAATCCCGAGTCTCTCTTTGTCTTTTCAATGTTCAATGTTTCATCAGGCTACCTACTTATCATAATTTGTTTGTGAACACATTTCGTTCATTGCGTTCATCCTATACACTCCTCAAGTCATTTTCTATCTACAGGTCTGATTATATCATGAACCAGTTTTCATATCTTTCCATCTCTCACAATGATATTATGTTGATTCGAAAGTCAGTACAGTTTTTTTTTTTTTTAAATTGAAAATACCTCAGTTTGGGTGCTCGAGGCCATAAACCTAGTGCACACACACCACCTTGTTGATATGTATACATTATTTTGTGTACGCATATAGTTATGACTCTCTTCATAACTTACAAGAGACATTTACTGCAAATTGTATGTCACACACAAAAAGAATCTGAGTCAAATGACTCATTTGCGTGAGTCTTCAGTTTGTCCGTGAGGCGACACACTTTTGCCAAATATTGAGTCTTTTTACTCACGCTTACTGAGTCACTTGACCCAGTAGTGAAACAGCTGAGTCAAACAGCTGAGTCAATGACTCATTTGCGTGAGTCTTCAGTTTGTCCGTGTGGTGACACACTTTTGCCAAATATTGAGTCTTTTTACTCAGTAAAGTCACTAAATGAGTCAAGTGACTCAGTATGCTGAGTCAAGCGACTCACTGTGCGAGAATCGAAACGCAAAATGATTGAAACGTCTCTTGTTCAGCATGCTGATCCAGTCGCTGACCTACGCATGCAGCACGACCGTAGACGGAGTATAGGAATCAGATCCTATATCTTGTGGTAGCCTATAATCCTACTCGTAACTAGCTATTCCTAACCTACTCTTAACTTATTCCTAACATCTAACTACACATCACGAGACAATGCTTCTGATATATACCCATGTCGTAAAATTGTATTTATGTATGTGGTTACTGTTTTGAAATATATTTTCTATCCATTTATTCAAGACTTCTGTTCTGATAACAGAGCTGAATATTTCATAAATTATATGAGATTATAAATATTTAAAAATTATGCAATTTACCATCCGCGACAAAATCAGAAATTTCAGAAAATAATTTTTGAAAAATAGTTAAT
This sequence comes from Diadema antillarum, assembly GCF_040938485.1. NCBI lineage: Eukaryota > Metazoa > Echinodermata > Echinoidea > Diadematoida > Diadematidae > Diadema > Diadema antillarum. Next base: position 338,346 of record NW_027271967.1, on the reverse strand, counting down.
TCTTTTGCTTGAAGTTATTACATGATCGATTATAATCGTCTCACTGGACTCACATGTCACATAAAATGAGTCGGTTGACTCATTTATAACAGTTACTGAGTCAAATAGAGATGATGCAATATGAGTCATCGATTTCGTGGCTCATTATTGTAATTCGGTGTGCGTCATTTTACTCGTTAGATTCGGTAAAACGAGTCTTTTTACTCAGAAGAACTTAAAAGGTGTGTCACAACAGCAATGACTCAGTAGATTTGACCTAAAATGAGTCAACTGACTCGGGTAATTTTTTGTGTGTATGGGATTCAGACTATAGGATATAGATCAGAGAACACAACACTGAAGTTTGAGGAAGTTATGAATTTCTAAAGTTCAGGCTAAATCCATTCATGTACCGTCGTCGTAGGATGCCAAAAGTAAAACAGTTCGTGATAATGTAGTAATGGAACAATATAAAGAAAACATAAGAATATTTTCATATTCTGTCATATTCCTTGCATAACTAATGAACACTTTGACTTTTCTAATTCTGTCATTCAGAGCGCTGGGAATTTTATTTCCCATGACTCATAACATAAAAATATCAGTGACGAATTAAAGGAACACAATCTTTTCAAAATGGTATATAATCATATCCATCATACTTATATATATCTCATCATATTATGTACTTTTTCTGTTGAAGTACATTCCAATAAATCTGCTTTCCGTCTTTTATCTCCCTGCGTCTTTCCTCTTGCAAAAAATAACAACACTGCAATGTAAACACGCACACACACACACACACACACACACACACACACACACACACATGCACACACATGCTTACAACCTATAGAAGTGAATGCATCGTTGTCTTGGTTTATCACCGTCTTCTTCATAACCAATAAAATAGATTACATAGTTTTTATACACGTATATTTCACTGAAAAAAGAAAGAAAGCAAACAAACAGAAACACCTTCGTCTGAAAATATCTCTTTTAAAAAGTGTTGCTTTGGCACTGCTCTTTTGGTAATTCTGCAAAGGAACTTCATGTTTCAGGAATGGAAAATACGGAATGCCCGAGAGAGCTAATGTGTCTGTGGCTTTGCCTGCTGTTAATCTTCAAATTAAGTTTGCAAATCTTGACGAGAATTTCAAACGTAAAGACTTGTCTTAAAAACATGATGCCGTGGTTGAGATAAGTTAATGTAATAAAGAAACACGAATTTGGACCGAGCTTTATCACAGGCTGCTAGACAAGTATCGGAACTTTCACTTGTTATCGGTGAACGTGCAGACAAACATTCAAAATAAAAACAGCGTGACTTTCTTCAATCCACACTACGATGTCAACTTCCCACGGAAACTTTGTCGATTTAAAATAGTTGCTTAGATTGAAATGCTCGAACCATATGCCTCATGCACTGCCATAAGACCAGCTAAAGAATTGCCAAGCCTAGTTCTAATTCAGTTAAGATTTCTATCAAATCAGTATCTTAAATGCAGGATTTCTGGGGGGGGGGGGTTAAATGTTTTAAATGTTTTGTTTTGTTTTTAACGATCAAACACAGAATCTTTACGTTAGAAAATACGATTTTAAGAACAAATTTTGTGTATTATTTCACATAATATGACATCTATATAGATACATAGGTAGGTCCCAGTCCCAGGTGCGCGCATTTTTTTTTTTTTTTTTTTATGTGTGTATTGCCACAAAATAGTTAGCGTGCTCGTAAGCAATTTATTTGAAAAATGTGAATCAGTGTGTTTGTCTTGATGCGGGTGATGGCGTGTGTACTTGTAATTTTGTTGTCAACTCTCCAGCAAAATTAGGGGCTAAAATGAACTTTCGTGACAGCTCTCACCTTTCCTCTCATTTGTAATGAGCAGAACTAAATAAAAATATTCCTACTTCGGGCAAAGAAAGGTCAAAAATATACTTAGATATGCCGAGTTTGGGTTTTTCCTTCAGCAGGCCCGGTATGCTGTTGAGCCTACATTTATATACACGATGATTAGAAATGAAGCAGAGATGACAAATGATAAGAGGACATATTTCGAGGACAAAGAAGATTCATTTAAAATTTTAAAGTAGTTCATGGTGTTTGCTGATAGGATGAAGTGCAGTAGTAACCGTGGAATGACCAGAGGCGTTGTGTACCGCTAGAGACTGAGTACGGCTTTGTGAGTTCAGGGAGCGCCCCCTTGGGTACCAACCAAAACCAAAACGAACATCCCCCAGGGCGGGATGAGTATATGAGGAAGTACTTAGATATCATCATAAAATGGCCCAGTTTTGTTGTGTTGTGTTGTGTTTTATTTTGTTTTGATTTCAAAGTTACGACCTAGTGCTGCTCTTTATGGTAAACATGCTGCCACGATGGATTTCCATGTTCATATCTCACATGCGAACTCAGGAAAGGTTTATGACAATGATTTTACGCTTCGGTTTCACTCTACACAGGCCGACCATTGTGACGTGGGGACCGTCGTGACCCCATCAAAAGAAGGTCGCGAGATCTAGGGGTCACCGACAAGCAGGTCGTTAGACAGACAACTTTCTTGATCCTTGAGGATGCTCCTCCTTTGGATGGGATGTTCCTCTATTTCGTACAATGACACACCATAGTGGTCCAAGCCTTCTTCGCTGGATCAGTTTGCTGAACTTTGTTGTTGTTGTTTTTTTTTTCAACCTCACCACATATCATGGCTGTTAAAGTCGTGACACAAGGAAGGGCTACAAATTGTTTTTGTTTGATTTTCTTTTTCGATCATGAATGAAATCATGACAGTGTCTTTAGACGTAAAATACACAATGCATTCGTAATAACGAGCAATGTGTGAAAACATAACACGTGTCAGGTTACAGTACAAGACAGAATGATGGAGATAACAATAACAAATCTTCATAATAAACATCAGAAGTTTTACTTCATAAAATTGTCAAAATTTATTTCTTTCTCTCTCTTTCTCTCTCTCTCTCTCTCTCTCTCTCTCTCTTTGCTGAACTAGATAGTTGAAAAGAAACAATATGATATTGGACTCTTTATTGACATAATATTATATCAGTAGCAAAAAAAAAGGGGTCAAAAATTGGTCACGAGACATAAATCATAAAGAGATGTCTTTCAAATTTTCTTCCTCAATTATTATTCTCAACTTGTATATCCTAGTAGTTCACAACAGATGTCACTGAACATTCACTGTTTTTTCATGTTGGTCAAACGAATTCCAAACATAAAAATCCGTTCTAATTTTCATAATCTACTGGTAGGGGGAAAAGAGGTAAGAAGAGAACAGTCCCTTTGACTGCTTTACTACGCAGGCCCAATGCACAGCACTGATGTATTTGCTGTTTATCTGTATACTATGTGATGAGTGCACATTGGTAGGAAGAAGGCTCTCAAAAGTTTCACCACACACCGTGGAACCTGAGAAAAATATTCGACACAATAACATTCCAACCACCCTTCATTACTGTTTATTTAGATATTATTTACACAGGGTGAAGTGAAGTGTTCCCGCCTCACATCCAACTGGACCCCATGGAAGACCAGCCTAGCATAGCTGAAAATGGGCTATCCAGCCATCTTCTCAAATGGAAAAATGAACAAACAAACAAACAAACACACACAAGATATGTCATTCGATTAGGATGGATAGCATGTGGGCATTAATGGTCACATTTCAAGACGAATTGGCTCTCTTGTAAACTTCCGTTGTACCGTGTATGTCTTGCCACGCAGCAGTTTCGACCTTATGTGTTCCCTTTAAAGAGCAAATGGGAAGAAAGACAGTACCGGTTTTGACGTGGAAAAAAAATAGTGTGCGTTAGATTAAGAAGCACTTCTAAGTTCTGTATTGGCGCGTACGCCTTGTGTCGACGAGATGGAAATATGCTACACAGGAGGGAATGAGGAGACAGCGATGAGGAGATGAAGCAAAGATGAAGAGACACACTAGACAGGAAAGTCAGAGAATGGAGTAAAGAGAAAGATTTGCTTTTTCTTTTTCTTTTTTTTTTACACCAGGTATGTAAAGATGAGCCTCGATGGCATGGCAATCATAATCCGCACTGACAGGCAAGATGAAATCGTCTGCTGCATCCAGAAATAGCGACTATCGCATCCTGATCGGCGTGTCTCCGGAAAGACTCCCCGTTCTCCGAGGAAGACCGAAGAGCAGAGTCGGATGGACCCGAAAAAGATACACTATAACTTGGTTGGCGATTTAGAAGGACCCCCTTCTTAGAGACAGCTGAAAATTAGTCACATCTTACATCTTGTCTTCGCCCTCCTGTCTAATAGCATTGCTTTCGTCTACAAGAAAAGGTCATTTATTGCATTCCTCACAATGAGCTTTGACTCATCAGCTACGTGAACCTTGTACATGTATTGTATAGATTCTGTATATACGGTTTCATGGTATTTTGAAATCGTGTATTTGCCATTTGCAGATGAAGCAAAAACCCCAGCTTTAGTGCTTTAAAATAGTTCTAAAATGTGAGTTAAGTTCAAAATAGTTCTAAAATGTGAGTTAAGGACAGAAAAAAAAAACCAATGCAAAATGTTTGCCATTATAATCAATGTTAAGTATTGTTAAATATACAAAATGTGAACAATAGTTATAATAAAATTGTTTCTAGAATAAACCGTCTGCATTTATAGTTTATTGAGAAAGATGGTGATATCTCCTTACATTTTTAGGTTTTATTGTGAAATTTTTATATGGTAGATCTTTCGTGATACATTTGACCTATACATACGCATCAAAATAATGTGGTAACTCAAACATTTATTAAATCACTGCTCCTAAAGGAAAGCAATGCCTTTAAACTTACCACGTTGTTCCACTTATCATGCTTATGTGTTTGAAAGGGCATCGAGTGATTTTTCGCATGAACAAACTTCAAAAACCGTTGAGAAGAATAGGCAAGTATGGGGCCGTTCCCATGTCATCTTTAGTTTCAAATTCTTGGCTGAATGAAATCTTCTCTTCCTCCCCTCGTCTGTCTTTTAGCTTCTTTTAGTGTGTATATCTTGAAATGCGTCGTATTCAATCAAAGGTAGCACATACAATATCAAACTTGTATGAAACCCGAACACGAAATGCGTCCCACCCAAAAGATCGAAGTTACAAACTAGAGTCCATCAAATCTCTTTTCCTAATCCATCGCAGTAACCCTGTAATTCCCACTTAAGCACACCACACAACCTGTTGCACATGAAATGTAAAAGCTTGCATGCTGGATATAAGAAGGACCGTAAACATTCATGTTACCTACGACACGATAGCTCAATGTATGAGACCGTTAACACGGGCAAGGAAGGAGGGATGTGCTACTTCCAAGATCTTGATCTTGGGATCTTGAAATGTCATCCTCCGATATCTTGGCAACCCATGGGATCTCCCCGGCAGCTTTCAAGTCGTAGAAACCACGCAAAAGTCATCATCAGGTTAAGGAGGCGACTTTGCTCCTAAGAAAGTGTATTTAAAGAAGGCAGGCATGAAAATGTTCGCGGTTTGATTTTTGCATGTTTGGGGCAGACAGAAAACGTCTCCACAGGATGGAAACATGCCCCCCCCCCCTTTCCCGCTTTTTGTCTGCGAAAAAAAAGTAAAAGTGCAGGAACAAATATCTGCATTATAATTATTGTCATTGCCAATGGCATCCCATTGCACACAATACAAATGAAATTTTTAAGTCGGTGGTCCTGAGTGGAACACGGGGGGACCTTAATCTGCGCTTGCGCTATATAGACACAGTCGGATTCCGTCAGGACTTGCTTGAAAACATTTGAAGGGGAAAATCCTGGGCCCGATGAAAGAGTTTTGTAATTGTATAAAGATTACATCATATGTTCATTGCAGTGATATACTATATTCCCTCTGCCTCCTCATTGGTATGTGTTAAATTTTCATGAGACCAAGACCCTTTTCGGTTCACCGTTATTATCTGAAAACTCCTCAAGCCGACTTGTGATGTGCAGGGAAAGGTGTGGTGTGGGTCCATGGTGTGATTAAGACGCTGTGAGTCAGTGGAGGTGATGAGTTCATCTATTCCTGGTCTATTCCCCGGATGGGACCATGTTATGACATGCTTTTCTTGCTACTTGTCAAAAGACACGGCTCCCGATCCACATCCTCTGGGGGTACAGTTTTCAAATGAGGGAATCTACAGTCTGTCAATCGCCCTCAAGCGTCGCGATCCCAATCACCGTTACCATGGAGACTGTTCCTGAGACTCGTCTTATGACCAGGCTGTCGTCTGTTCAACATTCTTCCCATTTCCTCCACTCATTAAGCTTCATTGAAAGTCTCCGTCTTGACTTCGTATCAACTGCTGCTGAGAAACATTTTCTCCTATTTAAGAGAGATGTCATCATTGAAAAAAAAAACAAGATATTCGAAAAGATATAGTACATGTAGCATACATACGATACAGATACACGGATGGATATCTGCACAAAAAAAATATATATATATATTTGTATATTTATGTGTATGTATATACGTATGTATTTATTACTATAGATAAAGTTATATAATATGATTAATTATATACAGTTTCAAAGTACGTATGTATTTATAACTATAGATAATTGTCACTGTCGACCCGGAGGAAGACATATGTAGTCGTTTAAAATTTGGTCTGAATGAATAGCACCGTTGAACTGAAATGCATTACTACCCTACTTCGTCATCTTAACTATAGATATAGATATAGATATATATCGATATATACATATCTATCGCGTATACATATCTATATTGTGTATGGTGTATGGTATTCATATTATAGAGCGTGTGTGGTTTCACTTTCAAATTCCGTTTCTCAAAATCGGGGAAAAGCAATACTGCTGGGTGGCATTAGCCATTTCCGAGGACTTTGGACCAATTAAGAAGTGGAACATATCAATGGGATTATGTGATGTGACCACAGAGTGTCCCTTGCTGTTTTTAGCGGTTTGAGATCTTGTGGCAGTTGAAAGGGAGATTACACAATTTTATGACCCTGTCCACTACTGCACACCCTATAACGCTATGCACACACAAAGTGTACACTCCCTCCCTTGTGTTCTGATAATGTATATCTGCCCAGTCCTGATCTTTTTTGTCTGGATCATAATCAACATTGCCAGTTGGGAGCGTGTTGAATAGCTCAGTCCAGACAAGATGAGTAACGCATATGACATCAAATATCAAAAACATAGTGGTATTATTGTCTGTTTTTATCTGGTCAAGCTACTAACGCGGAGCATCTGTTTGTCTGGTATTGATTGATTCACTTGCGCATGTGAGGGAGACAATAATTGAATTGTGATGGGAGGGGGGAGGAGAGGTGTATAGGCTGCAGTGAAATGAATATAGTGGAAACAATATTGCATGCGTATATTATTTTGTCATCTGTTACAAACAATGAATACGGGCACAAAATGTACACACACACATACAGAGGCATAAACACATGTTAGATGCGCCGCCACTTTGATTAGGGTTTGTTGTTATTGGTACTGAAATAAAATTCGGATGATTTTATTATGCTCATTACTGTTATCATATTATCCATAATTCATTATCATTATTATCGTTTGTCATCAGACCACGTGATATCATCTCATCATCACGATTATCACATTAATGACGTTATCAGCTCTTCTTCAGTGATTTCACAATGGTTGTTCATGTCATAATAACTTATAGAAACAAATAGCAAAGTTTCTTTTTCTCTATTCACTTTCGGCAGTAGGACTCACTGTATTATGTCGGTCCGATTTGCTTTTCTCAGCTAGATTACCATACGCAAGAATGTGTGTGTGTGTGTGTGTGTGGGGGGGGGGGGGGGGTTATGAGGGTGATAACAATATAGAGAGAAAATTAAATCACCAAGAGAAGAATTCTATTAATTCAGTATTGAACTTTTCTCATAGAGTTCAATCGATAAAATTCTATTGTCTTGACTGTGTATGTACAATACACTCTTGCCGAATGCGGCATTGTTATTAACCGCTTTGGTTGTTGGTGGCACGTGGTATGGAACGCTTATTTCAGCTGTTGCCCAAGGTCGAGCGTCAGGGCAGATCTCGCTTTGCCTGTAACTACCAGGAGCTTTTTAGTTTAGATTCTTTCTTGAATAATGGTACATGTATAACAATGTATTTGGGCTGACAAATTCATTGCTGTGATAAGTAACATTCAGTTCAATTCAATTCAACTCAACTCATTTCAACTCAGTTCAACTCAATTCAACTCAATTCAATTCAGTTCAATCCAAGTCAAATATTCATGTCGATACAATCCAGTTCACCCCAATGTGTTCTTGTCGCAAAACGCACTCCCCACACCCCATTTTTAAAGTAGCTTTATTTTGGTGTACTACCTTGAGATCCGAACTTACCACCACACTGCAAGCCAGGGCCCATGGTTTCATAAATAAGTCTCTTTCCTTTTCTGCAGACTAGCCTGTTCCGTTTTCCTTCTTCTGCTGTTTTGAACTCTTCTAAACTCTATCTCGACTTCATTTTATCCTGGTATTTGTTGTTTTTATAATACATGTACCATGCAAACATAAATGTTCTCTCGTACACTTTGCAGTATTTTGGTTTCGTCGGCAAGACGCTGTCACCACATTCCACGTGCAGCAATACACGTTGTCTTAAACATGTACATGTCATTCATCTCACTAAAAATAATATTGCGTGATAGTTTCCACGTTTACACCAGCGAAATAGATATATTAAGACGAATAAGTTCTCCATTCGATAAGCAATTCTTTCCTTGAGTACATTATACATGCACAGCATTGTAATGCATTCACAGCCAACAGCAGTAAGTTTGAGCTTGTCTTTTACGTGGGCCTCTCTTTTCCAGTAACACAGATATTCTGAAAATTAGTTTCACATGTATTTTATATATATGTTATATACATTGTACTTTTTCCCCTTAAACTTTATCAACAAAATATGTGCTATTGGAAAAAAAAATCTCATTTGAATTGAATTTTATCATGTTTAGATCGACAGTTATTGTCATATTATGGTACTCATTGTTTCCTTTTGAATAACAAATTCATTCATATATATAAATGTTCGCGTAAACGAAAGCGGACGGACGTGCGGACGGACGTACGTACGGACGTACGGACGGACGGACAACCCGAGAACATAATACCTCCGGCACTACTTCGTGGCGGAGGCATAAAAGTATTCGCAGTCTTACATTGGAATTTCATACCAGTTGCTTAGCCTACCATATCATTTCATTGAAGGTTTTCCACAAATTACATTCTTGACACACATCACATAGATCAAACAATAGGTAGGCCTACAATACTATAACGCAAATTCCATTATACAGAATGAACTTTACATAATGATTAAAAAACGGGCTACGCTTAAATCAGTCAATAGAGTATGTCATTGATTTTGTGTGTGCACGCACCAACACAGAACAGAGAAAAAAAATGAAAGAAATAACATTAGATATGATATACAATAGTCCAGCCTTACAAAGTCAAATATGTTAGACCATGAATTGTTCAGTTTGGTCTAAAAAAGCAACTACTAGTAATTTGGCAATCCTGCAAGTCTTATCAGGCATGACTTTTACCTAGACTTTTATCTAGATTGTGCAGAGTCAGTGTTAGAACTTCGTGTAATATGATCTTTTTTGAATTTGTCTCATGTTTTTACATAGAAATTCTATTATTTCCTCAAACAGCAATTTCTACAAAGTCGTTGCCATAGCAACCTTCATATTGCATGCAACCAGATATGTCATAGAGAAAATATGACTTTGCATGGCCAAGATTTTAATGGCAAACAAAATTTTAGCTTGAAATACACATTCTCAGACATTTTCATTTTCCTTTACACATTGTTCCCTTAAAGATATAGGCCTGCGGTTTCTGGAAACTCAAGTGGTGCCGTGGCAATTGTCATTTCTGAGCATTTTCTTGACCTTGAATGACAAGAACTTTACATTCCAACGAGTAATTCCAAATCTATAACTTCAGTCACTTTTATTACATTTTAGTAAGGCATATAATTGGAATTATTACCAAAAAATCGTTACCATGGTGATGGAAGTAGACATTCATAATTCTGAAGGGCTCAATATCTAGATGTATCAGTTCAATGTGGACTGAATTTGGTGCGTTTAGACAAAACAGAACAATTGTTTTTTTCTATGTTCCAGGACTATAGAAAATAAGTGTGATAGAAAAGAACGGTTAGTCGGTATGGTTCTCATAATGTGTAACGCTATGTTTCACTTGTAAAATCACAAATGATCTTGAGGCAATTATGAAGTAATTATGAAGCATGGTCCTATACATAGTTATAGAAATCAACCTTGTTACATGTTACATTATCCATGCTGAGAGAGAGAAAAAAAAGATGAGAAATTCACTAAAAAGCAGAGCTTGTACACTATGGACGACTCATACAATGGACTCAGAAACTTACATAACTTACCGATAAATGCTGCACGTTTCCTAATTCATCACTGACCATAAATGGAAATGGGTTCCATACTCTTGCTGAGTGGTTTGTTGGTTTGTTGGTTATTGTTGTTGTTGTTTGTTTTTTGTTGTCGGGGTTTTTTGGACGGATTGCCTTCATTATGATATTATAAAATAGTTTGGTCTTACAGTGAATCTCTTGTCAATCCAAGGTTTCTAACAATGGTTTTATGTTTTAGAACTGCTATTTCAAAGCAGCAGCAGTGGTTGGATGAATATGATATACCAGCTGTGATATGGCTCTTCATCACGTGGACTGCATCCTGTCAGTCTTCAGACATTAGGCCAATATACCTCCCCTTCACCCCCCCCCCCCCCCCTTCCTCTCCCCTTGGGTATTATCCTTAATGTTTATAGGATATCATCCCGCGTTCATGCTATGATATTGGTGTCACCATGGAACTGCAACACACACTCCATGCATGGTGTCACTCAATACTTATAGTTTCTTCACAATAAAGGCTCGAGGTTACGGACGCTCAACATTTCCGTTCAATTCCTCCGCTTCACTGCGAAAGGAGACCCCCCCCCCCCCCCCCCCTCCTCCCGTTTATTTTTACTTTTACTGGGAAAGCAAATTAAAGGACAAGTTCACCTTCATTAACATAAGGATTGAGAGAATGTAGCAATATTAGTAGAACACATCATTGAAAGTTTGACGAAAATCGGACAATCCGTTCAAAAGTTATGAATTTTTGAAGTTTTTGTGCAGTAACCGCTGGATGAGAAGACTACTGCAGTGTGTGAATAACTTAGATGTCACATGCGTACAACAATGTAAGGAAAATATAAAGAGAATTTCACAAAATTTCATCTTTTGAAAAAAGTACACATTCCCCCGACTCGTTACCGACAAATGTTATGGGTAATATTATTCCCCCTGCCTTTAGAAAGAGGCAAGTCAAGTGCTCTTTTATTATGCGAAAAAAGTGAAAATATGTTGAATTTTCTTTACATTTTCTTTATACTGTTGTACGCATATGACTCACAAGCTGTAGTAGTCTCCTCATCCAGCGGTTCCAACACAAAAATTTTAAAAATTCATAACTTTTGCATCGATTGTCCAATTTTCCTCAAACTTTCACTGATGTGTTCTACTAATATTGCTGCATTCTCTCAATCCTTATGTTTATGAAGGTGAACTTGTCCTTTAATGTCCAAGAACAGTCCCATGTTATCAATCAGTCGGAGCTGCAAAGCATTGTACTGTACTTGCCAGCCTCATATCGTTTGCGGTTTCGTCGAGAGTGTCTAGACAATGCTCGCTAGTAGCTGTCACACTCGACCATAGCCAACGTCTCGCAGAAGTTAACCCTGCTGTTGCAATATGTAACGTGTATGTCTTCGATACCAATGGTCATGGTTCTCAGAGGGTTAATTCTGACGACGCTCTTCGGGTAAGGCGAATCGTCATTATGCTGTCATTTGTGTCTATAACATATACAAATTCCAAGATATGAATGCTGACATGTCACTTTTAATTGAAAGCCCTGAATATTACATGTATGTAAAATGAATGTGTCATTTTGTCACCTCATCTGAAGTGACAAAATGACACATTAATATTAGACGAAGGGATACAGAAAGTGGATGGCATGTCATTGATGAGACTTGTATTCTATTTTTTTTTTTATTGAGAGATATGATTCACTTCCTGCGGGGGAAAAAGTACCACGGAAAAATAAAAGAATATAATTTTATTTAGCCACTTTCTAAAACATTGGCACAATACGTTGAACTTTGTGAACTTATTGTACATTGAGGTCTCCAAACAGAAAACCGTCATGGCCTGAGTCGTGCATGACGGTTGATCGAGAAAGTCGAAATGGTTTTGCTTGATTGGTTGATTGATTTTGCATAAAACATGAGTACTGGCGAGGGAATAAAGACTCGGTGGGTGATTCATAATCAATGCATCCATTTCATTCAAAGTTAACAGAACTTGATTACTCTGAAGGAGTCAGGTGGTGCGTGATGCTCTTGGGAACAAACCTTGGATTGTTTGGATTTTAGTTGGGAAAGTAAATGAATCACACAGATTCATGATGATATTATGTACGATAAATTCTGTATCTTATTTTGGTCACGAGAATGACCTTTATCGTTTTACTAATTCGTCTGATTCCATTTACCATTTCCAAATGTGTTAGTAAAATAATTTGACAAGCCCTCATAATAATGATTAAATACAATAAAAAGAGTCAAAGCCTAAACCCGCATGAGGAAGATTTGGTCATAAGATACTGTTATTAAAGTGTCATTTTATAGTGTCATTTTCACAACTTTAGACTACCCTGATACGTACTTAATCTGATAGTTATTCATGAATGATGAATCCACTTCTGATAGTTTGTTTCTTTTTTATCAGATACTTTGAAATTAGTGACCATCTCACACTACAGTGTATTTGAAGTTGTGGATCGAGTTCTGTCATTATCACACGCGACATTGTGTTCCTTGATGTTTTACTTCAAATGAAATTGAGCATGTCGTCTAGTTATCATGGACACAACTTGGTCATCCCCCGATCCTGCAACATTGTCATACCTGAAAGTCTTTTCGACCGTATCTCCTCCGCTACGTCAGAAATGTGGTTTTGGAGGCATTCTCGACTCCACGTCACAACAGTGCATTGTAAAACTATAGCTTTTTCTCTGAGTTACAAATATTACGTCATGTTTGGTTAAGTTTTCAGATTTGCTCGCTCGATTGCGTGTAGCGAAACTGCGCTGCACAGTGTATGAAACAGGGTATAGATAAGAAATCGATACGATTCACCACAGCAACATGTTCACTATTGTCAGTGTTGCAGAGACGTGGCGATATAAGATAATTAAGTGAGTAATTATTCAGCATGCCTCGTGTTATGACTCAGATCATCTGGTGATTAATTGCGGTTCATTTCTGACTGATGACCTGAATATGTACCTACTATTTGACTATCAGAGCAATAATACCGTGTGATTTAGCATGGCTTCAGCCATGAAAGTGAAACCTTGAGCCAAAGTTCCATGTCTGATATTCGATATGATTGATATGATATTCATATGACATTTTCCTCTTTTCCGTAAAATACAATCTTAAGTAATTAGCTTGAACTAAGTGAAATCTGATCCTCTCCCCGTAAGAAATGACAATCTAAACATGAATGGGGATTATTATCTTATCTAATTAAATTATGTATTTATAGGCTTATACTATTAGTAATTCATCGTCGATTGAAATGTTATCATAAAAAAGAGTTATGAATATGTCCGTAGAATGTATTGTACAATCAAATATACAGTCACCTCTTTACACAAAATATATGATTCCATGAGATATTCATTTGCAACCATGGATAATTGACAGATGATGCTACAGTGTATCATTACTACATCAACTTTGCATAGTTTCCTGTCCTTGCAAGCGATATCAGTCTTTCGTGTAAAAACAAACGAAACTACTTTCAAAGTTTTGCTGTTTCATTTTTTGACATTCTGCGTTCTTTAAAGGGATGGTACAGTATTGGTGGAGATGAGAATTGGGCTTTTAACTTTTTGCGAGATACCAAGAAAACACTTATGATAATATGATAATACAGAGCATACCATTTTAAGAGGAATTCAAAGTTTATTTGATGAAAATCGGGTTTGGAATGACTGAAACATCCAAAAACAAAGTAAAATAAAGCGATCATAATAAAATGTGGGTCCCACACTTTATTAGAATCGCTCTTTTTTGGATATCTCAGCCATTTCAAAACCAATTTTCATCAAATAAACGTGGAATTCCTCATAGAATTACAAGCTCTTTCATATTTCATAAGAGGTTTCTCATATTATCTCACCAAAAATGTTAGAAACCTGAAATTCGGTCTCAACCAAAACTATACGGTCCCTTTAATAAGTTTTAAAGGCATCTTTAACATGGAATTGTATCTCACTTTCCTGTCCTTCTTTTCTCATTCCGCTGTTCTGCGATTCGCAATTACATTGTACATGAGGGATCCCAAGTGTAATGATCGCTCACTTTACATTATTGTATTCAGTGGGAGGAAGAATGAAGAACTGTTTTCCAATGGACTTCTAGTTCTAATACTCAGCTGACCATGTAGTATTCTCAGCTGTTAGAAATCTAGATTGCGTGTTTCTTCATTTCATCCCCCACTATGAAAAAGAAATTTACTTGCACAAAAACTTAATTAAATAAAAATGATAAGATTAAGGCGCAGCTAACATGATAATGCTTTAATCTCAAATCTGTGCTTCCTTGTCAACAGAGTGGTCAGCCTGTTTTAATTGTTGCAAGGTATTTACAGCCGTATAAGATGAAGGTTAGCAGAGCTATTTACAGCAGTCTTTGATCCTTCAAATCTCTCTTGATCCCTTAGTACTTCCTAGGTTCTTCAGTGACACATTAAAACGCCCCGTAACTACTCTAATCACATTTCTTTCCATTTCAGAAATTACGACGTCATCAATCTCGGTCTAATTTTGAGACGATGTCCGCATTGAGACATTAATTTCCTAATCTATTCAGAGAACAGTCAGACAAACGACTTGTCATGGCATGATGAGCCCTGACAAAAGCACCTTCACTCATTAGTGGGGGACACCTAGGTTGTCTATGGCCAAAGTTAAGAAGGGGTGAGAGAGAGAAAAAAAAACTTTGGCAAGTGGAAAGGAACCTGTCCTTAAAGCTTTCCTGTCTTTCCTCCTATCTTCCTGTTACCAGTATAGGAATTATGCCTTTCGATCCCATATAAACCAGGGAGGTGGGAAGAGACGACCACCTCCCTGGATATGATGACCCAATGCGGAACGTAATAATAAAGCAATGTGACCAATAACTGACCTCAGTACTATGACACCCTGGCTGTTGTTGTTGTTGTTGTTGTTGTTGTTGTTGTTGTTGTTGTTGTTGTTGTTGTTGTTGTTGCTGTTGTTGTTCTTGTTGTGGTTTATATATATCTCCTTGTAGGCAGATGTTCAATCATTGTTTGATTTTGGGAGCATGTAACTCACTCAGAGCAATGTCGATAGTACCATTACTGAGATGTGATCAGGAGCAAGGCAAATACTGACAAGAGTGAATTATCATATGAACACACCTTTGTGTTTTGATTCAACCATTAGAATAAAAACAATACAGCAAGAAAGTGATTAAGTGAATATTTCTCGACGAAAGCGATAATCTTATCCCTTTTTACTTTCCACAAAACAAGATACGGCAGAACGAAAATTCTGGGAATCAAGTTACCGGAGCTCCGGTGACGGTGTAATTATCATTCAAGATTCAAGATTCAAAATTATTTTCATTTCCATCAAATAAACAGAGCAATTATATACAATGTATATGCAGAGGATATTTGTAGTAATTGCAAAATGTGATTTAACAAAATAGGCCTACATATTTGTTCATATGAAAATGAGTAACAGATGAAGAAAACACAATTGTATCTTTTTAATATATACATATGCATATAATATATCATACATGTTAACTTAGGATGGGGATGGAAATGTAGCGTCCAAAGCTTGTACGATATGGGACCCTCAGAAAATACACAAGACAGCCGATGAATTAAGCTACGAACCAATATAAAACAAAATAAAACGAACTAATGTCAACTGAAATGAAATTTGACATGAAATCATTGAACTGACATCACTGAAATTTGATGAAAGTACAGATTTACAAAAGTAGCTGAAATCAAGACTCTATATCGTGGGTATCATGCGCACAAGAAAAAAAAACATTGACAATGATAACAATACTACAGTGCACTTGACTAGCCTTACCGCCTAACTTTTCCCATAATCACGTAAACTGCATAAGTGGTCATAGCAGGGCGGTCAACGGGGCACAAGGGAGCATCTAACAATATGCAATGAAGCAATGAGCAGATGATAATTCAAGTTCATGATTCAAGTGACCGCTTGATAACATCGGGAAATATTCCCGCTTACTAATCCCCGAGCGTTCCGCCTGTCCTCGATCTCATCGCCCCGTTTCAATGCCCCTCATCAGCGATTCAGAGACTCTTGATATCACAACCATATGCACATTAGCTGGGTCTGTCACACATTGGTAGCCCACTCATTCATCTATATCAAGCTCACGCGTTCATTCCCACACAAAAAAGCAAAGAAAAAAAAAAGGACACAACTCCGGCGCTCGAATGAGATTGCCAGATATATGCAATCCATACTCCACCACTTCCAGTGTATGTGTTTTCATTAACGACAAATAGCGCATAGTGAATGAGGCTCGTCATCTGCCCCTACTGATACCAATCCAAATCCAAATGACTTTACAACTGAAACATACAAAGTAACATCACAAATGCCTTACTTGAACAGAGAATGTCCCCACGAAAAAGCCTGAGTTTATGACAGACATTTTCTAAACCTGATTTGCATATATATTTGAGTTTGAGCATTGTTGAGCCAGACGATATTGACATAGCGTTATGATTCCGCACAGCTTACTCATTTTGATCAATTGTTTTCAGAAATTACAACTAAAACGTGTCAAAGACATTGGCTGTCATATGAAAAGTGATATATCAGTTACAGTTGTACATGTGCTGTGCATGTGGTGTACGATTTCAAACAACGTGAAAATAATTGGCATATTTTTGGAAAAATGTTAGGCAACAAAACTGGAAAGAGAGATTGTGACAAAAGATGTGGAATTTGCAGTGTCTTTCACTCACAAAACATGGTCGCAAAGAGAATGATATTTACACACAAACGCACGCACACACACACACACCAACACACACACACATACATGTACATTAATCGACATATATCCGTAGGCCCAATATACATGCAATGTGTTGACGTATGTGCGTTTTGCTCGAACGCATGAATTCAGTTTACCAATGGTTCACTTCAATGTTGTTTAGGTAGAAAAATAAGATATAATTCCATGTACACATTACTGAACGTCTCTTTGCTGAAAAACAAAAATATCTGAACGTTTTGTTGTTGATACAACCCTTATCTCTTGAAAAATTTAGGTAGAAAAAAGGCGAGAAAAGTGTACATATAGCACCTGTCAGAATGCTTTATGACCTTCAACAGTGTTACCAACCATCCACTAAGAATGTGAGAAAATTGCGTTGCAGGTAAACGCATTCAAAATATGCAGTATTTCCGATCTATTTTAAAGGCAAAAGGTAATAAACCGTGAACTTAGATTTGCACCGTGTGCTATAGATAGACCATTGCCATATTTCTTTGGCACTGATCAGCGAGTGATCACATAATAGCCGTGATAGTGCGATCAGTCCGTGGAGTCGGCAATGATCTGTACCGATATGGCCTTGCCCTCTGTTGGGCGAGTTTCTGGGGGCGTGCTAATTCAGTTGATACCTTATCACCACTATCGTGTAATGTTCGTATCATCTGGGATGGCCCGGGAAAGGAAATGACCCAATTAGGTGATACGATTGAATTAACAGTCCATCCTTACTTGGCATTTATTTCATCAACTTCACGCTGATATTCCGAATGTAATTATATATGTGTGAAAGTTACATGAAACCCATGCATGGCTAACATTATGGAACACAGCTGAATTTAGTGGGAAAAAGAAAATGAGTGTACGCTCGGGTACATTTCGTTTAAACCATTGGCACAAGTTAGACATTTCATTTTCCATTTTGTGGACTGTAATGACTTTGTCAATACTTTGCCAACACGGCTATCGGCATGTGGGACTGAGAAATGCCATTGAGATTCGGTATACATAAAAAAGGTGATCCTACAGATAAATACTTTCATTTTACACGTCTAAACGACGAGGTGGCCCAATGAAACTGCGTAATGCGTTAGGTAACTGCTAAATGTAATGTGTTGATTTTCAACTCAAAATGTAGAATAATTTGAAATTGACTTAAAGAGCTATGAAAACTTTGGTCACTCTTAGGTATACTCCTAATACCCAAAGAATAGTGTTAATAGGTGCAGTGTTGTGAAACAATTCGTGCTAGTCGCAGATTAGAATTTGGTCAAGGTTCGACAGCATCTATCAAGAAAAGCTGCCACTCTACATACGAGTGTCTAAACATTGATGACATTTTCCATAGAAAATATGCAAGAAGTATATATGTTGCAGTGAGCGAATATTGGCACTCGCTTGGATCAGGATGATGCTCATTTCCCGACCGGACAAGACAAAGAGCCGTTGGGTGCGAGGACATGAAATTAAAAAATAAATGCAATCGTATGCCCAGAATGAAACCTTCAGCAGAAGACATCAATCGTAACCGAATTTAACGTCGGACGTATGAAGAGGGTGTCGCCCGACATTAATTATAACATCCCCCCCCCCCCCCTCCGCCTACGCACGTCGTCAAGCATTATCGGCAATAGCATCAACAACAATTCATCAAGCGTATAAGAATTATTATGATAATACGCTTGTTACGTTAGGAATTATGAATTAAGGTTATAGCTCGAAAGCCTGTTATGCCGCTGCTCCGTGATCACCGCATCCTCTGTAGAACAGACGCCGGAGGGTGAGCGTGATATGGAAAACCAGAAGCTTTTTGGTATTACATGGCCTTGCAGGTGCCGAGTATCACACGTGACTGTGTGATTGATAGATTGGCCGAATTCATTCCATCCGTTGTCCTCTTTTCTCCTTTCGACAGAAGTTAGTAAAACAAAACAAGACTGAATAAACAGGGATGCATGATCAAAGACATTCTCATGAAATAATCGTAAATGAATAATTTCTTCGTTCTCATTGAAAGCAGTCGAAGAAGTGTTGGAACTGATACATGGACATCTGTATCGCTAGTGAAGAGAAACTGACACGTTACTATGTACAAAAGCCCAAACAAGTTATGACGTTAATGTTGATGATATGACAGGTGTATTCACGGACGATTAGGATTATCTCAACTATTATTAGATGTAGTAGATGTATGTGGTGTCACTAAGAAAGAGATTATCATGATCCTACTTCTAAACCCTTGGTATGAGTTGCATGTGCTGCTAGTATCATTATTTTGCATTTCATAATCTCAATTATGCATGAATTTTATTATTGTTGTTATTTTCACCCTGAAGGTCCGTGTAATTGCTGTCATTGCTTTTAAAGCTATATGGGGGATAACATTAGTTCTTTTGGTATATCGATGCGAGGAAAATTGTATACTGTAATCACAGCCCGAAATGATAAATGAATTCGGACTGTGAAAGGCACGTGACCTCTCGTCTCAGCTGGCCCGGAGGGGGGGGGGGGGGGGGGGGGGGGTCTGTAACCGGTCTAATTACGAGCGGAAAGATGTATTTAATGACGTCATAGCCCCTAGCACATTGAGGATCCACGATATTCTGATCGCCGAACTCCAAAATATAACCGGACATCTAGTTCAGCTCTTCACATCCTGTCTCTAATTATTATTTCTTTCTTCTTCTTCTTGAAGGTTGCAACAGGAAATGCCGTCATTATTTTTTTGTTCCAAATATATATATATATATATATATATATATATATATATATATATATATATACATATATATATAGGCCTACTCAGGTTGTCGAACAGTTGGTTATTGACAGTGGACATGGCAATCAAGTAGGCCTGCCTACACGTGAGCAAGAAGTCTCGTGAACACGATGCACTCGTTCTTACAGGCTGGTATACTGAAAGCTGTCCTGCGTAGTGTTGGTTGACTCTATGAAGAGGGTGTTTTCCCCACAACATAATATGCAGTACGTAGATTCAGCAAATGTAGCAAGACTCTAAGGGAAATGTTTCAATGCATTTTATACATTTTAAGCTATCCACCTCCTCAGAAAAAAAAAAGATCGAAGTCACGAGGAAATAAACGACGTTTGTCCAATTTCTCTTTTGACCACTTTTTCAAAATATAATTCTTGAAAATTCAATCAAGTATGCCAAGGATCTATATGTTGAGGCCATTTTTATTCATCCTTTACATAGTAGAAATGATTTTTTAAAAACCCATCACACATCTTGCCTTTGCTTCTTTTTGCCGATGACTCCAACAATATTTTCCCATGTAACCCCGCAGTATCTATCAACGTAGCTTAGAAGCTTGGTTTTTTTTTTTTTTTTTTTCATTGAAAGTCCGATTTAGATTCAAGACAAAACCGCCTTGACGTCCCCACTGTGACTGGGGGCTTCAGATATGATACACAAAATATACGATTGCACTTTTGATGTTAAGAAACAACAATGCACATGACTCATTACAAAACCAATTGAATTTATCTTTTGTTTTGCTCTTGAATGATCCCCAGTTATATAATAGCGGACACAAAGGCCCGAATTCACGAAGGTGGTACAATTGAAACCATGGTTTAAACCATGGACAAAGACCGTAGTTTTTTTTTTTTTTTTTTTTTTTTTTTTTTTATCGGGCGCCAAGTGTCGCATGGCCTATTTCTTTACGAAATCAATAATTTCGTCGACGAAACTACTGATTTCGTAACTACTGATTTCGTAACGAAATAGGCCATGCAACACTTGGCGCCCCGTAAAAAAAAATAACAACAACAACAACAACTACCGTCTTTGTCCATGGTTTAAACCATGGTTAATTGTACCACCGTCGTGAATTCGGGCCAACGTTTACATATTCTCGAAACTGAATCGGTCCTCAGTTCTTTCATGGTTTATAAGATTGAACACTCCTATTATTATACGTCAGACATGGCCGCGGTGGGATGTTTTTAGAATGTATTCAAATTTTATGTTTAGCAATACCCTGAACGGAGCGGGTCAGAGAGACTGTTAGTTACCTGTTCCTATCTTCTTTTAAAAGATAATTTAATCAAAGAGGTACTACACTTGCAACCATTTTCATAATTCGAATTCCTTACGAACATGTTATCTTTTCTTCTTCACCTTCCTCTTATTCTCTTTAATTTTCTTTCTGTCCTTTCTTCTCTGTTGTATTTGCTTGTAGATTAGGGTTTAGTAGCTATTTTGTGACCCATTTCCATTTCAAAGACGTACATGTATACAGGCTGCTACATTGTTTTGTTGTTTGTTTGGATTTTTTTTTGGGGGGGGGGGGGCAGGGGGGTCTTCCCTGAAATCTGCTTTATATATATATATCTTGTTTTATAATGTTATCAAATCAGTTTTAAGTGACATGTGTAAATAAATGTAGTGGAGCTGTCCACCGCGTGTGGAGTGTACGACTGGTGCAGTTTCAGTAATCAAATTAAATATGAAAATCAATAATGATACGATAACTATGCTACATAATCATAGCACGGTATGCCCTTACTGTCTATGCCAGACGCTTCAAAAGCCTTGGACCCTTCGAAACACGTGCAGCTTCCTTTCTTGATGTTTTCCTCTCAATAGAAACACAATGCCGTACACGTGAGCAAAGTTTAGTTGTAAAGTTGCCTTCCCAGGAATACGAAAGATGATATGACTCCTATGCTCGTTGACTGTGTCTGTGTGTTCTGCTGTTATTTCAGTTCGGCGCAATTCATTTTGTGTGTTTGTTTATGTGTGTGTGTGTGCCATAACAGAACAGACCTTGTATCAATAGTGTCGTTTTCATGGCCTTTCTGGGTATACCCATCCCGAGTTGTTGCGTTGTGCTGGTATCCGGGCACTTGTGGTTATGGTTGGCGCGCTGTATGATAGCACAATCCATCTGCTTTGAAAAGTGTGTACATAGCTTATATTACAACACCTACAGATATTGCCACTGCCTAAAAATCTTTTTTTTTCTTTTCGTTAGATTTCAACGACAGTAAAGTAAGTGAAAATACGCTTACAAAATATAATGCACGTATAAGGGGATCCTTTTTTTTTACAAGGGATGATTACGCAACTAAGAACATGAATTACATACACTCAGTATAAAGTATTTCAGTATCTGTAAATGTCTTCATTACAACTTCTTGGGGATCCCTACAGTCTAGATGTAATTAATATCACAATAAATCAATTCTTGTGATCATGAAGATTTTATGAAATCGTAAGTAAAAGAATGCGCAAGTACCATTTCATAATTTGCAGCAATTTAATGTAGGTTGTACAGCAATTTTATTAGCACAACATTACCAATTACAGCCCCCTCCCTTTTCCGAGGTCCCTGTGTACGCATTGCTACGTTCTAAACTTATTGTAGGAGAAGCAAACTACGATTGATACTAATTTATTTATGGTCACGTAGCTTAGAATTTTTTCAAGGCTACCGTACCCGTTATCATGCGTCATCATCAAACACGCTCATACATGATGTTATATCTTTGTCACTATGCCAAAGTGTAACATAAGATTATACAAACATGTTGATAAACTAGGATGCCGTTTGGGTACAAAAATATGATTCCCCTGTTTATCAGTATTACTGTAGTGCTGTAATTCGTCCGCATATCTGTAAGGAATGATCGTAAAACGTTATCTTTAATTTTCTCTGACCATTCATCAGCGTCTTGGTAGACTTGCACTCGTATAGAAAACAGGTTATCTAATCGTTGTACATGTATTGATAAGGTCTTGCGCACTATCCAAATACGGAGAAATAACAAGACTCTTCTATGACCCCTGCTCGCAAGTATCTTCGCCACACGACTGAAGCTCATTACTTGTAGCATGTGTGTGCATGCGTGTGTGAGTGCATGTGATTGTGTGTGTGTGATTATGTGCGTTTTTGTCCATGCCCGTAGAACTACCAGTGTCTAGAAGAAACAGGATACATTACCGTGTGTAGTTTTCAGCATCTGATTATATCGAGAACATTCATAGCCGACAACGCGAGGTTTTGATTCGGAAAAGATACATAATTATACACGTAGTTATGTTACTAAATTGCAGAGAAGTGCGTAAGACATTGTTTGTTTAAAGGTTACAGGCGACATGACAAATGCATGTATTTACGTACGTCTGACTCTCATTTCTATATAGAAATAACAAAGCATGTATAAAATGCGAATTCCTGATCGAACGTAACGGCACAAATGATGATTCCCCCATTGTGCTTTCATTTCCAAATAGCACAATTACGATCTAATCAAATTTACAACACACATGACAAAACAAACAGAAGAACAAAAGAATGAAAACGCGCTGAAAGTTTTTCAACGCTGGGCAATGTGTCCCCCTTGAATATCTTTCTTCTACTATTACTACACCTTGTATACTGCTGATACCTCTCAGGACAATTATTATTCTTCTACTTATTCTTTTGCAATTATTACTTCTACTCTGCTACTACTTTTTGATTCTATTCGTCTCCCACTTCTTCCTCTTTGTCGTCTTATACCAAGTTCATTGCAAATGTCAAGCTGCGAAGTTGTCTCAAAACGCCGTTAAACCAGGGACTGAGAGAGGTGGGTCCCATCTTCCTAGTTAAACGAATTTTCCTCAGCGACTCCGTTGTAAACTGTACAAAGCTTTGCCGATCTGTCAGCGTCGATGTCTTATTGGAGTAGGCACGTTCCGGAATGTGAGCTCGCTTAGTCATCCTCTCGAAGTGTTTCGAAGTCCGCTGCCCATCTGTCGGCAGGGCATCCCTCTCTAGCTCGATCTCCCTCAAGGCATCCACAAAGCAAAAACTTTGATGGATTGGAAAATCAAAACTTTTTTTTTTTCTTTGGCCGTGACCATACCCTCGTGCGACCTAATTCACCTTCACCTGTGTTGTTTTCAATGCATTCAAAATATGAAATCGACCCAAGTTTCGAATTTTTTACCGTGAGAACACAAGTTACCCATTATTTTGAGATCAAAATCAGAGTGTACGATTTTTGGCAAAAATGTGCGAAGTTGTGCAGTGTGAAGGGTATAACCACAAAAAAGTCGTAATTCTACATCCCACAATGCTCCAAATGTGTGCTCTTTTTACCAGCCGCGACGCGACGCGCGGTATATTGAATTGACGTATTAGAGGTTCCCTGAAATGCATGTACCCTCGCCTTGTCTTTTGATAAGCCTATACGACTACTAGTATACGACCTTAATGAAAATTTCTTCTGCGTAAATACGATTGAAAAATTGTGTATACGCGAACAGACGTCCAGTAACGCATTTATACGCGCATGTCAAAGGTACGCCTGGTTTATATCTTTCTTTCTATTTATAGACCATGGTCTAGGTTTGATAAACTAAAGGCCCGGTCACACCGCCACAACTTTGCTGGAGCGTTCCTGGAGCGATGAAAAAAATTCATCACCGCTCGTAACCGTTCACCACCGTTTAATAGATGTTGGCCCCCGTTAAGGCAACGCCGTATACGCTCGGTCACCGCTGATGGTCCCTCCTACCGTTCCGAAAGTTTTGAGCTGCACAAAATATTGCGAGCGGTGAGGAGCGGGCAATTTTCTGCTCCGGCAAAGTTCACCACCGCTCCAACAAAGCCCAGTCAAAGTTTGACACCGCTAGACGCAAGTTCGTGGACGCTTGGGTCCGCTAGGCCAACGTAGAAATTTTGAACGCTGGACCACCGCTGCTTCGCCAGCTTTGCCCGGGCGGTGATTAAACGTTGCACAAACTTTGGTGGAGGGATGTAAGCGTTTTTCGAGCGGACACGGGATTGCTGGAACGGGTCGGGCGTTGAAGCAGCGATCCATTGCGGTGATGAACTTTGGTTTGGCGTTGGTATGGAGGTGTCGGAGCGGGACCAAAATTTGGCTATAAATATGGGGAGAAATGGACCAGGAGCCCATTTGGAATTGAGCTGCCGTTGAGTGCAGATCTCATTTATATCGAATTTGCTCAAATGTTGAAGTAAAATACATAACAGCATTTTTTCACAGTTGTTAAATATTTCTTGACACAACCAGTGGGCCACATATTTACCTGACTCCATTGGTTCAGATGCCTGCTCAGTAATGATCTTCTTGGAGGCTGCTGCCTTTCCTTCTCCAGCCTTCCTCTTCTTTTGTCCACGTGGCATGATGAACTTCAACTATCGACTTCTATCAAAAATCTATCAGAACTTCTATCAAAACGATCCGTTCAGCTCCGTAGTCAAAAGCGGTATGCCGCTAAACCAACGTTAAACCCCCGCCGAGCGCAGAACGCCGCTCTATCAACGCTCGCGTCACCGCTAAACCAACGCTAAAGCAACGCCGGCTTCAGCGGTGCACCGCTAAGGCAACGCCCGTGTTTTCGATTTTTTTTCCCATTTTGTGCGCGGTGACGAGCGTTGTCGAAATTCCGCCCCCTCTCCCTATACCGTTCAAGGAACGCTCCGACAAAGTTCGGGCGGTGTGACCGGGCCTCAAGTTAATTCTTTGGCAACCACTTTATGCAAATGAGATAAGACGATGATACAATAGCCCCGCAGGTCTCCTGCTGCTATACGCACAATTTTCTTTATTTTTGCATGAAATGCAAGAAAAAATCGGCATTTTTTCCTTAGAGTCAAAGTTTCTGTGTTTTGAAAAGCAACAATGGCATTTAAATGGGAAAGGACTACTATAAACGTTGCTGAATTATCGACGAGAACTATGACTTACATTATTTTTGTGTTTGCCTCAAATAAGGAGAATTTCTTCATTTTGCTCTTTTTTTATGACAAGTGTACATTACCTCGACTTGTACACTGACGTTATCTTAAAGGGATGGTACAGTTTCGGTTGAGATGGACCGACAGGTTTCCAATGTTTTTTGATGATGATTTCTGAGACAGTGAGAAACCTCTCATGAAATATGAAAGAGCATCTAACTGTAAAAGAAATATTAAAAGTTTATTTGATGAAAATTGTTTTTGAAATGTTTTAGACATCAAAAACAATGCGAAAGATGGGACCCACCTTTTATCAAGATCGCTTTGTTTTACTATGCTTTTTGATATCTCAGTCATTTCAAAACCGATTTTCATCAACTAAACTTTGAATGCCTCTTAGTTTTGTACGCTATTTCATACATGTATTTCATAAAGTCATAAAATTTCTAAGTATCTCGCAAAAAGTTAACAGCTGAATCCCCACCTTAACCAATACTATACCATCCCTCTATATAAGAGTAGTTTTATCTGCCCTGATCTCTTTCTCTCTCCCTCTCTCTCTTTCTGACACCTTTGTCTCAAGTGGTCCCCTGCACAAAACCATACATTCCCAAACAAACAAACAAACAAACAAACGCGCGCGCACATACACACACACACACGTCCTCCTCCTTCATTTTATATATATATATATATAAATATATATATATATATTTTTTTTTTTTTTTTTTTTTTTTTTTTTTTTTTTGCAGCGTCACTGTGAACTCTCTTCGGTATCACGAAAACTCTTATGACATTTTGTCATCTGTGACGTGTGGCCATCAGATTGCTCAGTACAGTAACATGCCCGACCTCATTCCAAAGCCAGGAGAGTACCAAACTGTTAAAGGAATAACTATCTCTCTTCATATAGGACGAACGAAAGAGATCACGATGTCACGTCTTGTGTTTTATATCTAAATATGATTTTATTAAAAATATGTACACGACGTGATGGACCACTCCACGAACATAACTAAAGAGGTACAAAAGAGAGAAAAATAAGAACAAAACATACCGTGTGGAGATCTTTTCAAAATGTTCGTGGGTGTGTGAGAGCCTATAGTTGTTCAAGTCAGAATACACGCTTATTAAAAGCCTCTTGGCTGGACAGCCGAGTAAGAGTTTACATCATTACAAAAGAGAGAACAAAATGAGAACAAAGCATACCATGTGGAGATTATTCCAAAATGTCAGTGGGTGTGTGAGAGAGGCTAGTTGTACGAGTCAGAATACACGCTTGTTATAAAAACCCCTTGGTTTGATGGCCAAGTAAGAGTTTACACCAGTTACAAAAGAGAGAAAATGAGAACAAAACATGCCGTGTGGAGATCATTCCAAAATGTTCGTGGGTGTGTGAGAAAGGCTAGTTGTTAAAGTCAGAATACACGCTCATTAAAAGTAGTGCACCTGGTTGGATGGGCAAGAAAGAGTTTACACCCTACACGCTCTTCCTATTCCTCCATCTACTATGGGTGTAACAACATGATCAATGCTTGCTGAAGGAACCACTTGCAGCTACTTACAGACTTAGGCCTATACGTACTTAAAAAGATGGCAAAAAAGAAGTCATTACCTGATCAAAAATCATTATACCGATTGTTCTTATTCTGTTAGTCGGCCAGCTAAGACTGTCGCCTTTCACAGACAGACAGACAGACAGACAGACAGACACACCTTTCAACGGTATGTATGAAAGCAAAGCTATTCTGTCATCATCCAGCTAATGACTTTTAGAGCCCCTACGATGTGTTTTCATTAGCTCGATAAACCCAATGCTGCTAACAGCATCTGATACAAATGTAGTAACTTATACATATTTGTATTATATTTTACTTATACATTAATTGTATGTATATTTTTATCATCTACAAGTCAGCATCCTTTCTTAGAAAAAGAAGTTGAACATTAGTCTGCAACGTAGAGGTACTACACTGTACCATGACAAGGACCAGCATTTTCAGAACACGACCCGGCAATAATTACAGTGGATCATAACTATTACACGAACCCATATTGCCAAAACAAAAGGACCGAGATGGAAGTAGAACGCATGCAGCAATAACATGGCAAATATTGTTAAGATATGAATAGTTCGATTTGAATTTCACTTCAATTTCGATGGATACGTATGCCCTCATTTGACCACTGTAAACATGGCATTGTGACCGGTACACAAGCTATTTCGAGTTGGCCTGTACATAAGCCAATACACTGCACTTATACGACAGAGGGCCCTGGGATTGCATCAATTTCAGAGAAGACACACACACAATCAAGTTCCTTGTCTCAATCGAGTCGGTACAGAAGAGTAAGCAATACCCAATACATCGTGCATGTGTGTCTCTAGTATCTAGAATATCCAGAAGTTTCTTTATCTTCAATACTGCTTTCGGCAGTTGGGTTTCCGCTAATTCTATCTAATACTCGGCGAAGGGTAATGTCACATCGTCCATACTGAGTATGTGACTTCTGGTGTTCCTGAAATTGAAACATTGGCATACTGTCTTTTCGCCCCTGGGCGGTAACTGGGCCAATACATGCACAGATGGATGAGGTATCAGTAATTTGCCTGGATGAAAGACTAGGCCGGTCACTGGCGATGCAGTCTCGCTTTTGTGGACCGGAATCTGATTCATTGCACGGGGCACTCTCAGGGCACCTAGATGTAGGTTACGACCTTCCATTTCGCCAAGCAAGTCTGGGTTTAAAGGCAGAATCATTTACTAAAAAGCACCAAGATGAAATCTGAATATGGTATTCTGTATCGTAAAGGTACAATAATGCTTTAAAATTTTGAGACAAAAAGTGTGGATGCATAACAGACCAGTCATTAGGAATGAATAAGTGACGTTAATTCTTGCAAAGCTTCGGAACATTGCAGCGATAACGGATTTTGATTAGAAATGCCGTGGTACGCTCTTAAAATGGATTCACTTGTCATGTGACTAAAGATTTTGCCTTGAACTTTTTACTAAAGGAATCCTCTCCTCGTGACCCGGGTATGACTGTAAAAAGATTGTTGTTGCCATTGTGGTGGTTAAAACTCTTGTTGTCGTTGTTGTCGTTGTAACGAATGCTCCAGGGCAGATTCACAACATTTGGCCATTAATATTGGTCAGGGGAATCCGCAAGGGATTTTTGGAGGAATAACAATAAAATGTTTATCATGAAAAGATGCGTGTACTTTCAATTCACTTTATTATTTTTTTTTTATTTTAGTATTTTAGCGTCTTTCAGAACTAGACTTTAAAATAAGTATCATACGCATTAACTACATGACGTAACACTGCTACACAAAACATGTATTTTCGTATTTTAAAGGTTGTCAACTGACAAATCCCATGTAGTTTATGTTTTCGAGAATAACACAATTAATTTAAATTTCTCCTCCCTCTTTAAAGGAGAATTGTTGTCTTTTTTTTTTCTTATGGCAAAATTTGCCACATCCGTATTGACATGACTCGCATGAAGATTGCACGCCTAAAAAATACTGGCCCAATGTAATAAATTTGGTAGTGATCTTCTTGTTAGCCATTCCCACCAGCAATTCGCATGGTAATGTTAATGGTAGTATGTCTGCAACTTTAGCAGTAGGGCCTGTTCAAGCGACTGATGAAAAAAAGAAGAAAAAACTGTGTGATGAGAGAGATAGGAGAGGGAGGGGGAGGGGTTGTATGTATGTACAATGTACATTATATATACAGAGGAAAGGAGAGAGATAGATAGAGAGCTAGAGACAGATAGAGGGAGAGAGGGGGAAGAGACGCCTCAGATCACGTGACGATTCTCGCATGCGGTATCGTCTGCCCACTGACGCGTTGAGTGATAACTCCGGAGAGAAGCAAGAGATGCTGTCTCGCTTAATATGACCTTCAAGATAATACGCATTTGCTCATTAGCTTCACTCATTAACTTTCTCCAAATACAACCCCGGTACCTGTTTGGCTTCAAGCACGTAGATGCATGTCTGCGTACCTGCCTTACGTGTGTGTGCGTTTGGGTGAGGCACCTCCTTGACGCATGGCCAGAAAAATGTCTTGCTTGCCATCATCACAATACAGCACAACCTACTACATGTATTCAGCTTTACGGAAGGAATTCGCCTTCTTTCAGAGTCGTAGTCTCCACGATCTGATATTAATCTGAAGCCATCGGCATTGAAATAACTCGTGCTAGTGTTCTTTGGGGGGGGGGAGGGGGTTACACTTAAAACATAATAATAATAATAATATCTACTTCGAGCTTTAATTCTACTGTACAGTGCATTAGTTGCTCTGGTTATGTGCCAAATATGACAGTGATACATGAAATAATAAAGCAGTTATATGGGTGTACAGTGTGCCCCCACCTTCTCTAGGGCCTGGAAGGGTCAAAATAGATTGGGCTCAAGAGGGTTAAAACACCATAACAATCTACTTCGAGCATGAAGCTATGTGCTTCGAGCTTTAATTTTACGGTACAGTGAGTGATGCATTGATTCTTTTTCCAGTCTCATTTTCTCCCTTATATACGCCAGTTAGACATATCAAGGAGAGGTATATTAGCTCACCTATACGTCCTTTGGGCAAATTAGATGGTACTATTAGATTATCATTAAAAGCTACTAATCGTATTTTATATGCGTTCAACAATGCTGAAATGCTTAACTTCGGAATCCTCTTCGCACTCCACTTTCAGTTTAAAAAAAACCCTAATTTATATGGGCCTATCGTAGTTCTCATAAAGATAATGATCTCAAGGCTGAAATTTAGATATGTTATGTGCTTTTACTTAGGGGCTATAAGCTCGCAATGATCGTTTATAATTTCTTGGTCATGTACATTTCACTCGATGAAACACACTAGTACTCATTCGTATTTACGATGCACTTGGATTACCGGGGTCAAATGCATTTTATAATAATGATGTTATGAAGGAGAGATGAATTTGAGCACGTCGTGTATTTCCTGGTTACATTCTGCTTGAACGTCACTGCGTGTATGTTATGAATGCTACTTAAGCTGTCAAATTTTGTTTTTCATTTTCAAAATGCCATAGTCTTTCAATCTTATTCATTTATCAAAACGCCTAAGTTTATGGTTATTTTGACTTCGGGAGAAGATGTGAAGATCGTTCGTCTTTGATGCTTTAATTTTCTTTCGGATCAGCAGCGATTTATGTAGAATACCCTCAAGAAAACTACTTGGGATGTGTTCTTAGTTGGTTTCCGTCATAGGCCTAAAAGGCCATCGCTATTTATAATACGCAACTGAAGCCCCAAACATAGACTTGGAGTGATGATTGTTAGGTGCTTTTTTTGATGGAAGGACACCAGCTTCTCGTCATGTGGCATTTTATGGACGCAGACCGGACGCTGATTGTCATGACGAAGGTCAAACGAACAAACAAACAAACAAGCACTAACCCGAGGACGTGGTTACCACGAAATATTACGCCTGTTATATCAGCGCAAACTTTACTGGACTCAATCCAAATGGCTCAGTTTAGTTTTTCTCATCCCTAAATTTCAATGACACGACTTCCATTCAAACGACGCAGATTACAAGGAAAATTTTATTTTCGTTTTGTTCCTGCGCATACAAGAGTCGGTTGGGCCAATATCTAAAATAACCGTGCATCCCAGCTCACCACACAATGTAGACAAGAGGATAAAGATATATAGAGTCCTATCAGTTGCTGGACACAATGAGTAGGAATGGCGTAGAAATCAACGTTGTTAGAGTGTGCTCTGTAGTCCTATAGTTTTGTACTGCTATGATGTACAACTGTAGGACCCTATATATTTCTACATTTCCGTGGAAGTATCTAATGAAAACTGAAGACCTCAAGAAGACTGGTGCTTCAACTCAGTTTACATGGTTTGTTCACTGTTATATATTCATGCATATAACATTTCCATGGCATCATTTACTGCAGTGTAAGCCGGTATTTTTCTCTAAGCTTCACATATCACATTAAAGACAATTCAATCAATTCTATATTAAAAGAAAAACAAAGAAACAGACGCAACCATTATAAGTTGGAACAGAAACCATATACACGGTGCAACGCCCTATCTGATTTAGGTTTCAGTGTAACCTAGGGAAAACATAACAAGAAGTACAAGAATGTCACGTGATAGAAACGTGAAACCTAAACATTTCTATATCATGCAGGCCAACTATAAAAAAAAAAAAACCGCAATAACAGAGAGAGCATTATAGAAAGGTTTGTCCTGTTCCAAGGAACTGCAGGACATCATTGTTTGCCTAGAATGACTTTATTCTTCCACATGATTGAGATTGATATTGTCTGTTGATACTCCAATTGCAAACACAATCTGAGATTTTGATGTATTGCTCCTTTTCAAACAGACACGTATATTTTAGTAGAGCTCCCAAGATTCCTAAAATGCCTTCTGCTAGCTTTTAGAGTGTATCTGGTTTAAGGAAACGCTATGTGAATAGGCGTATAAATCTGTTCGGACCTCTTTCTTGACACTTTCCAGTATACACGTGTATTTTCTAAACCAGACTTTTCTTCCAAGTACACACCCGATGACGAACAATATCAAATTGACGTTGCACCAAGTTGTTTGTGTACTATCAAATCTTATCACATGCGAAAGAAGTTCAAACCATGGAGCTCCATGTTTAGGCTAAACATTCTTGAAGAAATGAATGAGTCAACGTCTTTTCACGGAATCTTAGCGTTCTGCAAGACGAGTGAAGGTCATGCTTTTAAAGAAAGAGTCTTGAATTTGTGATTCGTGTATAAATTCGTTGTAACTTATTCAAAACGAAACAAGATACTGCCAAGAATGCCGAGAACGTGACGGCGTTGCCCCTTTGATTTAGACATCGATATCACACATTTACATTGCCGAGATCCTCAAAGTGAAGCGTGACTACAAGCAACTGCGAAGATTTTGACGAGAGTTTCTTACAGATTAAAGGTAATGAATTCGGTGTTGTCTAATTACAAACAATCCAATTAATTTTCAGGTGAGTTATTTAAAGCAGCGTAGTATCAAATTCAATGCAGAAGAGAAGAGGATACCCTATAGAGCCATTAATGACATGAAATTTGAGAAAAGCTTCCTTTATAAGGCAGGGCGTGATTCAGGTTCCTCCCTTTCGTGAGCTTGTCGGTAATCGCTGTCCATCCGAGTCATATCAAACTTTTTAGCAGGGAATGACGACAACTTTTTTGTATGAATTTAAACAAAAAGTCGACTTAATTATAGCCTAGTCCAGGGACGAAGGTTGAACTTAATGTGGTCTACAATCTGAGCTAGACAAATACGCATAAAAAGTTACATAAAGCCCATATGACGAAGTCTAATAACCAAATGATCGCACAAATAACTACATGCAGGGGTATGGGGCATATCCAAAACCCATTAGGCATAACTCTCCTTTTTTGTGACTCATGACACGCTCAAGAGACTGACGTGTGTTTTTTATGTGATGGAGGAGATGGACAATTATACCTGAAACGAAGTCGTCTTGTCCTATGATTAGCAGATAAGAAGCTGATCAGGTACGTACCATTGAAAAATACGTAGAACAAAACGATACTTTTCAAATCATGGACATCAAACGATTCAAGGCCGAAATGACATACGAAAACTTTGCCACATGCAAACAACACTAGCATCATTTAACATATCATTGTTGAGTTTTCAAATTAACTCTCAAATTCTCTCTTTACTGTGCACCCTTGACTACCCTCTTGAACCCGGGGGCGAGTCCTCTTTGACCAAGTGCAATTATGACAAACTATGTATGGATATGATGCGCGACTTTGAGTAGAGGCTCATTTGCAATCCAAAGTGAGAAAGGAATACATGTATTATAGAGCGACACCTGTTTGCTACATTGATTGACAGAAGGCTGTGGATAATTTCAGAGGCCCTCTAATATTGACGTCGCCTTCATATCCTGTTGGCAGAGAGGATGTGAATAAAATGATAATAATAATAAATGACGTTTTGGTCTCCCCTTTGCCCCTATAGTTTGTTAGTTCCTGTTTGGACGAACATACACAGTCATTCATTATCTTTGGTAATATTTGTACAATACAAATTTCCGACTCAAAAAGGCACTTTTTTTCATTCCGGACAATGACATGACATATTTCGGTTAATCTCAGCGTTGTGTTGCTGAATACTTTCCTCTGAACAGCTGATACTGAGACGCTCATTCACGTGGTGTCTCATAACACGCCTTTCCCCATCTTTTCTTAGGAGTCTCCATCAGATATAACTGAGATGAGATTTTCTTTCGTTGTTTGATTTCTCGGACATTGAACACAAAACTAATCCACCACAGTGACTGTTGAATGGATTGGTAGCTCACAAACGAACAACGAACAGTATAAGTATCTACAGCACTAATCTATCTTAACACCTCAGGAAATCCCTCGTATCCGTCCTTGAGAATGCTGGAGGAGAAGACGGCTTTGGAGGAGGGCGTGGCAATGGGCCTTTTGCGTGATACTTTCCTGGCATTCCCGGTAGTCTATCTTTGGGAAACACCATGGGCTTTTCATGAACTGCGAGGGACTGCTCTATAGGAGGAAGCGACGGTGGCATCTCATCGCTAGACAACGTGGGTGAAGAGAGAGGAGGAGGGATGCGGGGCGTGGAACGCACCGGTGAGATGGGAGGTAACACAGGTTTTATGTGCATGTTGTTCGGAGGGCGTGTCCTTGGTGGTAAAGCAACCAAGAGGACTCGCGCGGCCGTCTCCTCGCCGTCATTAGGCGTGGTCTCTCTATCTGGGTATTCCTTCATGTGTTCCGCGATGGCGTCACGTGGTGTGTTACAGATGGCAACGCCGCCAAAGTTGTGCTCATCCAGATAGTGGTGGTCGTGAAAACCTTGCTGGATCCTCGCGGGTTCCTTCTTGATGAACCGCCGCTTATGCCTGATGGCCACGACGGCAACAAGACAAAGGAGGACCAGAGTTCCAACCACACCTCCAATGATTGCGATGTTCTTCGACGATTTTCCGGTCTGCGCCACGCTTTGAAGCTGCTCACTGTGAATCGTCAACGATGTGTCCGCCGATGCCCGGAGGTTCAAGACATTCGTGGCGATACACGTTATAACAGTGCCATTGTCTTCGGCTTTGATGGAAGAAATCCTTAAAATTCTACCCTCTTCTTCAGTCACAATCCTTGAATCACTGATTGCTGACAAATTCCTATTGTTGATGACCCAAGTGTAATTTACTTTCATCGGGACGGCGGCGGCGTCGCAGAAAACCACGATGTCGGCCCCCGTGCTGATAATTTGGGGCTTGCGAATAACAGTGACGTTGGTTGGGATGAAGAATGGTGTGATGGAGCACTTTCGGGGCTGGTAAAGGGCGGGGCTGCTCTCCTCGCAGGTGAAAGAGGCTCCGTTGTCCATATCCGTCAAACGGACTTCGTAGAGTGCTTTAGGTCTTGCCCCCTGGATCAATGTTCCAGGGAGAATTTCCACTCGATGCTTCCAGTCCAGTCTGGTGTAAGGAAGAGACCCAGATGACGAGCAAACCATTGTTACTTTGTGACCGGGACCAACTTCACGTGGTGGCTGCATCTCACATCTGGGCCCACCCGTGTTAGGTGGCATATACACTGTTAAAGACGCTGGCTCCGACATGCCCACAAATTGCTGGTCGAGAAAGTACATGCAGCTGTATTGATCGTTATCTTCGATAGACACATTAGCGATGCGGAGGTTGAACTCACCGAACCTGGAGTTGCCCTGTATGGAGATGCGCCGCCTGAACGCGGCCATGTCAGGCAGGTGAAATATGCGATCGTCCCGGCTCAAGTATTTATGGGCGCCATGTCGGAACCAATAGACGGAATGTTGCCCCTTATTGCGCACTACGCAACGAAGAGTCACGATACCACCAACGACGCCGACAGTATCTCGTGGATGTTCACCCATCGAGATCTCCCGCGGGTTGATGGGCGTTTGGCCGAACACCCCGCCGATGCACAGCAGGGAGATTAGCGGCATCCAATTTAAACTGCGAGAAAGCATTGTGAGTCGTCACGCATTACCATTCCGAATATTCCTGTAATGTGCAATGACGGGTGGATTATCCAACGTAGTTTTAAAAAGTATCTCCCTGTGGATTTATAAAACCTCTGATGACAACACTGAGAGAAAATACGCACAGCATGATATCGATTAACACAGCGTAAGCAGCATGCACATGAGAGCGACACGATGATACGTTAGCACGCACCGGTCGCCAGTCTATAAATGCGACACACACAAGTGTGTATCTCGAGCGCATCGATCAACGAGCTTCGCAGGATAGGAAGCATGAGCGTAGCAGAGGGGAAAAAAAACATAACGGATCGACTGCCGCCCGCACACTTACCAGAATATACTGTTTAAGTGGAGTGACCCTGTCACGGCGAAGGTTGATCAAATACTTCCGGGTTGAAAGAGGGGGCCCACTTTCAAGGCAGATGTTGGTGAGGATTTACTCTTGCAGGTCTCTCTTACTCATTAAAGGGATAAAGAAGATCTGTCCTTTGATATAATTGTACCCTAACGGTCAAGGATTTACAAGTCACGACAGGTCAGCGAACATTACCGCTTAATCAAGCGTGTAATGATGTGATCGCTTATCACGTAATGTGCGGAATACTTTGCTCTTTCATTGAGTAAATTTGTCTTTCTCAGCGCAAGGCATCTTTGCAGTGGCATCGACTTGCTGACGTGATTTATGTGTATTTGCCTATTGAAGGACATTATCTGATATGAATGATAACTGGTCTCCCATAATATCGTTGTGTTCCCCTCTTTAATACTAGTATGTTGCCTTGTCTTTCAAACCAGACTTGGGGGTCTTGAAATCAGGGAGGAATTTATTCAGGACTTAAGTAAAGCATAATGTTGTGCATAGCTACAGGGTTCAAATCTCATGATCAAACGTACTCCAAAATGATAGGTGAGTCTCATTCATTAGAACGCACTTTGGAGTCACTGGACGCTCTCTACATCGAATGAATTCATCGAAATAGCTGATTGCGTGTATAGTAGTAGTTCATACCACTGCCCTCATTTGAAAGTGGCGTTTATCATTAGTTTTTATGCGCGACCAGATTAAGAACATATACATATCATACATATGTAATCAGTACAAAAATGAGACAAAAGACTATAGTGAACATTACAAAAGGATACACTGTTGCTGTACATGTAACACACTGTATGTGAACCCACACATTTTGCCTCAAGGAACAATGATGAATACATGCAATCTACAGACTTAAGTGTAGACCAACACAAATTTGATTTCAAATATTTTACCGTAGACATAAATAACCTGTGTAAACTACACATCATACCATCTCCACGTTGGTTTTAATATCGAGAGTAAAATGTGACAAGCTGAATGTTTTCAGGAAAGATTTATTCATATTTTCTCTACCCCTTGATTTCACTTACTATAGTAGGCCTATGTGATTTGGAAAGAAATGAATAGAAACCAACCACACAGGCAAAGTTAAGGAGATGATGCCATTAAACTCACAAGTCTCTCATTAATCTGTACGGATTTTTTTCTTTCTTTTTCCATTTTGACATGAAACATACAGATATAAATTGTATCCCTCGGATGAAATAACTACAGTCTTGTGATATTTACCTCTACGAACGATGGCATCTATTGGGGAGGGTAAAAGTAACCATCTATTCACCCAAACTTTATCTCTATCTCTTTTGCTTTTGTTTTGATAGTTTTATGTACAAACCGATGAGAGGATTGTGTAAGGTGATGACATGCATCTTCGCCATGTCGAAAATGTGCGTATGATTACTATGAATAGGCCTATCACTTTTCGAAGAGATGATGTTCATACTTCAAGACGACTTTAATGAAACCCTCACCATTCTGGTTTTTGCTTTTCTAATTTGACCTTATTCATGAAAGTCAACGTGAATACGACGTGGATTTGTACCTTTAAGTCTGTGCCGGAATTCCAAACAATAGATTTGCGTTGGGAAGGGTTTGGACACCGTATGAATACGGTTAGATGACAATTTCGACGGGCTTTTTCATATAAGAGGTTTCATTCCTCTTGTTGAGAAATTATGACTATCCGTGGCTGCTGCAGACATTATAATTCCATTTCAGCTGTATTGGGGAAGGCACGTAGAATCTATCATGATTTTTCATACTGTTTAAGTTCCATTGTGAGTGGGGAGGGGGGGAGGCACACAAAGAACATACTCAGAAAGGCAAGAATACTGATCGACACTTAACTTTCAAACCCAATTTAAATTAATTTTCTTTAAAAAACGAAAAGCTGTAGGCCCTATTGTCTATTCGCCTTGTTTGTGTTCCTTTTCCAAGTATGCTTAATTACGCGATATCTCAAATGGCTTTCAGGATCTACCGAAGGTAGTTATAGTGCTTCACAAATTATGATCATAATAACCTGCAAGAGCCCAAATACCAGTTACAGTAGTTTGATGTGGTCTCCTTGCTTAGAAAGTTAAGGAGATCACGTGCACTCGTAAAAGCTGAATTCCACCTTTAAAGGCTCGAGGAAAAGCTATGTTATGCTCCGCCGTCACTAACAGTGCTGTCAAGTCCCCCAGCTCGGCCTCGTTTCTGGGGTACAGTCATGACAATGGGTACACAGTTCCGACTGATCTCCCGAGTATAAGGGCCCCTTGATGGCGGTTGAACTCTGCAAATACTGTGGGCGGAGTCTGGATCGTGCACCTGACAACACGACCCTTGTTTCCAATTCGGTCGCGGTTACCTTTAGCAAGTGGCTGCGAACCTCCTGTCAAGTAAATTCCTCTATTAAGCCATAGGGATAAAAATCGGGCTAGCCTCGCTCCGAGAGTTTTATTAAGACCCATCCTGACCACACCAACAGCACTAAAGGTGAGATGGGCATTTCTATGGAATATACTGCATCATTTCACTGCACTCATGGATGCGCTCTATCCCAGTTTGTCCTTCATTATTTCTGGGAAAGTTTCATCATGACGAGCGTTATCCTGACAACCGAAAGTTTAACTAGTAGGCCTAATTTGTTTAATTGATAAAGAACCAAATAACATTTTAAAAGAAGGCTAACATGATATTGCACTTAAATGTTCATTGAACAAACTAAGCATTATTTAGTAAAAAGAAGAAATGCCTACAGTTTATTGGTTAAAAGAAAAAAAAATCCATAAGAATTAAGGGAAGTAGTCGTTTTAAAGAAACTACTTATTCATCCTATGCAAATAGTGATAATTTCATGCTATGATAACAGTGAAATTCGCTGCTGTCAAACAAGATTTATATCTATATTTTTTTATCCTACGATTGGAAACGCATTTGTTTGTTGTGTTAAAAGCAAAAGCTGACGACAATGATTCTTGATAATGAGATTATTATTACCAGTATTGATAATATTTAGTAATAGTGATGGTCATAGTCATATTCAGCAGGGGGAGCAGCGAATCAACGTAAATGAATGACATGATGAGTAAAGTAAACCCCGACAGTGACGTTGTTAGTCATAATGATAATGATGATAACATTACTAATAATCAATATTGATAATGATAGTTGATGAGAACGTCAACAGTAATAATGATTATGCCAAAACAAGTAGTAGTGGTATTGATGATGGTGATGATTATGATCACATATGATTTTTTGTCATCACTAGTATTATCATTACTACTAATATTAAGGTTACAATGATGTTTATGATAGAATTGTTTGTGATAAATGCAATGCACATTATGCATTTTTGACCAACTAGAAGGTGACGTTAAGGTCCTTAAGGGAAATTCCTGACCAATTAAAAGTTACTCTAAAAAGAAAAGATACAATTTAACAAGCAGGGCACTGACAATTTTATCAATATCGGACAGAATTTAGGAAGGATATGAAATATGTGAAGATATGCTAATTTTTGCAAGACAACTATGGAACATCTTATATATGAGTATAAAAATTAGTGAGCAAATGTTGTCATCTTACAATAGTCCATTGCTAGTGTACAAAAAAAATGACGACAATTCAACTTTCTGCTGGAAAAGTGTTTAAAAAAAAGATAATTATTATTCCCGGCTGAATAACTACAAAATAGGATTTGAGACTTGGAAATGATTTCATTTCAACAAAAAATTCCAATTCCATTCTCAGAAATTCCACGATTTTATTAAAAAAATTGTAACGTCAAAATGTGAGGCGATGATATCATCAAATCACTCATTTGCATATTCTCAAGGACCGTTCTAGAAGTATTTTGAAAAAAATACCGAAACTTCACAATTTCAACATTTCTCAATGATTATCTGACTTTGATCATATTTTCACTGTTTTACTCTCCCTTGTCGGACTAACTTTTAGATGGTCTGGAATATTCTCCTTTAAATCAGCTCTGTTAAACTTGTTCATCAAGTAACCTTTTACAGCTCACTTGGGTATCAAGTGTGTAGCTGCTAGTAGGGTTTCCAGCTGGACAAAGGCAGATTCGTCAATTGTTGCAAAGTTCGAAGAAAATGGTTATAAAGCAGGGAGATAAACACAAACC
Organism: Diadema antillarum; assembly: GCF_040938485.1. Classification (NCBI taxonomy): domain Eukaryota; kingdom Metazoa; phylum Echinodermata; class Echinoidea; order Diadematoida; family Diadematidae; genus Diadema; species Diadema antillarum. Next base: position 297,808 of record NW_027271967.1, on the reverse strand, counting down.
ACAGCTGTGTTATCAGTGCTAACAGTTTGGTTTTATGAATAGGGTATGTTTGTGTGCGTGTGTCTGTGTGTGTGTCTGTGTGTGTGTGAGTAATATGGTGTTTGTATGTTTGTGCTTGCTGTTTCAACAGTAAGCGGTAAAGATAAACCGTTGCCTCGGAAATGTGTCAACGTTAAGTGCTTATGGTTAGGTGACAAGCAGGGGTTAAAAGCAAACAGTGACATTGATTGAGTGAAGAGAAGCAAACGGGCAGGTCATTGGCCTTGTAAATGAGCCGGAGAGAACACAAGTATTTTGTTAGTCAAGAGGTATAAGCTCCAATATTCTCAAACACCTCACAGCAAAGCCAAAAAAAAAAAAAAAAAAAACGGTTGCTCCTCCTACTACGATATGTTTCTCACAGAGCATGCAGAGTATTGCGCGTTTGGTTGAATTCAAAGGGTCTTGCCCGTATGAAGATCGATTGAACCAAAGATTCTATAGGGTCTTTGATTGAGCGAGTACGTTTTTGAGCTTCAAGAAGATTGTTATGACGGTACACTTTTTATGACAGTAACATACCAGAAAGGTCATCAAGGTAGTAACGTACCATATCTCTCTCAGCAACATGTTCGTCCGTTTTTTAACTTTTCCATCTTGCTACAGCCAGTTTCCGCGGCTTTTTCTTTAAAACGTATCGTTTAATGTTTATCCAGGTGAGGGGTGAATAAACCGTTTGCTTTGAGTGCCAAGTGTTTTGAAAAAAAAAAAACCAAACAAACTTAGGAAAGACAGTTGCACACAACCAAAGTACCAACTCTCGAACGATGTAGGGTTTTCTGTGCCAGTTGGTGTTCAAGTATATCCCAGATATATAGTGTGTATAGCGTTTAAAAAAAAAGAATGTTGCCAGTGAGTTTCCTCCTAGTTAATATAAAAAAAAATTGTTCTTTTGATCTTTTCATAACGTGATTTGAATACAATGAAAGGCAATGAAGCAATGAGATGTGATATCTTGCGATGTTTATACACCAACAAATATAAAGTAAAATTCCTGTGACTTAATAAGCAAATCATTTATGTCATGTGCCCTCGTTAGGAAGGGACAAATCATTTATCGGACAAGCCTTGGGCGTGGTCTTTTCTTATTTGTTTGTTTAACTGTCAGCCGTTGTTATGTATTGTTATGATTTGTATATTACAAATGATTAACAAAATGAAATATCAAATGCATATTTCGTATTTGTATCACCTTTTGTTGGATGGAAATGGTTGGATTGAAAGCATATTTGAATTGAATGTAAAATGAGATTTGTGCCTGAGAAGGTACGAAGGACAGTTTTCGTCAACTGATGAAAGTTTGCTGATTTCGACAGTATAAGGATTTTTTTCCCCCAGAGTATACAAGATACATGCATCGTCACGAGTACAGAGAGAGTGCAAACAGCTAAGTTTCCCAATTTGGGAGTCTTGTGAGTATTGCAAAGACCCCGTGATCTTTCCGTCCTGTGGAGAAAAAAGAAAGAAAGAAAGTGATAATCCTGGCCATTTCGTCTAAAGATGCGCAAACCTTATTTCTCGTCTGTCGCGTGTCACGTACATCCGGTGGAGTAAGACGCAGCAATGATCTAGGACAGTATAAGATAGATCCTTACTGACCTTCCACAATAAGCCCTACAGACTTCGTCATCAATGGAATGAAAACCAAAAACAGGTTGAGGAGGCGATTTCAGAAGGGACATTAGTTCAAAAGGGCGTTCTTTACATCGTCGTCTTTCTCTCTGCCTTTAAAGAGCATCATCATGTGTACTACAGTGACTTCCCATGTTAAGATCTATATGCACATGACAGAGCATCATTGAGGTGTTAGGGAAAAATGGCAAAGGTCCGCGATCAATGTAATAGTGATATTTGATGGGGTTTCATTTTTCTCCTTGTTGTTCAGAAGACCAACAGATGGTGAAGCAAACATTGTGCTCTAAACATTTCCAGGGTTTATTTACATCACCCCCCCCCCCAAAAAAAAAAACAAAACAAAACAAAACAAAACAAAACAAAACAAAACAAACAGAACAAAACAAGAAAGAGGGTAGATTGTTGCAGCGAGAAAACCGAAAACGTTTACTCAATCTCTCTCCTAGCATTATTGGAAAGCCGTCAAGTTGAGTCACACGAGCTATTCCGTAGGGAATTTTCCATGTACAGTAATGGAGCTGCAGTTTGGTAACTTGGAGGCTTGCAACAATCGTCTGTTATTCTTCGTCACCGATTCGTCATTCGCCAGTGAGGCAAAGAGGGATGTGAAGGTCACTATGATATCAGTGCGTGAAGTAAGATCGAAGTCATCTCACGTTTATAGCCTTTTCTTGCAATCTTCTACATCTTCTTTAGATTTCGTCCAAAGAAAACGATTTCACTTGGTATAAAAACATTACATGCGCCTTCAGCCTATAAAAAGAAATACATATAAGAGTATTTTACTTTCTTTCTGTGTGTCAATGACTTGCAACATCAACCCCGTCTAGCCATGTGTGTGTGTGTGTGTGGGTGTGTCTGCGTGTGTATGTTTTTGGGTGTAGAGTTTAAAGGACAAGTCAACCTTTATGTACATGTGGATTGAGTGAATGCAGCAATGTAGAACACGTGAGTGAAAGTTTGAGGAAAATCGGACAATTCATTCAAAAGTTACGTTATTCAAAATGTCACGTGCATAGAAAACGATATAAGGAAAATGTAAAGATTTATTTTTTGAAAGAAGTGCACATTTCCTCAATCTGCCACTGACATAGGGTAATATTACTCCCCCTGTCTTCTGAAAGAGGCTAAGTCAAGCGTTCTTTCAATATGCGAGAAAAATGAAAATATGTTGAATTTTCTTTATAATATTTTCTTTATATCGTTCTACACATGTGACATCACAAACTGTAGCAGTGAGTGGGCAGAAACTTCAGAAATTCATAACTTTTGATCGGATCGTCCCATTTTCCTCAAACTCTCACTTATGTGTTCTACTAATATTGCTGCATTTATTCAATTCACATGTCTATGAAGGTGAACTTGTCCTTTAACGTTGCGATGCATTACCACACACAATAAAGTCTTCAAGGCTAAAATTTGGGTAAAATTCCAATCCTGCAATGAGCGGCTACTATAGGCCCTATAACTTTCAAAACCGGTCTTTTGCACTGTATTCACTAGACATTCTGTTGATTTTTTTTCCAGAATTTTCTCTGATTTTTTTTTCTGTCCACCTAATTTCACCAAATCTAATTTATTCAATAAGGACATTCACTACTCTATAACCCCGATTGAAAAGAAGATGGAAAAAAATATATAGATTATACATAATTGTTCCAATAAAAATTGTTGCATTCACCGGTATACATTATCAGGCAAGATGATGCTGTCATCTCCTCACTCGCTCCTCCTCCACTGTTTTTTTTTTTAGATGATTTGACAACTTCAATTATTTCTCCCTTAAAGTCATTCCTGTAGATCACTGCAATACATGGATACAAAATATTATTGATTTCTGTTAGTTTCGACATTGATTGAACCTTTTTGATTGACGTGTACCCCAGTTCTTGATGTCAATTAACTTGAACCTGAAGAGAAACATTGTACTATAAAGGGGGTAACCCAACATCGGGGCGCTCCGTTGTACACAGTTATACTGTGGGAGCGCCCTGAGTCAACAGAGTAGTGTCTCTGTACGACAAAAATAAAAAACCTCACAAATCTAAGCACCTCTAAAAGTGCCGTATTTCACCAGCAAAAGGCTTACTTTTATGCTATACATACGTTTCGCATTTAATTCATACCCGTCGTACACTTGCTCATTTCCAGGCTGATCCCTTGGTTTTGAAAAGACGTTTTTCTACGAGTGCACCTCTATCCCCCCCCCCCCCCCCTCCCCGTCTCTTCCTCCGTTTTCGGAACGACCTATGCATGGCACTTTGCGCATTGGCCATATGAATATGAATATGCAATTTTTTTAACCTTTTCATAAGGCCCTTGTGGCGAGCGAACGGGGTTCGAGTGAAACGCTCCTAGCAGAGAACACCCAACACCCAACACCCAACACCCAACACCCAACACCCAGCACCCAACACCCAACACCCAACACCCAACACCCAACACCCAACACCCAACACCCAACCTTGGTAAAGCCATGGAGCTATTTCCTCGATAGAACTGATGATAGTATACAAGAAACGTGTCTAGATATATCTGAATTATAAGAGCAAGATCACAAAGGAGGTGAGTCGAACTTCAAACTTCGAACTTATCTGTTCAAACATTCAAAAAAGTTCAAACTTCTCCAGAACATCCAACAGCTAGATAGCGAGCTCTGCTGTACCGAGAGAGTCGGCGACCAACTGTCAGCACCGAAGACCCTCGTCAACATGTTGAGAAGACCAATCTCGATGCATTGCCAGAATCCGGATGCTTATTATGAACGAATTAGAGAATACAGCACATGTATCCCATTCAATAAGTTTAAGTGCATACCGCTGGTCATCCGAATCAGATGTTCCATTAAAAATGAATATTCAGAACGCCAATTAGATATGAATTTACTGTGTAATAGGCACGTTTACATTTACTATTACAGCACAGATATTGATGGCTCAATAAAAAGAAAGATCGTGCCTGGTATTGTACGTTGTGAAATGCAAATGCTGATTTTTTATGCTCTCAGATTTAACGTGGTTCACGACATCAGGCCATTTGCCGGTCACGATTTGATAATTCATTTTGCATATAAAAGATAAATTGCTTGTTCCAAAAAAAAAACTAGGAAAGAAATCATGGGTATGATGGGGGTCGTTAGTTCGGACGTGCCGGATTTTACCTTGGAATCAGTTGCCTCAAGCTAATCGTTATATTTCGAATGCTGACTGTTTTAAAAGTGCCCTCAAGACTCATCTGTTTATAACTGCTTTCCAGTATATCAGTATATAACTTCTTATTTCTCATTATTGTCGTTTAATGTTCTTACTTCCATGTACGTTATATTGTACTTGTAATGTTTTTTTTTTCACTCCGTAACTCATTCTTTCTCACCGCGCTTTGAGCACAATAGTCATGTGGAATTGGCGCATTAAGTAACCTGTATTATTTTTGCTAACGACAAGTGACAGATTAGCCCACTTTATACATTCAATAGTGTTGCCTTGATTGTACCCAGTAATTGAAGTTCTGCATTGATATGATTACCAATTGCCTTTAACTGGCAAGCAAACGCATTAATGTTCTAGGTACATCACATTAGTATACATGTATACAATCTATTGACGTAGAACGGCAAATAGCGTAGATCTTTGGCGTCGTATTTCCGGTGAAACACGACCTCTTGACCTCACTTCCTCTGGCATTCGTCAAAATCATTAGAATATTCTTTTTTCAGTTTTGGCACCGATAGACGGCAATGGGGGGGGGGGACAAACTCTAATAATTTACTCTTCGATTTCAGCCATTCTAGTAATATTTGTACTGTTCCTTCACTCTGCTACGGGAACTGTTTTTGTTTATATGTTAATGAGGATGTAATACTGTTTCCAAATTGATGTGAAGAAAACAAGGCCTACTGTGCCTAATTATATACAAAGAGATGAACAAACCTGAAGGTAAGCAAGATTGACCAACTCTTTTCATTACTTTTGCCGCGAAATTGCGAGAATATTAAGTGTATAAAATCTTCTGCAGATTCCCTGTATATTGCGAGCATACGCGTATGCTAAATAGACTACGTCCTTCTGTCCAGCGAGAGAAACATGAAGGCATTACTTTTAAAGTCATATATAATCTGATGCACTGTGGTATATAAGTAATACAATGTGTGTTTGATGTCTTCTGTAGCGCAGAGCGAATCGCCATATCCAGTTACAGCGCGCATCGAAAGTCTGGTAAACTAATAAACCTTGACGGAAACAAAACACATCAATGCCGAACAGTTCACTATCATCACATGGTACATTTTTTTTATAGATTTTTTAATGGAGTTAATTTGTACCGGAAAATGAGATAGCACATGACTCATAGAGACAAAGAAGAGAAGAACAGAATCAACGTTAATGAAAGCAGTGAGTGGAGAAAGTGAAATGTGTATACAATCATTGGTAACGTGAATATGAATATGTGAAAAGAAATCATATATATCTATAAACGTTGTGAATCATTGTTGATATATATGCATATGTACAAAGGCCTATATGTATAAATATATGTATGTTTGTAAATATAGATATATAAATGTACATAATTATGTATATATAGTCGTATATTTTTATACATATTAAATCTTTGTGCGTGTTTGTGTACATTTATATCATGAGACAATAGTGCTTTACCGAGACTTTATACAACCTGCAAGAACGAAAGGGAAACTGATCCTACCCCACGGGGGGGGGGGGGATAAGGGGTGGTTCTTTCAAAGTCTGTGGATTTTTCTTTTAATTCCTTTGTAATTCATCCATGCGCGAATCTTGAGTTTAATTCAATCTGTCAGCAGCGCGTCTCCAATGCGGAAAACAATTATTGGCTCCGGACTTCCTCCAAATTAACTCATATCTCGATCGAAAGGTAGATCGGCCCAGACATATAGAATGTTACATCTAGGGTGCAGACCTACCTGGAATTGGGTCAAAATATGAATTAGTTTTGCATTATACACCAAACACTGAAAAGCTCTGTTTCATTGCCATGTGTTTGCGAGTGTGTCTGTATGTTTGTATACGAATTTCATCGTGTCTAAAGAGATGGAGGAAGGGAGAGGTGAAGGGGGGGGGGGGGGTTGCGGATAGAAGTAGTATCATTGCTTTTCTGAATAGGCATACATTTCAGCTACCACAGCAGAGATCAATCGTTTCCAGAATTCCCCGTTGCAGCGGTCACTCTCAATATTGTATGTCGTGTGATTACAGTATTATTTGAAAGGCATATTTGTGTGAAGAGTGGACGGTAGCGATTCACATCACGAATGATAGTTTAAATTCCACCTCATCATGACATTGTAATAGCTCCATGACCTCATCAAGTCGACCGCGTCGTGAAGAGCGATGGAGGTGGGACTCTCACCAATGAGTTTTCCGAGTTTCGATATTCTTGGCTGGGAGATGAAGTCAGGGATAACTTTCTGTTTCACGAGAGGCTTGGGATGAAATCCGAGACCTAGCGGTACATGTACTATACCTGCCTCTATCTCGCTTAGATGGTATAGTTTCTAACAGGAAAGAGAGTGAGACTGATGTTGCGTGTCGGTTAGGGTGCTAAATGGAAATGCATAATGCAGCCAAACATACTTTAATATGATATCTTGCGATGACGAGTGTCGAATTCTTTCTCTTTCTATCTTGTAAGACAATTCATATCCTGTGACCTTGGTGGTCACTCAACCCAGCATCCTACCGAAATAATAATTATGTTGTTGCTGCGTATAACTGAAGGATACGCATTGAGATCAGCAATGGCACGCGTTTTGTGTAATGCACACATAGCTATCACAACCCGCATGACTGCATGATTATGTGGTCCACATATGGAATAAATATTTGTTCTAAAAATGGAATCACGTATTCATTACTTACTGTGAATAATTATGCAAAATATCTATGACCTCTATACATTCAAGTCGTACGAAGTTATTGTACAAATACCTCAATAGCAATTCAAATTACCATAACGTACAATCATAACCTCCCTTGAAGGTAACAACTTTCGTTATTACACATTTCATGTTTCACAATTTAAAAGGTAAGTCCAATGCATGTTCTCTTCGACTTTCATACATGGAATAGCACACATACACACACACAAACACATACACACGCACACACACACATATACGACAATATTTAACAGTGCAAAATTTTACTGAATTCCCATTAAAATAGAACAAAGAATTGAGAAATTTTATCACGTTTTCATGAACAAGTCTTCTCTGTCCCAACCAGTCTTGCAAAGCAGGATATCAGTCTTCCATTGAGCTGCTCACAAGTCTTTATTACCCCCCCCCCCCAGTATTACGGAAAGTAACTCATACCAGAGGTACAAATATTTAAAATACAGGGGGTAAGAGGAAGATGCTGTACGTATTAAATAACAATAAAAGAAGATTTCATAGCTTTGATATCATTAATTAGAGAATAAGGCGCCGATGACGATATTGAATCATCTAGATTGCCGATGTGGGTGTAACTTCTGTATCATGCAGGGATTATTTTTCCTTTTTATGAAAATTTAATGTGTCTGTTTGTGTGAGTTTACATAGTTTATCAGTTATGTCAAACATGTATTGCACATATCATTAAACATTGACGGCATCTTATACCGACACGTGATCCAAGCTCGTGCGTGATCAGTGGCGTCTCTCTGACACGTTTTGCACTTTAAGTAAACGTGAGCTCCGAAGATAAATTGAGCAATAAAAGTGCGCCATAGGATGTGGGGGGGGGGAGAGAAAAGGAGAGAGGGAGGGAGACTGGGAGAGAGAATGAGAGTGAGATACCAGTAGGAGGGAGGGGGAGGGGTGAGTGGGGCAGGCAGAAGGCAAGAGTGCGGGTACATTCATCACGTTCATATTATTATAAGGTGTTTTTAGATCTGGTGGATTCGAGCAATGCATTTATCTCTGGTTGTTGATTTCTTTCCGGTTATTGCTATTGTTGTCGTTGTTTTGTTGTTCGTGGTGATGATATGCACTTTCTGTTATTATTTAAAGATAGCTGGGTGTTAGATAAATGATCAAATCTGCCGACACCATCACATGAATGCTATGTTAACAAATTTCTTTCCGCAGGTGAGTTGGCTGCGTGGTTGGACGTATTAAGAGTCCCATTTGTGAAACAAAAATCATCTTGTTAACCTGCTCCCGGGTGTGTCACGTGATCAAAGTAGCCTAAGAATGACGCCTTCAATCTTTCTCAAATTAGGAAGGTGGATTTAAGTTCAAGGATATTTTTCATTCCATGCAATCTGACAATAAGATATTGCAGTTTTATGAAAAGAGAATCACATATCCACAATATTACAATCCTACAGTCAGTCAAATATGATTTAGCATTTTGTCTGATGTGGTGATATTCAAGACACACCACATACCCAGGTGTTCCAGTCGATTAAGATTGTGACGACTTTGAAAATGTACATATCTTGTTGACTTGACTATACTAGGAAGGAACACTTTCATCTTCCAGGGACAGGAAATATTGACTATTTTGTCGGATATTGCGCGTTTCCAGACGATAATACCTCTGCCCGTTATCTCTCCGCCATTCAACGAAAAGAGCATGTGGAAGGCGGGAAGCGGGTTGGATTGAATGTCAACATTGGCCACGGAACAAGGAATCTCCGGACCAGGAACCACGCGTTTTCGCACGCTCCAGGAAAATTAATTAAAGAGTGACCGTATCAGTCGATAACCAGAACGATTTCAGGTCAGGTTATAATTGCGCATGCTCAACAAAACCTAAGGGCAAGCACCTTTGTATGTCTTTTATAATTTCTTAATTAACCACACTTTGAAGGTGTCCCGTCCTATCATGTTTATTGAATATAGACATACATTTCAGAATTGGATAACACATATTCCTAACATAAGAGATCAGATAAGGCTAAGTTTTCCTAGTTTGAACATAGTACGATATCCATTCAATTCATTTTAATTCACTTTTTTTTCAATATCCCTTTGTTTCATATACAACCATTACCACAATTAATTGAATACAAAATACATAAACAAACGTAAACATACATATATATGAAGATATTTGTTCAAAATTATTGTTTTATTAGAATAGACTATCAAAATTATACGCTAGTAATGCTCTTCATACACTTGTACATAAAAGGCGCATGATGCTTATTCAGTTATCTACACGTATAATTATGATGTGTGTTGAAAGTCTACATCTTTCAGAATAGCAGTATGTGTCACGTGATCATTATATCTCATGCCTGAAATTCTCTATTGATCGGAACAAAAAGAAGCATGAAATTTGTGCCATTTCTAGCTTATTTCCTTTCTTTCTTTGAGGAAAAAAGGACAAACAAGGAGACTAGAAATGTTTATTTTCAAGAGAATGCAAAATCAGTGGCATTTCGTGCACGAGACAACTGCGAAAAATATTTTTATATAACGAATCATATCCGTATTTGAGATCTGTTTCGAGGCACCCTATACAAGTCAATTGGATGGTCGAATGGGCAAAACGTCGTTGATCCGCCCGATTTTGATCGATAATAAAGAATATCATTTTGATTTATGAAATGAAAATCTCATTCCGAGGTGCATCAATCTTATCATATGAGACTTTGATTGGGTAAAGACCCTGGGGTAATTAGGGGGTTGCCTTAGAGTGCTGGTACTTATAGTTCTTGACTTCAGCGTCGAAATTAAAGCCAGGAAAGAGAGGAAATGAGTCATCAATGCAAAGGAAGAGATCATATAAATGAAAATATCCGATGAGAAGACATGAATCATTTTCGGTCACAGCTGAAATGAAATAATACAATAAAATTCTCAAGAAGTTCGTAGGAAGTTCACTCATTTGGTACTGGTCATGTATTATGGACATGGACGTGTTATCCCTGGCTGGCTATGTATATTCTCAACGACGCGCATGTCAGATTTTTCATATTTCTTTGTACATTCTGTTGAAAAAAAAAGAGAAAATAAAGTTTGAATTGAATTGCATTTAATTGAATTGAAAATTAATTATTATTTTGAAATATTTGAAATTAAGGAAATAAAGACCCACGTTGGTGTTCATATTCTTTAGAAAAGCATTTCTATCTGTGCCTTCTTCTAAGGATTTACAATTTGTTTGTTTGAGTTTTGTGACTGAAGAAAAGTAAATTATACGTTTTACACGTTTCGTTGAGAATCTTTTATTTTTATTTTTGACTTTATAATCCCAAGAATTTGATACTGCGCTATTGCCGAAGAGAGTAAGCATTGGTAGTCACGATCCATTTTAATGAAGGACACTTTAAAAGACTGGGCCTCTACAGCTGCTTAAACAAATATCCCGAGAATGTTGTGATGTTGCCAGAATCTACCCCAATTCACCAGGTGCATGAAAACATTACTGTAGACGATTATAGGAGTATGTGTCTGGGTATGCCAACATTCGGTCTGCTGAACTGTTTCCCTGCCATGCTATCCGCCATCCGATTGGAACATTGTGAACGAACGGGTTGATGTGCGGGTGCAGGCCCGTCATAAGGATGATGGCGCTGTTGCAAAAAAGAGAGTCTGCCATGATCAATGGCTAGACTCCACTCACTGGGTTGTGACTGGTGAGAATTCTTGTCTTATTGCTCCCTATCTCCCTCCCTCTCTCTCTCTCTCAAACAAACAAACAAACAAAAACAAAACAAAAACAGAGTAAAAAGTGTTCACTCACCAAAGGGTGAATATTAGAAAAGAGTGAATTTAAAGTGAAATCGAAGTGAATTTGGAGCGAAAGTACGATTCTTTCCACTTATTTTGGAGTGACCTTAGGGATCATTCACAATCCTTGAGTGACCCCTGAGGTCACTCCAAAATTAGTGAAAACAAACATTTTCACTCAAATTTCACCCCAATTCCACTCTAAACTCACTTTATTCCGTTGTTTATTCCTTTAAGAGTGAACATTTTCACTCGGTTTTGAGGTTTTTTAGCTTGTTTTTTGTTTGTTTGTTTGTTTGTTTGTTTGTTTGTTTGTTTGTTTGTTTGTTTGTTTGTTGGTGTTTTAGAGAGAGAGTAGGAAGTAAGAAGAAATTCCAACACTTCAATAGAAATAATGGTATACTCTCAAAAACAGGTATTACCATGTGATTTGCTTTTCTGAATTCAAATTTAAGTTTGTTTCAATAGGTGTATTTCAGCATTATTCCTTTCAGCATTTATCTATTTCAGCATTAATTGTTGAGTGCGTTACAGAAAAAGAAACCAAGAATAGATGTATCCTATGGCGTGACCCTGGCAGAAGAGAGAAGAAAATAAAGTATTCTCAAAAATCATCAACGAACAATGTCTTTGGCAATCCTTGGCCTGTGTAGTAGCCGAATTGTTTCCCAAACGAAACGCTACATAGGTAGACTAATTCGGTGGTTGCGAGTTCAGGCTTTTGCGTCCCAGCACCGACAATTCCTGAATTCCATACGTTCTTGTCAGGTAAATATTGTCTCCAATACATTTGCACATGTATACGAAAGCTTATGTGCCACCAAGAAAAGGAGTGATCTCGCGCCCGCCGAATTTGTCCCTCTTCGACGGGGGACTAATTCGGCTACCGCACTGGACTTGTGGGGGCGTCCTAGCTAGTAAGCTTCTTCATGTCATAGCTCGCGGAGTGTGTGAAATTGGAAATGAAATTATTAAATCAAGATAACATGTAAACACTCCAGCTTCAATGTATGTCATCTTTGCTAGTAGCAACCATGTTCAACATTGTAGAGTACACGTTTCCTAAGTATTGTTTTCTTTCATTCTTACTTTCTCTTTTTCTTCATCTTCTTTCTACTTTTTTTCCCGTCCGAACCAGTTCCATTGTGTATCAATGCCAATTTGAAAGTAGAACAGACCAATAGGAGGCTAAACGTGTAAGATCATGACATCCTCACCTAATCTAGATAATATATACACGTTTCATTAAATCATTTAAAACTTGCATATATAATTGATGTCTTGTGTTGTGAAAGATTTTTGCCAGAATATACTTTTTTGTCAAAAGTTGGCTGCTATGGAGTTGTTTCCATTTTTCAGCACAATACTAATTTTTCGTCTCAGAGATGAATCCTATAATGTAAGCCTTTATTTTCCTCTATACTCATGATATCCTGCCCTTTTGCTCCTCTTTTAAGTATTCGTTTTGCCAATGTGCCTTTGGTACATTTGTGTATTTTTGTGTGTGATCGTTCGTATACATTTTACTATGATGCATGTTATCTAGGCCCCACTGTCAATTCATTGAATGATGAACGAAATATAATGGTATAAATGTATTTAGTTTATAATCATTGTGGATCTAGAAATGAAGAGCTTGCTTCCAAAAGGCACCAAATCCATTGAAAATGATGGATTTAGCACCTTTGGAAGCAGGCTCTTCAAAGAGAAGTTTACTTGATAGCATACCTAGTTTAAAGGGATAGTGTAGTTTTGGATGAGACCTATCAATTTCAAGTTTTTAACATATTTTGGAGAGATAAAGAGAAACCTCATATGAAATATGAAAGAGAATGTAATTCCACGAGGAATTCAACATTGTTTTCATGAAAATTGGTTTTGAAATGGCTGAGATATCCACAACAGAGCGTTTGGGAGACACCTTTTATTACGATCGCTTTGTTTTACTTTGTTTTTGAATGCTTCAGTCATTCCAAACCTGATTTTCGTCAAATAAACTTTGAATTCCTGTTAAAATGGTATGCTCTGTACTATTTCATAAGTGCTTTCTTGGTATCTCTCAAAACAGTTACAGCCCAATTTTCATCTCCACCAATACTGTGCCATCCCTTTAAGGTTGACCCCGCCTTGAAATGTTTCACCATGCACTTTGAGGAAACATGGGCCGGATACACTCCGTCGAAGGAAGAAAAATGCAACACTTGAATAAATTGGTGAGTTGTGAAGAGAGCAAATTATACCTGAAAAGGCGAAAATTCGAAATCATAATTGTTCACGTCAGTGAAAACGATATATCATTATTATATGTTTTGACTGTCTGCTTGCATGTGGTCATAATTATGTTTTCATATTATTCAATAAGTTTTTCCAAAAAAAATGGCCTCGATGTAAGATCTTGTAAACTGTTAGAGAAGGCTATTCACACTTTGGGTTCTATCGTTTTCTTGCATCTTATCTTCATGAGATTGGCTAGATATGTTTGTGTGTCTTTCTGAGAGATATGAATTTTAGAAATAATCTACCAACCTTTTAAGTTACATCATAAGTGTGCAGTTTATCAGAGCATGTACGAATGTGGTAAATATAATGTAAGCAGATCAAAAACGCCTTGCACCTGTAAATCATTGAATATGAAGGGTATATGATATATACGGCATTTAAAGACAAGATATTTAACATCTGATTTGTAACGTCAAAATTAGAGATGCTATAGGTATTATATGTATTATGAGTATAAGACATTTTCATACTGAGCCCCTCCCCCTCCCCCCGATGTAGTGTCATTTCTGGAGCGCAATAAAATGATATAATAATTGTTTTGCATTGTGACTTTGTGAAAATTTCAGATCCTTTACGTCCCTTTGTATATTCCATGTGAGGTTGGATGTCTTATGCTCCATAAAACAATTGTCTCCGAGGTTTGAATACTTCCCATCACCGATGGCGTAATTTTCGAAAGTTTCAGTTCAGTTTCCCTTTTTCAGTTCAGCTTGTTTTGTTTGTCCACTAATATAAAAAAGGCACCTTTAAGGATCAACGACAATTTATCTATGATATGACAAAACCAATAATAACTAATCTTACTCATAACATTATGTAAGCCTTTAATTATAATACAGGTACATGAAAAAAAAAATTATACGTGTCAACATCTACATATTTACATTTACACAGGTACAAGTGGAGGAGACCATCATCACTAAGCAGCGTGCTCGACTTAGATGACGGCCTCGAAGTCATGAACTTATAATCCACCCTCGTATATTTCCGAGTAGCATAAAAGTTGCCGCGTATCAGTGTGTTTGTCTGTCGATACCCTCTCTTCCTCCAATTCCTGCCGACGTCTTCGCAGACACTCGGGTTCTCTTTCAAGCTGCGCTATTGAAGTGGACATTATTGTTCACTTCGCTTAATACTCATTACAATGTTTTATTTTATCCTGATGTGTCGCTATTGTTGTACACGCTTTTAATTTCACAATTATATTGTTTGTAACAATTATCATCTCTGTTACAAAAGAAAGTCTATGTTATGTGTTTGTCCAAAAATGAAAATGAATTTGAATTGAATTGAACTGAATCATGGGTCTTTCTTTGTGTCTCCCTCAGTTGAGAGTGGTTGGGATTGTGAATATTATTTAACCAAGCAAGCGATCACTCCCCACGAGTGTGCATTTTCGCAGTGGCGGATCCAGAGGGGGCGCACCGGGTGCGCGCCCCCTCTTTATTTACTAGTATTTATTTTTTTAAAGAAATAAAAAAATAGGGGGGGGGGCGCCCCCCCCCCATTTTTTTTTTAAAGGCGCCTCCCCTTTACGGAATTTCTGGATCCGCCCCTGTTTTCGTATGAATTTCGCAAACACTTACGAAATCATGTCATGTCATGAAGCAGATAGATGAGCTCTTGAACTAAATACAGAGAAATACCATACGGACGCTACGGTCATTGACCTCAATATGTATGGTGCCATGACAAGGTATTCAGATTTTTTTTTTTCTGTTTGCATGCTTGTTTGTTTGTTTCTTCGAGTTCTTGATTGATCGGGTATTTGTCCATTTATGTCGTTGTACTCAACGGTGAACTTTCAGGGGCATTGTTGTCATATCATGTTCGGTCGGAAACTAGACTGTGGTCCTTTTTTTTTTCCCCAATAGGTGATCAGTCATGTTCGAAGCTTATCTACGTCGAATACTCTCCGAACAATAATATTTCGTGTTAGTTTGCGTCATGTATATCATGCGATAGTATCGTCACTTCAGTCGCCACATTATTCCAATAACAACCATAGCCATAATAATTTTACCTTTTAATTTTGTTATTTCCTTTATGATAGAAAAAAAAATATTGCAAGCATTTTGCGCATGGACTTCGTAGAGAGATATTGCAATAACAATTTCTGCAAGGACAGGCACGAATTTCTGATTTACTGTATGTTCAAACGCAATATCACATTGTCTTTCCATAATACATGAAGATATACTTCGACCTTTGACATTATCGTAAATCTTATCAGCAGAAGATTTAGAGGGTAAAACGCAGTGAAATTAATATCAGTCTATGTTAATGTAACAAAATAAAAAGGATACAGAATAACATTGTAGGGCTAAGGACGCTTAAACTAGACACGCAAAATAATGATTCGCCTGCTTTTACTCACCAATCACAATAAATTTACGGCATAATTATGATATGGCAACATGCATGTAATTTTTTTACTTTCACGAATATCTCAATGAGTCAATATCACGAGAGGAATACGGGCTCGGTTTGATATAAATTGGCATTGCACAATAATAATTGTAAAAAGTACACATGTACTATGTACGTAACAAAATACCGCGTGACTACATAAGACGATATCATGACACAAACTAAAATGTTTTCTTTACATAGTGCGTATATCTAGAGGTCTAGACTATAATAGTTATCATGCCAGAAGTACTGAAATGTGAGTTAATGCATCATTCACCTCCTGTTTTTTTTTTTTTTTTCACTGAAGTGTCTAGAAATCACGATGGACGGTGAGGTCGCTATGTCACATCAGCGTTTGGTCATTGATCACTGGTCGTGTTCCAGGGTTACGGCAAATCACACATTATCTTTCCTTTTTTTTTCACTCGCTAAGCGGCTGCATTCTCAAGTCTAATTTGGTTGGACAACCGCAGCAGATAGGTTAATAAAGAATATTTAAGGCACTTCTAAACATGAAACGAGCAAAGTGTCTCAAATTTTCAACATTATCTCTCTTGTTTTCCTGTAACATCTTGTTGAATCAGCTGCATTTCCGATAAAATTATGATTACAGTTTGTTATTCCGAAGGTACGTTATTTCGAAAGTTCACTGTAATCCGAAAACGAAATAAGGTTCGTGATTACGAAAGTTTGTTGGTACACACTCTTTTTTTCGTTTTCGGATTAACGAACCTTCAGAATGGCGAATGTTTGGAAGAACGCCAGAAATGTTCATATTGACCAAATTTATTTTATTTTCGGATTATATAACATCTACGTATACGGTATTACTGTGTTTCGGAATAACGAACCTTCAGAATAAGGAACATCACCCGTGGTTATACTGATGAAAAAAAAAACAAACACGTTCATACTTCAATGCTCTTCACGTCCGTCAATTTTGACTTCACCTAGGCATTCATTAGCTTAAATTGAACAAGGCGACAAGATGTTAAAATTTAGCTTTAGATTAAAAAAAAAAAAAAAAAACACCGGAGGCATGGACCTGGTACCCCTCTCAAAAAGTACAATATCATAGGAAGAAAAATCATGAAAACGCCCATCACAGTTATGTACTAGTGTACTGATTGATCTGGGATCGATCTCAAATTCATAGTATTCTTTCGTTGTTATGTATCAATCATCGCTATAAGAATATGAACATTTAAGTGTTGGATACAATTATCCAACACAATAAGCAAAAGCATTCTGACACACACTATGTGTGATACACTATGATAAAACCCATGCAACCAATTATATTCATACACATGTATTTAGTGGTTCAAACACAACTTACATACACTCACACAAACACCTTATACACAGATTCATCGGAACCCTCCCTCTCTCGACTCCATTTCATATCCTCGTTTTCTTTCTCTGCAGCAGCTACCATTCTCTATTTCAGACTTGTTAGAAATCTCTTAAAGCGACCCTCCATTTGCTCGTCTCGACTTCGTGGTTGAGGTCGCACCGGTTTCTGCACGAACAAGGCCTCGGAGACGTTCCTCAGGAGCACCGTCCCGTTCGGACGCTTTCTGGTAAACGGGCCGTTGGTCACGAACTCGATGATGCGCTTGTAGAGTTGCGGGGACGCGACGTCCTTGAAATCGGCGGTGAGGGTGAGGAAGTCGACCAGCTTGTTGACGTCCTCGTCGTCGTTCTTCTCGTCGAAGCAGTAGGTGATGTCGAACAGCGTGGAGATCTCCGAGGTTTCGAAGGGGATGGCCCGCATGGCGAGGCTGTCACGAATGTGTTTGGCGTTGATGTAATGCGCTGCCTGCCTGTCGTGATAAGGACTGACGCGCTTCCATACTCCCCAGAATGCACCGCCTGTGGAAATGGAAGCCAATTATACAGATACATTTAGTGTCAGCAAAGAGGTACTAGGGGAGCTCCTCCTTGGTGTCAAATTGTGGCTTTCCCTCATCAAAATTATTTCAATTTCTTCATATACGGCACTGATAATATACTTGATTGATCTCTCTATTGTCTGACAGGCTGAATGATTCGTTACTTGGATAATTGATGGAAACGTTTTCATTACCTTTTGTTTATTGCTTTGTTGATTAAATGATCTATTGAATTCAATCTTATCCACACACTATTCACAGCATTCACAGTATACAAAAATACCGAAGGATTAAAGCGCAAAATAGATAGAAATTCCTTTGAATAAATACAACGCAAAAATAGTTTACAACTGAATTACGCCATTATGTAGACTGACTGAAGATGTTTTAAGCCTGTGTTAATGTGGTAACGTAATTACGGGTTCAAGTCCTTATGAAATTACCAAGAACGTTCGGCAAAATTGTGCAATCAGATTAAAACGTGAAGGAACAATGTTGAAGTAGAAACTAGGGGAAAACCGTGGTCAACTTTTCGCAAGTCGTTCTGTAGTAGAACTTCACTCATAGAAGCCCAATAGACATGATAGAGTATACATGTAAAATATGTGCCTTCAGCACTGTTAGGATTATCCAACCCAAATGGTATTTTAAATTGTACATATGCAGTGATCTTCCAATGGAGATCAAAATAGTCTTGAAGCATTAGAATAGGATGCGAAAATTACAGTTCTATTTTGGTGAAAGCAGAAGTCATTTCTATACCTCATTTTGTGATGTCGTTAATTGTTAAATCTTCCATCGGGAATGAGAATTATAATTTCCCCAGAGATCCCATGATTGTGTCCCAAATTATTGGATTTGATTGTAATTTTATACGTATAGTGGCATTTCATATGGTGAGTTTTAGCTGCATCATTGTTGTTTAATCATCATTTTATTCAAATTCAAGGCAATGTGAATGAAACATAATATTATACAAAAGCCAGGTCCACCGTTAAAACGGCAGGTTAAAACACCTATATGAGTTACAAAATAGCTGTTGAAAGTTACCCAAAGTACAACACAAAATACACATAAATCATATCACACAGTCATATACTCTAAAATAGCTATAAATATATCAGTGCAATACAATGACAACAATGATATATTCCTCCTCCACAATATCAAGGTAATAATTCTCGATATGGATAAAAGTTACAATAATACATTCAGTACACATTATATACATATACCTGTACCATCTCACCGTAAGTTACTGCGTCGTATCAATTATGAAAGATACTTCCTCCTATTCTACCCCCCCCCCCACTAGAAATGGCACAGCTAATCTGTGCATTTTATTCAGTTTCTTTGCCCTCGCTCGCTCAAATCCAACTTGACCTCTCACCTGTAAAAGTCACTACCATGAGGACGCCGTCGTCGACAAGAGCATGGTAGAGTCGACCGAGATCAGCGTTGTAGTCGTCGCTTTGATACATGCCATGGAGAGCTACGATCACGTGATACTTGGTTTCCTTAGTCCCACCGACCACGTCCTCCACGGACCCCGAACGGATGTTGATGTCCACGCCCAACAGGTCACTCCGCTTCTCCTGAATGAGATCGCGGAAGCGCTCAGCGTGCCTCTCGGTGTGGGCGAGCACGGTGAGGTTGACGGCCTTGAAGCACGACTTGATGGCCGCTGCGATGTCGAGGTCAATCTCCTCTGAAAGAAGAACAGAATCGTAATCTTTGGGTTTATGGGGAAGAAGGATGTTGATACAAATATGATATAGCCATATCATATCCTGTACTCGTACATTAATTTCTACTTCAAGCACATGATAGGTTCAAACATGTGACAAAGTTTAAGAAATGCTCAGACGCAAAAGACCATCAAAACATATTAGTTAGCACTCTTTTATTCGTAGGATAGGGCCGTAGCCTTTAATTCTGAGTTTTGAAAATGAATTGATTTCACGTGCCCACTACGAAGGAAGCAGTTGGTGTGAGTAATGAATATCTTGGGTTGGTCTTCGTGATTTTAGATAAGCCTTCGAGATGTAAAAAAAAAACCCAAAAACAACAACAACAAAACAAAACAAAACCGAGAGATCTCTTACCGAAAACATTTCGAACGGAAAGGATGTCGATGGTGGCGTCGGGCGGGAAAGTGGCGTCGACTTTGCCTACGAGCCTGAAGAGGATGCCAGACTGGTAGGTATCGCTGACGTCGGTTTTCTTCGCCCTGCTTTTGGCCGCGTCAAAGGCCTGTAAACTCGCTTCGCCGTCCCGGAAAATGCTCTGCAGCGCCGACTCTGCCATGACGAGTTTCTACGACTGTCTGATTTCTGAGATGGCTTCGGAGGTGGTTTGTTTTGGAATCTAGACTGAGTTTTGATACTGCATGTCTACAAATACTTGCCGTGTTTAAATACCACAGCCTACAGGAGGAAAAAGAAGGGATCGAAAGTTTTTCGACTTCACTTCGTCATACTTTTTTTTTCGTTTTATTTGCTGTGGGTTTTTGTCATGAACGTGATGACAAATTGATTTACTTCGTAAGGCATGTAAGGGATTTTTGTTAAGTGCCGTCTCTACCTGCAAATTTTTACCGAGTGTGAAGTATTACCCCGAAGCTATTTGGGTCGACACGCAATATGGTAGTCCCTGTCGTACTCGAGTATGTGTTGCTCGTTTACCTTTCAATTCTTGGGTAAAACTGCATGGACAGTACTGTTCTTGATGTATAGCTCCTCCCTTTCCCTTCGATGTCATTCACACATTGCATGATCTGCGAATTTTAAACTCCTAAGAATACCATTTGCTGTCACTGAAAACACAGACTGAGAGACAAGACTAATGGTAGAGAAAAAGATGGAGAGAGGGCGGAGGGGAGAGAATCGCTCTCAAGCATACCCTACCCCACGATTCTCTGCACCTGAAAATGACATCAAACCTGAAATGAAGTGTTTTTCTTTCAATGAATAGAGCATTAGATTTGATTTAATTCTTTCTGAAAGATGTTGCAATCTCTTCATTACATATCAAATATTTGGAAGACGCCTTCCTTGACGCATGTGTTTTACTCAGCGGATTGTAATCTTATACAAAAATTCATTTTAAAGTACATGTAGGCCTATTGCACAGACCTTAAAGGTCCTGTTTACCTTTGGGACCAGTGATTTAAAAAAATGTTCAAGTTATCACTTTTCACGCACATGTGCAGGTCAGTTGTATCACAAAACATCTTACCATATAACATTTTTGAAATAAAGCCTAAAATATAAGGAGATATCACTATTTTTCTCATTACACTATAACTGTAGACGGTTTAGTCTTGAAACATTTTTATTATAACTATTGTTCACATTTTGTATATCTAACAATACTTAACATCGATTATACTGGTTCAAATTTTTACAATGGTTGTTTTTATCCGTTTTAGAACTATTTTGAAGTGCTAATTCTGGGTTTTTGTTCCATCTGCAAATGGTAAATTATGCCTGTAAGATAAGGTAAAAGTAAGGCAAGGATGACATGGCCATGATTTCGAATCAAAATGGGGAAATGACGACAATCTTTCTGTGCATTCAGAATACTTGCTAGTCTTTGTCTGAAAGATGAAATATGGTATGAAGCAATCATGTTCTATGTTCAATTCCTTCCTCATCTTGTCTGCCGAATTCATGTCCTCCATCTATAGTGAATTGTATCATCATAACAGATCTGTGCAAACATCTGTATCCAACTCTCTAGCGCCAACAACAATACGAAAACATCTCAAATAGATAATCTATCTCTCTGTCTCTCTCCCTCTCTCATGAAGATGCCTCATATCCTTCTTTTCCTCAATCCTCATTCCTACATCCACGTTACATAACCAGCAGAGAAAAAGGGTGGTGTCCCCGGAAGGGGAGGTTTAATAGATCAAAATAGCCCACGACGACATTGAGCTCTAAAGCACTGCTTCCTATCCCGGCCACCAGGCGTTCAGAGGTGACAATAATAACTGGAAAGTACCAGCCCTTAACTCATTCTTGTCGATGTGGATGGCAATATGTGCCGCAGTGTAGAAAAGCCCAATCCATGGAGTAAAAGTTAAGTTCATTTAGCACTTTTGGTTTCGGCAGTCCTCTGCAAAAAAAGATTATTGAAATATTGGGGTGTTTTTTAATGAATTATTCAAAACTGTGTTAGGTAACTAGACACTGCCAACGCAAGCAAGATTTATAACAACCTTTTGTTTTCTGAAGGTGCAATTCAGTTAACCTTTGCCACGGGATGAACTTTGGATGATAGTCGTTAGATGTGAATGTACACACTATAGTTTGTGATTTAATCGAAGAAGGCATTTCTGCAATCAATCTTCATATTTTGCAAAGAGTAATAATGCGCAAATAGTCTACAGAAATTTGGTAAAAAAATAACGTTCAAAATCTTTCGACAATTTTAATTTTTTCCAGGTTATATCAACAAATAATAGTCTATTAATCGCCCTAGCTTGCCAAGCAAGGCATACAGGCCGCAAGCAAACCTACATTTGTACAATCTCAATCTCGTACCTTGCTAGATCATTAATCAAATATGGTTGCTGGTAAAGGTATTTGGAATTCCTTACCATAGGATATATTATGCTTGCTATATATAACCTGTTCATTCTTATAAAGAGTATATAACACTATCACGTGTTCATTCATTATTCTGTTAATGCTTACCAAAATATGAAACTGATTAAATAATAACAAATATTGCAGCATTGAATCACATGATACAGTGTTAATATCTTATACAAATAAAATTGATTTGAGGTAAAACCAGTATTATTTTGATCACATGATCTCGTTATCACACGTTGCGATATGTCAATAATGTCTCAGTATGATTAAAGGCAAGATGCATCAGCATTAGCTCTAGTACAAGTTTATTTTGTTTTTGTTTCTGTCATGTATAAGATATAGTTTATAAGATATAGTTTTGGGAAGTCTATTGACGGTAACTGCCAACAAAACGTAATATTGATACTGCTGGAGCTTTGATCTCGATTACCATAAGATGACGTCCGATGGAAAATACTGAACTCCCGGATAGCAGGTTGGGGGAGTGGCGTATGTGAAGATCCAGGGACTTCGGTATGTTTTAAAGGGCCTCTCCTTTTATACACACGTGTTTGTTGACGAATGCTCGCATGTTTTTCTCACTTGGTAATTGCCGGAGTTCGTTATACCGTAGATTCCAAAACAAGGTGATTCCTGGCATGGAGTCGATACGCGGCAGACCCGCGGCTCCCGTAGCACAGTGGGTTAATGTCTACAGCGGCATGGTGAAAACAAAGAAAACAAAGACTCGTGTTTATGATTTTGTACGTTAGAAAGCCTGATGAAGTCAAGGTATGGTGGACGTCGGACATTAGAGATCAATTATCGTCGCTAACAAGATATGTCTCTCACTATTACCCTCCTCTTGAAGAGTTTGATGTTTATGTTCAGGGAGACGCGGCGGGGCTCATTACCCCCACATAACTCCCAGACAGATTCCTTTATAGAAGAAGGTTAACTGATTTTAAATTATGTTATTCTCTTTCGGGTGGGGGATGGACATCGTTGAAAGTGTCAAAAAGCCGGTTGTTATTTGAAAGGACTCTTTATACATCATTAGTATGTCACATAATCGCGTCTATGGCGGTGAAAAAAAAATTGTTGTTGTTGTTGTTGTTGTTGTTACTGCTGGTGCTGTTTTTGTTATTGTTGTTGTTGATGTTGTTTTTGTTGTTGTTTTTTCTATGTAGTTTAGTCCGATTGAAAGATGCTTTAAAATTCCATGTGTGGATGATCAAGTTATTAAAGGGAATGCGCTCCTTTTTTACCATTCTCACTTTGCTCAAATTTGACAAGTACTAATCTGATTCCACTAGACATCTTTAGTAAGAATTGATTGAAGTTTGGAAAGCTCCAAAAGGGAATCAATGTATACCTTAATTATAAAGAAATGAAAGCATAAATGAAAAAACTTTCTTCCAAAAGGCACTAAGTCCATTGAAAAATGATGGATTTATCGCCTTTTGAAAGCAAGCTCTTGAAATATTGCCAAACCAATGAACGTGCCGCAGACCTCTTTATAGGGCGCGTTGATGATTGCTGTCCAGTCATCACCATTCTCCTACATGCAGTACTTTTGAAATTCCGAATATTGGACGCACGCTGTAATTTAACTTTTTTTTTTCTCGTAGGTCTGTGTATTAGCATTAAATCAATCGGAAATGTTGTCAAAGGCAAAGAGAATGTTAAAATGCAGTTTGCCAGCGCAATTTTATGATATGCAATTTTTAAAGCTCTTCTTGAGATCTCTTCAGCTTCATTTTCCTTTTTTTAACAGTTCATTGGACGTCGTCTTTTTGTGGTATTCTGGTAAGTTTGTAGTTGCGTTAGGTAACGATGTATAACTGATTTTTTGAAATAGACTCTATAGTTCGGAGAAAATTAGATTATTAAGAACCACAATTTTGTATCAGTGAAAATAATCCACAAACTGAAGTTAAACTAATCACGTCTATAATGGCCATGGTCAGTCCGACAACGGAGAAGCACGGAGACGCTCTTTTGATTAGGTGTCCCAGTTTTGGCTGGACCGCCCTCATGTGGTCGAGGGAGGACAGACCAAAAAATAATTCACTCAGATTTTCTTCTTATTATTTTTGTTATTGCCAGTATTTACTAGTATGAATGTTATCACAACTAGACCGTCTGTATTTTTGACATGATTCATATAAGATTTGGTTGAGTCTTTTATTTTTGAGGCAGTGGGGGAGTTGTCTAGAACACGGTTCCCTCGTATACATCTTTTATTCAATCTCCTCTCTATTTTCTGAGATATCAAATGTCGTTTCGTTCTTACTCGTCAAACCGAGTAATACAAATTTAACCTGTTTACTTTAGTGGTTGAAAAGGGGATTGCAAATCATGATTTTTATTACACAAAATGTACAGGTATCACTATTACGGAGCACATTCACAACACGCAATATCCTCATCTCAATATCAGAACTATTTAGAGGTTTTGTTTCAGATAAGCAGTAATGCATTGGAACTATAACTTTAGAAATATGAATGGTGTATTCAAATGATGGAATTAAATCAAAAACTAATGAAGTTTATACTACAAGTAAAATCATACTTCCTATTTTTGTCATTATCATTGATAATGTCAATTTTTTGTTATCCTTTTCGCTTGGTTGCTTCACCTGGTGTAGCCGACAAACACTTCAGCGCGCAGACGCTGGTCAATTACCATGATTATTGTTGCAGGAGGACGTTAAATTAGTTATTACCACCAATTCATTACAACAGAAATGGCTCAATTTCCTGACTTTCAGTCTACCCGAACCTCTCGGCGTGCGGTTACTAGGCACCCTGCAGACGATTCAGCTGCGATTCTCTTCCCAAAAACAGAGCCAAAGGTTTACAATTATTCCTCTGTCAACGTGTCAGACAGATGCTACCCTCGTAAAGCTGACGCTATAATTTGAGAAGACGTGAGGAGGTTGAAACATTTGTTTTTTCTTCAAAATCCAATAGAATTGTCTGAGGGCCGCTAAGACAATTAGCAATTTCAATGGGGTGAATAAAAATGGTATTTTTGCGACATCTCATGTGACAATGATATATCATTTTTTACGATTCATTCATTCATTGCCCTTAAAGTCTCTATTATTATCGTTACCGAAGTATCTTTGAATAATTTACATGGAGACAAATTTTCATGAAAAAAACAACAAATGAAATGAATGGTGGATTCAATGTTTTCAATCCTTTGCAATCCTTTGCAATCTTTTGCAAACGATGCAAACCATGCGAACCATTTTTAATCCTGAAACAAGGACTGTTGCTTATTGTTCTAATCAAACTGATTGAAGTAATACACTGAGGCGACGCTACTTTATAATACTTATTACCATGGATGATATCAATAGTCATGTTCGGTCAACTAGGCTCATAAATAAAATACTCACACTTAAGAAATTAGGTTGCTAAATATCCAAAGGATTACACAAAATGATGGGCCTTTGTTTGGTTAGCAAGCTATCAAGTTATAGGTGATTTTTTTCTTTCTGGTACGCTAAGGTTTGATGTCAATGCCCCCTCAGTTCTCAATTTAAAGAATCTCTGTCCATGATAGGAGTCAAGGCTCCTTTCAATCGGTTCACTCTTCCAATCATGAGATGACAAATCCCCCAAATTAACCCAGTCCCGAGAGCTCCATCTTGAACCCTTTAGCATGGCCTTAACGCACTGAATCACCGCATCCTTTCTGAGGTGTGATTGAGAAAGATTCAGATGTAGAAAGGTGCTCCTCCCCCTCCTCTGTTTCCTTCCACACGTCATTTAACCAAGAAAAGTATACTCATCTTGGAGAAATTGACTATTTTGTTTTTTGTTTGTTTGTTTGTTTGTTTTTCGTTTGTTTGTAGTTGTTGTTGTTTTGAGGGGAGGGGTTGTTAAGGATTCGTAAGAATATGCAATGTTCGAAAGTTAAAGAAGACAGTTTATGAAGCCTTCGATGATTTAATCGAATCCATTTTTAATTCATCTAATATTTTATTCATACAATCGGTTTTTATCAATTTATCCATTAATCACATATCTATAATAAGCCATCCATTCATGAGTATATTCCTTGTTTGATAAAGACACATATTTGACGGGATGCCCTCGTCGATATAAGCTTTTTTTAAGGAGGTCATGAATACATGTTATCATAAACCTTGAACAAAATGTACTAAATAAATAGATGAATAAATTATATAGAATTAGATGAAGAAAAATAAATAGAGCAGTTAATAGATAAGCAAAGCCTCTGTTAGTAGCATTTAAGTACAGTATTGCAGGAATTCCAGTAATTATACAAATCAAGTCATCCCTGGTTCATCAATGTTGTCAAGAGTTCACTAAGTTACTGAAACAATTCAAGTGCGCAATTGGGCAAAATGTCTTGCAGGAACAGTAAGTAGTCCCAGTCACAGACGCCTAATTACCGCACTGATGGCGAAGTCTTCCCAAGATCTCCCGCGGGTTGCCTCACCTATGTTGTATACGAGCTATTACAAGTAAGCGCTTAATTACAGGATGTAGGCGTGACACCAAATGAGCTAGAATTGCTGGGGATACCTGTTGTGCACAGCCAGGGCTCAACACGCTCAATCATGGTAATAGGCTAGCATGAATACTCAGGTTTAACAATCTACGCATGCGCACATAAAGTCATATTGTGCAAGACGCGAGTCCTCCCAGTTCTGGCATTGACTGAAGTTGAAAAGTTCCAGTTTCATTTTGCAAGTTCCACCAATTTCTGCGAAATTTGATTTGAAAAAAAAAAGGAAACCAATACTCCGAATATCTCCCCCCCCCCCCCATCACGACCACAATCACACACATAATGTAAAACTCATCATATCCCTTTCAGACTTGAATTTCTGCGCTAATAATTATGTTGTCAGCTTTCTGAGATTGATTGATAGAACGTCTCGATATGGTAACACGGTAAAGAAGTAGGTGTTGGCTTTATGCCTTGTCATTGTGCTAATTACAAACAGTACTCATGTTCGTGATGTAAAACAGGACTGAGCGCGAGTTATTTCTAGCGCAGATTAATTAGACAAAGGAATGTGTTTATATCCTTTGCATAGCACGTATTTATATATACTACTCATTCATGTGAAGTACATACCAAATTTTGCACTTGTTTTCACACAATATAATTGGCCACCTAACATATAAAAATTTTATGTTTAACCTTTGGAAGAAAGCTGTTCCCGACAGCCGCAAAACTTGCTGGAGGCTTGCCTGACATAGCAACAAATAACGC
The DNA here is from genome assembly GCF_040938485.1 of Diadema antillarum. NCBI lineage: Eukaryota > Metazoa > Echinodermata > Echinoidea > Diadematoida > Diadematidae > Diadema > Diadema antillarum. The sequence continues at coordinate 270,004 of NW_027271967.1, read as the reverse complement.
ATTCTATGTCAATGGCATATGCACAGGCACATTAAAGACCTTTTTTTGCGTATATGCATAAGAATAAACGAATACATGAATGTGAATATGTTGTTAAACCGGAATATATTGTTGGTGTTATCAATGCGGGCAGTCATGGAGGTGTGATTATTGTGGAGAAGATGGTGCATAAAAAAAAAATACTTCAGCGGAGAGCGGAAACGCACGTTTTTTTATCTTCACACTTCTTTTCAAAGTGTTAATCACACGTAGACTATGATAAGACCTTGTAGCTGCATTCTGCGATTAGTCACACTGTTGCTGTTACACAGCAAATCCGTCTTTGGTTCCCAAAGGACTTTCCCAAGCAGTTTTCTATTTACTGCAACTCAAGTTTCCCCCCTAAACATGTTGTTGTCGATAGGTTAAAGGGTGAATTTGTAGTGATGAGTAAGAGGTTTTTCATCAGCTTGTGTCTCGAATAAACATTTTCATTTCAACTATAATGTGTATGTATGCATATTATATGTATGCATAAGTTTATGTATGTATGTATATATATATATATATATATATATATATATATGTATATGTATATGTATATGTATATATACATATTTGACATGTAGATGCAAGAAATGTGCCAACTTTTAAATCATAACTTCTTAATATGTATAAACATATGCTATAAATGTTTGTTCATTTTTGTCGCCTTTGGTAACAAATTCAGTTTTATAGATAATGGTATTTTGCCGTCTCAACTCCGCCTCAGCTATTTAAACAAGTATACAGGTATGGCCAATGATCTTTGTTTGCCGCTCTTTCTAGTAATTGACATTGGAAAAGAGAGAGAGAGGAAGAAATGGATATGTGGAAAAAACGAACGTGACTTTTAATGCCACCAGATCGGCAAGTGGAGTGACAAAAGAATGTGGGGGGGGGGGGGGGTCTAAATCCCTTGTTATATTCTTCTTGATGGAATCTCAAACACTGAAGGTGTTCTTTAATTTACATAATTATGTTCAGGGCGAAGTGATGAGGTCGTGAACTGTCTTGTCATCGTGGACGTGCGTCATTCTGTCCAGCTTGACCCACCTGGACTGGTCAAGTCCTGGTGTCTACCTGGGGACCCTTCATGGCATATAGCATGTATCATGTATACATACCTATGCAAGTAAGTATATAAGCCGAACATGTTCAAATGAGTAAATCATTACATCATGTACACATTATACACATACATATACGCGCACATATTATTTCCCTTTATTTTGCATGCGCACAAGTTTGATTTCTTCCATTTATTTTCATTTATTTTCATTTATTTTCATTTTCAACAAAGAGTATCAGTATACAAAACAGAGCAAGAAAAAAAAGCGATATACATGTATATCTACATACATCGAAATAGAATATAAGCCCAACAAATTGATAAACCTGCACATGGATGCATACTGTTCACTAAATAATGTTGGAAATGTTAAATACGGAGGGAAGATATAAAACCGAGCTTGTAATATGTATTCCTTTTAAAACCATCATAAAAAAGGTACCATAATTATAATGATATACACTGTGTGTCCGGTACAAGATACCAGCAAAGCTGTCTGCTGGGTTGTGATTACATTTTTATCAACCTTTGATATCCAAAATTTGTCATAAATATTTGATATCATATCTCTAAAATACTATACGGGCTAGTAATATAATGACTGTGAGTTGAAGACAGCTCCACTATCAATAGTAATATCTGTCAGCACCATAATTTGAAATATATATAACAATGATGTATGACCATTGTAATTATTAACATCTGTCCATTGTTCAGACACTTCGCAGTATATGATGAGCGAAATGCAAGCTGCAGGAGGTAACAAACATTTTTGCTTTAAGAAGACACAGATTGTTATTGAAATCATACCCTTTGTTATGCCAAATTTTCTTCTTCAAAAAATAGCTGTGAGCTAGAGGCTATACGTAATAAGTACAAGTTGTATTTCATCAGCACACCTTGTGTGCTCTTAATTGACTACCTCCTTTGCTAGGTATTAGGGTATCGAATCTTCAGTAAATTGCTATAAATACACAGAACGTAACACCGTTTCCACACGAGACATCCGCATTTCCTTTCTGTTCGGACATTCGAGACTTATTTCAAAGGGGATAAAATAGTGTTAATCCCCTCCCAAAACAACCCATTTTGTCCTCGTTGAGTGGATCGCAGGTGCACACCTTATCAAGCTAGTCTCTTCACCGCGGTGAGGAGACGGCGCACCGTCTCCACAAGGTATTCAGAAAAGCTCCTATGATATTTACAAATTTTGATTTTTTTTTTAAAAGTCATTAGCGTAAAGTGTAGTGAAAATGTGATTAACCTGAGGCCGGTCTGTTCAGGATATTATTTTTTGTACGCACGCCTACACACCCCTAAGTCATCGCCAAAACAGTATGGCAAACATTTTTTACACTGTAAGCTGGAAAAGTGTTATCACCATTATGTTGTTATTACTATGTATGAGAGTGTTACCTGCGGTGACAATATAATTCAAAACCCAAGAATATTGAATATTATACAAGCAATCATGAATACTACACACGCGGTATGTTCATTGGGTATTGGCACAAGTCACGGCCGGTGCCATGTTTTTTAAAAGTGAGGGACCAAAACCGTTTACACCCTATGTATTCCTCTGTATTGTGCAAAAATATCCCCCCCCCCCCCGGGTAATAATAATATAATAACAATGTCTTATTTATCCAGGGTAGCCTCTTCAGTGTTGCCACTGCTCTACCAGAGGGCCCTGCCATTATTATTACCCCAGCTATGCCAGGTACCCATTTTTACACCTGGGTCGAGAGGGACATTGTGGGTAAAAACATCTTGTCCAAGGACGTAAACACTGGGCGGGAATCGAACTCGGGTCCTCCGATCGGGAGTCGGGAGTCTTATCCACTATGCCACAGCGCCCCCCCCCCCCCCCCCCCCCCTCCCCGGGTTCCGCCGGCCCTGCAAATGTCTCATTGTTTACTATTTACCACTATTTACCATTGGGATCAATGATTTCACAAATGTTCGAGTTATCACAGGTTTGATGCATTGTGTAGGTCAGTTGTATCACAAAACATCCTACCATATGAAAATTTGGCAGTATAGCCTAAAATATAAAGAGATATTTCTATTTTTTCAATAAACTATAACTGTCGACGGTTTATTCTAGAAACGATTTAAAGAAAACTATTGTTCATATTTTGTACATTTACCAATACTTAACATTGATCAAACTGATTAACATTTTATGTTCGTTATTTCTATCCCAAACTCACATTTTAGAACTATTTTTAGACACTAAAGGTGGATTCTTCTTTCATTTGCAAATGGCAAATGGTGGCTTTAATCATGATACCAAAGAAAATATATTTGCACACTACATCTGTGCATGTTTACATTCAAAGTATGATTGAAATGCTCCATCAATTTTAACTACAATACCAGGGACAAGCAAAAAAAAATGCTTCTTGTATGAGGCCAATGTTTTACGCTGCAATTTACTGAAAATTTGAAACAAAGAAATGAGGTCTTGGTCATTTGTCACACATAAAAAAGATGATGATGATGATGATGATGATGATGAAACGGTATTCATACAGCGCCGTTTATCTGGAGAAACATTCAAAGGCGCCCGGCTCCCACAATATGTCATTGTGGAAGCTCATGATAGACTTCAATCCAGGGATGGATGTAGCCTAAAAGGGGGTACCGTTAATAATTTAGATTTTCCACATTTGTAACTTCCTTTCTGTTTTTCTGTTTTGTTCGCCTGGACGACTGGTTCAACGTATCAAATGCTTGCTAAACTACGGGTAATGAAAGAGAAAAGTATGAGGGATTCATCTTTTGCTTCAGCATAGGGGTTGTAAGTAGAACTAGTGGGATATTTGGCCGTAGCATGGAGGACGGCAGTAGGAGCTGTCATAGCCAAAGATTTTGATATTGTGGTTTTGTATTGAACAAGCCCTCTACATTTTAGCTATAACTTGATGATAATGTGACCAAAGGGTGAACCAAGATGATCAAAGAATACCATTATCTTGACATAGATAAATGTGAAATTATGACAAATAGCTCATGATCTATCATAATGCATGTGCATCATAACGGTTTAATGATGTGCTTCTAATTTTTGCCCCCCCCCCCTTCAAACTATTTCCAGCAGACGTTGGAGTGAAGTAAATGGATTATATCTTGGCAGAACTTTTATGTCATGACGAACGAATGAATGATGATGTTATGTGAACAATTATAACGTTTCACTCTTTGCTTACCACGTGTCTACTTTGTACATCGAAAGAGTTTTTGAAAGGAAAAGTTATCCAGTTGTTATATTCGGTTTTGATTGCTTGTTTTAAAATTCTACGAACATCTGCAGTTTCATTCATCAAAATTTCATATCATCCTTCTGACATAGTTCGCAACCCACGTGGTCATTTTGCCCTCAGAATTGGAAGATTTCCAAAATCAAGATGTCACGGTTCATGTGGGATTATTGCAACCAAGGAAGAGAATAGTCATAACATGATCCTGATCTTGAACTTAAAGAGCACTGTTATAACATGAATGAATCACAATCATATTTATTTCGCACAAGCCGACTTCAATTTGTGGAGACAGCTTGTAACAAAATTGTGTTCATTAGGCTTTTGAAGACCAAATTTAAATCTTGGGCATAATCATGTTGAGTCTCCGTTTTGTTAGGTTTTTTTTTAAACCTTTGGTACACGGGATGTAAATGGACATCAGCGCAGTTGTACAAGTCACTGCAATGAATCATTATCTTGCCTTAAATAACAGTGTGAACTTTTCTAAAGTTAGCCGCGACACGTAATCATCCATGATAAATGTGGAGTGAAGAAATTTAATCATGAAAAATTTATTTCATTGTCTGAACAGGGTTTGACAGTTCTTTGTACTTTGCGTCAGTTTTTAGATCATGAATCACGACAGCAAAGTTTATTGGATGAGGGCAGTATACATCTTCTTTTGTTTACGGTCCCGCGTCTGAAAATAAGACGATAATTGATGACTTTATGGAGCGGCTTTCTTGGTCGAGCACAATTCAAGTTTCTTCCGGTGGCATGTCATCGTCTCTATCGTTTCATTACCAGTCCATAAAAACCGCCTTGCAATCGTGTGTCATAGCCCAGTTGTTATAACAATGTTTGGAACTCGGTGCTCTGGTTTTATAATAGCTTTTTGTTTGTTTGTTTGCTTGCTTGATTGTTTCTTGTTGTTGTTGTAAAAACAGTTGTCGTCGTTGTTGTTGTTTCGGTTGTTTTTGTTTTTGATGTTGATGTTGTTTTTGTGGTGGTGGTGGTGGTAGTGGTTGTGGTTGTTGTACAGATTTGGATCCCGAGTTTTCTATTTGCCCTGAAGTGAAACCGTCCTTAAAGTTGAGGTGTAAATGTGAAGTTCAAGTTTGTGAAGAAGTTTATTGCTTCACTGCAATCGACAGTGATTGTAATTGCTTGTGATATTTGGCATGAGACAATATTTGGAAAAAGTTATCACTCTAACATGTCTAATGGATAACTACTTGCGTCAGGGTCCATTCCAAGAACTCTTCTAGTATCGTTACCGTGGAACGACAATGTGCTTATCAAAATCAATGAATTCTTGCATCGGTTTGTTTGTGTGTGTGTGCTTTTTTACTGCAGTTGTTTGTTTTTTTGCAAGTAATTGACAAAGTTTTCGTCAATGAAGGGCAATTTGTCCATCAGATGCGATAATGTGTTAGCTCTAGGCTTTTAGCAATCTTGAGATCCTCCAGATTTGACCCTTGGTCATTAACAACACAATCACGCTTCTTCGGCAATGTGCACCATCTTCGCGGCTTAGAATGCCAATATTCCACGCTTGTTCGTATCGTCTGGGTCTGGAGGCTAATTATTTTACTCAATTCTGGCTTCTTCTTTTTTCTTTATTGACAAGCGCGCATGTGTGATCCATTCCTTAGCGCTCCCATGGTCAAGTCATTGGCTTAAAACTACATGCACGCAGGGTGCAAAGCCACTGGACTGCACTTGATACAGGAAACTATAAAGGATAAGATTTCGTTGCTTCCTGTGTCAAGTGCATTTCAATAGATTTGTACCCTTAACTGTGCTTGTGATGAAATAAAACAACCATGATTCACGACACAATCAAAGTGTTTAAAGCAGCTTCTTTTTTTCAAAAAGTGGGCAATTTTTTTCTTTTTTTTATCCGCACCATTTCATCAAAGTTACAAGCAATGGGGAAAAGAAGTGAGGAAATAAAAGAATCTGAAAAAGATCAATCTACTTTCATATCGTGCGTCTTTTATGCGGCCATGTGATAAAGTTACCTGATGTGGAATATCATGTTATCAGGTGGTTGTCAAAGTCTTGTAGAGAGCAAAGAGAATTAAAACATACTTCTACACAGTAAATACTACCAATATTGGTAGTTACAGGTTGAATATCACAGGTAAAAGTGTCAGTGGTGGCAAAACTAGACACACTTGCTAGAGGTACATATATCTGTGAAAATGTCAGTGGTAGAGCAGAAATATAGGCTGTCATTTTTTCAGTTATTCTAATTTCCATAAGTTTGCGGTTAATGCATTAGCACCACAATATATCATTTCCCTGGATATATATAAAAAAAGAACAGATAAGGAAATGGCTCATATTTTGGAGACCTATAAGTTATTCGTCGGATATTTCTCGTAAAAATCACATTGACAGTAACTAGTTTTCCTCTGGTCGCAATTGTGTTTAAAAAAATACAGAAAAAATACAGAAAAAATGATTGATATTTAGACTCATATAGGAGACCGTTAAAAAATTAATTGCACTTATTTTCTGTCTTATGATTGTTCTTACACTTAAACGCAATCAGCGTCCCAAGGGCCTACATCAATCTCATCTATAGTCACAGTGGTTTCGCTCGACTTAGGTAAACCAAGAAGGTACTATAGGCGAACTCGCCTAGTACCTCCTTGGGTAAACGCCAGGCTTAGTGTTATCAGAATTCCTGTCATGTCCATCAAGCTTTATTTGGCATGTTTGGAACAGTTGTACATGACATCATCATATTTTGTCTTTTATTTCTATTCTATCATATAGGCGTGGTTATTTACACTTCCAGTTAATCTTCCTTTATCGGTCTAATACCAAGAATACCTGGTCGAAATTATCTTGCGGTTTATGCGAACGCGTAATAACGCTCGAATGTATTAGGGATGCAATTTTCAAATAATTATGGTTCCAAACCATCATTTGCTACCCATGCCAAAAAATTAAGTGTGAAAGTAACACAAGCCGTCAATAATTCATCATTCTTTTATATAGCATTTACGTCAGTGTGATATTTCTTGGACGGCAATTCGCCACCATATGATAAGTCCTCGGGTTAGCTTCAGGATCATCGTCCTTGGTATTTTTACAATTACTATTTATGTTACAAGCATCATTTTGTCCACATTATGGGGAAAATGATTAACAGTCCGAGAAGTATTCGACGAAAAAGAGAAAGGTGTGGCTCGAGGTTTAAAAGGCGAATATTGCAAGATTCATTTTTTAAATCTTTAGTAACTGTCTTTCTTCCTCGCCTACCTTCAAGTGGAATCCCTGTCCCGGGCAAATATAACAAGTGTAATGTTTTCGACAATTATGTTCCTTGGAACATCTGGAATTGAGATTCAAATGCGTGTTACATTCACATAGAAGAAACAACGCCGTTAGTGTGAAGGTTAAAGAGCATACTATTTTGGTTTGTGTCACGATAGTAGTCCTACACATGAGGTAAAGCATAACAACTCGATTCAGATCATGTACGATGCCTACATGTGTTTACGTCACAGTAAGTCTAAATGTAACAAAGAGCCTTCCTTTGCAACCATAATGGTAATGTGGTTTTTCAAATTACAAGCACTTTTACTCCCATGCATTTCTAATCTCTTTTTACCTGCATGAAAGAGTTAAATTTTAGCTTATCTTGAGTGGTTCAAGACTTATTTAGCTAACAGAAAACAGTTTGTTACTATCAAAGATAATAATTCAGTTACAAGAGATGTCAAGTGTGGCGTTCCACAGGGAAGTCTTTTAGGGCCGCTGTTATTCATAATATATGTTAATGATTTTTCCTCTGTTTCAGAGGTACTTTCCTTTATACACTTTGCTGATGACACCAGTGTTTTTCTTGCCCATAACGATATCGATGTTCTTGTTCAACAAGTAAATACAGAACTGAAAAAGAGACCAACTGGGTCAGAGCTAACAAGTTATCATTGAATGTTCAAAAAACGAAATATATGATTTTCAGTAATACTGTTGATTCTCTGAACTCAGAAGTAGTTCTGGACGATTGTAATTTAGAAAGTGTGTCACATTTCAAATTTCTTGGTATTTTCGCAGACAATAAACTTTCTTGGAAAATACATATTGATCATATCTGCAAAATGATTTCTCGCAATATAGGTGTTATGAACAGACTGAAATTTTATATTCCTGAAAAGACATTACTTGTGTTATACTCCTCTTTGATACTCCCTTACCTTAATTGTGGAATTTTAGCTTGGGGCAATACTCATCAGACGCTGCTGAATAGAGTGTTATTACTGCAAAAGAAAGCCCTCCGTATCATTTCCAATTCTCCCACTCGTTCACATACAAATGCATTGTTTGACTGTAATAAGCTATTAAAAATCTATGAATTATTTTCATATAACTTAGGCCAATTTATGTATATGTATGATAACAGTTTACTCCCACCACTATCTTTGGTTCTATGTTTCAAAAAACTCAGTCTTTCCATAATTACCCCACCCGACGCTCTAACGAGTTTTATTTACCACTTCTTCGAACGATTCTAGCAAAGAATACACTTATTTACACTGGACCAAATTATTGGAATTCCCTGAATCAAGATATTAAATCTGCTCCTTCTATATACTCATTTAAAAGGAGATTGAAGTTTTTTCTTTTACAAACCTATAATGACGACCCCCAGAATTAGACTAGTTTATAGGCTTATTTTGTTATCCGTTATTGCCGTTCTTTCTTATTATTTTTACTGTTTCCTAAGCTTTGACTATGATAAGATCTTTTTAACCTATAGTTCAAGGGTTTGTTGTGTATTCTTTTCTTCTTCTTCTTCTTCTCTTTCTTCCTCAAACATCCGAGGATCGTTGTCTCTATTGCATATTCCTGTCTATTTTGTTACCTTTTTGTCACGCTATAGTCTTGTTTCTTCTCGTATCGTCAAGTCAGTTTTCTTTCCTACAAGTAGTCTTGTTGCTGTTCCAGTCTTGTCTCATGCTCATTATTTCGTTTGTTGTTGTTTTGTGTGTATCTGTTTGTCCGTGTGTCTCTTAGTGGGCTCTAAAACTTTTTGTGCCAAACTTTTTGTGCTGTTTTGTTGCTATACTCAGTCAAATTTTGCATCGAATACAAGAGGGGCCCACACTCTACAAGCATTGTCTTTTTAGTGGGTCCCTCCGGTTTTTTTTTTTTTTTTCACACAGTGCATATTGACAATTCTGTCACTTTCGTTACCTCAGTGACTATTGCAATGTATCGATTCTGTTAGTTTTTCCTATTATTGTTGTTTTCTCTGTATAAATTTACATGCATTGTTTCTGTCACCCAAGAAAGTAAGATTTATGATTATATTACTTTATTGTGGAAAAAACGAATAAACTCGAACTTGAACTTGAACTTGACATTTTCTTGCCGTTACATCTCTGTAGAATGGATCATATTCAATTTGTTACCTATAATAATCACTGTTTTTTGTTTTCAATTGTACAGTTTGTTGAGAAATTTCAATTTGATCTTAGGCTATCTAAGAGTTCTTGTAGATTTCCTTGCATTTCTTTCAGAGTTCCCTTGCATTTTTTTTTTCAGAGTTCAATGCAATTCCAACAAAGATTTATGAAAATCATTGTAAAGTTTTGACAAATCTTTCCTTCTTTCTCTCTTTTGTAACTTTCCTTTCTGTGTGCATGTGTCTCTGTGTTCAATTCCTCTTCTCCCTTTGTCTTAGAACGACGTTTGCTATGTACAGATTGAAGCTCTGTTTATCTTGCTTTCCCGCGACTAACTTTGTGGTTAACTATCTATCTGTTGACAATGGCAACAAACTTCAGGGAACTTGTTTTCCATTTCCAGCTTGGACACACTAACGTTGGCTATCATGGTTGTTGTTGTCAGTATCTACGTCTTTACGATCTGGCTCCAGCGTTCCCTGCACATCTCCCACACTCCATGCATCTTATTAGCTTTATTAACACCCAGTGGGGAAGCAGTAGACAAATTGTCTGCGTTGTTGGGATCAGTACAACACAGATCGTCATGAGATGGTCCTGAACATCACAAGGAGTATATGACTCGCTTCTCACAGAGATAGAGGGTCTCATCAACGGTTGGTTGGATCCTGCTGATGCGAATGAAGCGACTCACCCTCGACTAATGCTGATCATTACTATAAATTGTTTCATATGCAGAATTTTTTCGCACCTGTCCTGTTAAGCAGGACTCGTAGCATCTGAAATTACTACCTCCGGTCATGCAATAAACTTCCATTATATTGTTCAAGCTTCCTGGGGAGTTATTCCCGGAGGCTGCCATTTTTAAGTGCCTAGAATAAGTGGTATAATTCTACGGGGGCCCTGATGACTTCCGGGTGCATGGAAAATGTATTGTGCATTCAGTTCTGTGCCTGAAGGATATTATAGCGCCGTGTCTGTCAGGGTTCGAACCTACAGCGCTTTAGCCACACACGGATCTTTACCTCTAGACTTTGATTCTAACTCCAAGCCTCCAAATCCTTATGTTAAGTCATATCTTTCCTGGGTAATCGTACAACAGTCTTATTCCCTTTGATCCCATGTTTCCTGTCGCCTCTCAGGAATGTTTGAAGTAAGTGCTAAACTGGAGCTGCCCCACAAATAGGAAGATAATTGATTCATGTGGCATTGCATCAGGACTTGTCTTTCTCAAACATAAGGATTGACTTGTTTTGTATTCTTTGGAGGCTTGGTTAAGATACAAAGCTTCATCAAGTCAGGGAGGTGGAGACCTCACCTCCCTGATCAACTGGTCTATAAGATTTGTTCCACACATGCGTGCATACATTCATGCGTCTGGCATGATTTGCATCACTAACAGTGACTGATGTTTGTGCCCCCTCCCTCACCCAGCCGGCTCCCGAACTTCATTGAAAGGCTACCTATGTGCGATAATGTGCGTTATACAGTTGCATTCCTATTCTTCGTCTTACATAAACTTGAAGATGGTGATACTAATCACTGTGACTTAGGCCTACTGACTGACATCTTGTCTTACTGAAAGCCAGAGGGATATTGACATTACGTAACATGTACTTATACCTCTTTAAAGACAAACACAAAAATAGGTCATGGCTCGTCGAGAGCTCTTGCCTGTTCCTTTTAAAGTAACATATGAACAACTTTCTCGTGATGATTACTGTCAACCTTTCTTGCACTTTTGCGCTTCACTTCGCACGAAGGAAATCATCTATCGCCACTTTTTTTAAAACAAAGTTTGATTTCAAGAATGCCCACCATAACACAGGGCGTGTATCTGCGATCGATTCCTGGATAATGGATCAGCGTCGTTATTTATGGGAAGCGCGATGGTGCTAGCCTATTGTCGCTAGATTACCTAAAAGGATGTCAGGAATTAATTTGTGACTGAGGGTTATTATCATCGACGCGCTTGAAGCAACAACAAGCACCCCACAAGGCAGGAACCCAAGAGCACACAGTCTTTATTGATGACACACTGACGATAGAATTTCTTGCCTCAGAACTGAAGTAGCGGTGATAAGAAGTACAAAGGCAAAGTGAGCAACAACAAAAATAACTCGGAAGATAGCCAATGATGGTAACAATGATAGTCATGAAAGAACTTTTCAGTTCAGTTCAGTTCAGTTCAGTTCAGTTTTTATTTCTGCATTTCAAAATCAATGCAAATCAACAGATCAACAAAATACTTACATAGTCATTTACACAGCTAATATTCGTAACGTTTGGATCTTACATACATTTTCTTTTTTTTTTCAAGAACGAATATCATATATGAAAGGAAGCAATAGGAAATGATAAAAATGAAATGCAGGGGACCATCATCATAAGCTATGCTTGACGAGGAAGATGGCCCCAGGTAAAGAGATACATCTTAATGATAATATTTAATAATGAGAAGTGACAATGAAAGTATTGATTAGGAGAATAAAAAGACAACTTTGGAAAGGGCATGAAATGATTGTCACAAATGATCGAAGGAAAATACTCTCATTGTGTGATTTCCTTTGTACTGTAACTTTCATAATTATTGTTATCAGTTTGAAATTGGTAAGACACTATCTCCATTATAGTCGGATTTAAGACAATAATTACAATGCACGGCAAATGGAAGCGTTCATGTTATTTCTTTTTATGAATGAATCACAGCATAGGCACAAATGGTTGAACAACAGATATAAATTCTTTCCATTTGAATGATATGGCACTCTGTCGTCATACTCTTGTATGACGTCGGATGGAGATTGTATCAACGGATTTCTGAATAATATGCCGTTGATTTATATAAATCTTGACCACTTCGGTTGACAATTGATTTGTTGTGTAATATAAATTCACATGGGCTCCAGGTCTATTTTTCATGTTGCTTTTGCTGTTCACTGTGTGCACGTTATAAGTGTAGTCATATCATTTGGCATGTTTTGATCAGTCTGTGTTCCTATTATATGACCCTACTCGTATAAATCATCGACAAATTAATCGTATTCCGTCTTCATACTTTTCTTATTATCTTTCTGATACTTCAACATTATCAAAACTTAAACATTTAACCATCAACGTCCATTCACTTATGTAGATGGTTACAATCCATATATATAGAAGGGATATCTCCACGGGTTGTCGCTGTGTTATCTTACTTTGCTTTGTTTCGGTCTATTAGTATAATGTCACAATTTCCTCCAGTCTCACTTTCGACGATTACATTCAGTAGATTACGATTATCTTCAATAGATTCCAATTTATGCAAGACGAATAAGGTTTTGGAGGTTTATTGCAAGCGGGTAGTATAATCATATGAATGATATTATTTGTGGTTAATGATTTGAAAACTTTTTCAAAGATCAGTCGTCCGTTGACAATTTGCTCCCATGTATCATGACATATCGACGTAATCTTAGAAATGAGTAGCTCTATTTCTAATTCCTCTCCCTAACTCCTATATAATCCTGATTCCTATTCCTATTCCTACTCCGGATGCCCGTTCATAATTATCCCTCGGTTTACACCACACCTTTTGAATTGGGTGTCCTCTGATACACTCCGAAGAATTTATTCCCAGGAGATTGACCATGCGATATCCCAAGAAAAGCTCGCCTTGTGATTGGCTGTAGGGGACAAAGTGATTAGCCAATGACGCATCACCTTGCACCCCTCTGTCATAGGTAGGCACATGCAGGGCGTCTACGCACAAACTTCTGAGTCCCGTCAAGACAGATTTTCTTGATGAGCGGAGCAGAAGGTGCCTGCAATTAAAGACAGCCTATTTCATTTCACTTGGAAAGTTTCTCAGCATCAGCATCCCAAACCCTTCCCCTGCTTCTGTCTTCACTTGGTGGACATTCAGTCGGTTTTTTCAAGAATGGATACAATCCAGATCACCCGGTGCTAAACGCACACTCCATGATTTAGCGTGATTATCGTTGAGATCGAGAGTGGATTTACTCTTTTGGGCAGGATTTTGCGTTATTTTCGAAGTGGTTGTTCGCCTTTTCAAGTGCGTCGTGGGTTATATCTGCGATAATTGACAGGAGGGGATTAATCGGCATTTACCATGACTCTGAGGCTTTGCCTGTCAGCATGGCTTGTGGTGATGGCAAGTCAGGCTGCTTACGCTGTGGATTTACAAATGACGCCGCCTATTGTTAGAGTTTTCGAAACGCAGACTTTTAGCGTCTCGTGCATAGTGACGGGGGAGTATCAGGCGGGTTACCATAAGATTCATATAGTCCATGTCAAACAGGGTCAAAAATTCTACATCACAAATGATGTGACTCTTTCTCGAGAGCTGGCCGTCGCACGACGCAACCGCTACGCGATTGAGAAGAAGACGTTCGGATCGGGGGCAGCTCAGCGCTGGGAATTTATTCTGACAATCGAGAAAGCTACAAATACTGACGCTGGACGATATCAGTGCGTGAGGAGTGAGAAATCATCGCAAAGTAAGCAGTTTAGCAAAGGATACAGCCACGTTTACGTCAACCCCATTGTACCTGCCAGTCCCGTTGCCCCAAAGTGTTCGTTGTCACCAGCAAAACCGAAACCTGGACAATCTGCCACATTTTCTTGTTTTTCTGTCGGGGAATCCCCGAAGCTCAATCTGTCTTGGAAGAAAGGCGATATAAACTTATCGTCCCGATCCTCAAACTCTACGGGGAAGTTCAACGTTGTGAGCTTCCAGCGTGTAATTTCGGACTCAGATAATAACGTCACGTTCACATGTACTGGCAGCGGACTAGCCCTTGGAAAGGAGATCAGAACGTGTTCCATTGTTCCTTTCTTCATACCCACAAATGTGACTGTTACTACTGTTCAAAGGGTGAAAGAGGGCGATCCAGCCGAATTCCTCTGTCTTGCTGCTGCAGTACCAAGAGCCAACAAGTACACGTGGATCATAAGTAAAGGATCCAAACGACATGTTGTGGACATCTCTAGAGGCAGATATGTCATCGAGCAAAGCGGCGCGCTGCTGAGAATAAATTCTGTGTCGCTCTCGGATCACAACTCAAGCATTCAGTGTGTTGCCAATAACGATCTCGACATAAGAGGGATGAACACGGGCAAGCTGTTCACCGTACCTCACACCGAATCGTCCTCGAACGGCAGGACGGGCATTGGTAACCGGCATACCAAGGGGGACGGAAATTTTGTCTTTTATGGAGGAAGTGGAGGCGGAGGAAGCGGCGGCATGGGAGGAGGCGGATGGGGAGGAGGCGGATGGGGAGGCGGCGGCGGCGGATCGGGGCTGACTCCGCACCCTGGATTGTTCACACCAAATTACCGACACCACGACATGAACGGGATCACTCAAAGTCGACCGAACATGCCTCTGCTAGTTGGAGGCTCCATTGGGTTCATTGTCTTTATGTCTCTCGTTATCCTGCTCCTCGCCATCGTCATACGATCACGCTCGAAGCGCCAAGAACAGAAGAAGGACCCCTATCACAACCGTCCGACCAGCGTCATTTCCATCGTGGATATCGAGAAAGCTGATGCGGCGCTGGTGAGAAACCAAACCCTCTCTCGAAGTGCTAGACATCACACACTTGGTAAACATGCAGCGTCCAGAAAGGTCAGTCAAACTTTACCATCTCCTTCCTCGAGAAAGAGTGTGATAAATCCGGACGTGTCGCGTCAGCAACTTGCCGACAAACTCGCCGCCACGTTGCGCACCAAGAGCTACGTGTCGCTGCTCAGCACGCCGCTGCCGGTGCGACCAGATGACGAAAAGGCTGCCGAGGGGGACTACAGATCTCGCGTCTCAACGGTTGGCACCTGCATCGACTCAGCTTACGACGAGCTTTCGTGTAGTATGGGCAGCACGTCGCTGGGCAGCAGATCAAACTCAAACGTGGGCGCCCAATCCTGCTACGGATCGGTAGGGTCATTGCTCTCAACCAGTGTCAAGTATAACTGCAGCAAGGAACGAATAGACGGGCTAAAAACACTAGATCCAAATCTCATGTACGCAGAGTTAGATTGGAGCGGACGAAAGCCCCCTTGCGGCCACATAGTTGTGGGAGACGAAAAGACACTGTACGCTCAAATCAGAAAGAAGTAACAACGTATTAACATACATAATCAAGAACTATCAATAGAGGTGATGAATACCCTTATCGCAAGAATTTTCGAGAATGGGGTGACATTGTTTTCCAGACACCAGATGTAGTGTATGTTCTTGATTACATTTTCCTCCGTTTTTATTGTTCTAATATTTAGATATGATTTCCTTCCAAGTTTCAGAATGTCTTTGCATATAGTTCTAATGACCACGTTTGCGTTGTTAGACTCAAGTGTAATTACCTTGCTTTCGTTTCTGTTTGCTTTTTTTTTTGTTGTTGTTTGTTTGTTTTTTGGCCTGAATGTCTCGAAAGCACGTTCCTATAGCAAAATTTTCCTTTTTCTCTTGTGTTATCTAAGGGAAATGAAAAGACGCTGATTTTCATATCATGTAAATTTCTCGTTACTCTAAAACAGTATTTAAGGCTTATACGTATGGTCTATTTTGAATCGTACAATTTCATTAACATAGAGGTAAAGTCTCTATCTGCAAATGTTTAACTTAAAAAAACTCACATTGCTGTTTTGTCTTTAATGAATATCGATGAAATGAGTTCTTAGTCTTGCATCTCCAAACGAAATTTGTGAAATGAAAGTTCTGTAGATAGATTTTCAACGACTTTGTAATCAAACTGTAAATAGCAGAATGTCTATAATATTAAAGTGTAGAGGTATTGCATACTAGGGAATCTGATTTTTGTACATACATGTAAGTAATGGTTTTTATGTGACGATTTCTGACCAAGTACATTCTGCTTCTGCAAATAATTATGTGGGATTAAGAGGCATTATTTTAAAGAGCAACTCCACTCCTTTCAAAAATTGAATTGAATGAAAAGTGTGAAGTAAAAGCAGACGGAATGGTACAGTTAAGCTCCAATAGATAATCGTACCAAAAAATGGAATTAAAGAAATTCAACATGGGAAATACAGCAATAAATAAAATCATTTGAATTGAATTGAATTGAATTGAACTGAACTGAATTGAACTGAATTGAATTGAATTGAACTGAATAATTAAAAAGGAGCGATGATGATATTGTCGTCTTGATTTTCCATTTGTTTGTTACGCGAAAAGATCTTAAGACTCAATGTTTTTGGACAATGATTGTACTTACAATGACAATGATCACCACAGCTTCCTCCACCATGAACGTCATCACGTTGATGGGGGCTCTGTGGCATAGTGGATAAGACTCCCGAATCCAGATCGGAGGACCCGAGTTCGAAGAGAGTTTGCAATTAAAGTCTTGCAAGGCGATGTGATCATCACCTCCTATGATATGACTCTTCAAAATGAACATGACTTTTTTTCTCATTTTTGCCCGATTGGAATAAAACTTTCACCATTTTATCTGCTTACTTTTACTCTTGCAAGCCAACTTGAAGGAAGAACGGAGTTTCACTTAACGTTTTTATATCTCAGGGGTGTCCAGTGTTAGTAGATGTGTGTTACAGGACAGCGTACAGCTCGTTACATGCTGTGTTTGCTAGTTATGATCTTGGTGTCTGTTGCTCTTAACACGGTGTAAAACTTTTGAGGCCTATTTTATCAAATGACCGCGTATTCCACACAACTCGTGTATGGTTCAGCGCAGAGACACCGTTTACATGCTTAGTAAGCACCTTGTGAAGGTTAATTAAGCCTACAATAATGTAAACTTTGCTTACGGCAATTTGGTTGCTTCGTGATCTGTTACCGGTGACAATTATGTATACCTAGAGTTGCCAATGAAACAAAGTGGCAGATACACTATGCGGAAATGGGAGTGATTCTTCACAACTACAAAAAGAAACTGTCCCGTGTAGTTGTGCTAAGATAAAGAGCAGCTGGTTACAAGGTTTAACTGTATTGTGTAGATGGTTGCATCATGTGGTGCCTCGGTGTATTACACCTGATGACGAGACTGAGATCCCAAATACAGGCTGCTCCCTGTTGCGCGGTCCGAATAGATGTTGACGTCTGTTTGTGTGTTTTGCCCTCAACATATCTAACTGTTCAATTAACGTCTGAGATTTTGACGTTTTATCAGAACTATTAAAACAACTTTTCTACAGAATTTTGAACGTGTCTGAGATTCCTCTATCATGTGTTGAAGTGTTTATGATTATTCGTATAATCTTTTAAATATACAACATGGGCACTTTTAAAATGGGAGGATAACTTTGTTTCATCTATAAAATCGGCAAGTTTCATAATGCATTCGATAAGTTTTAGAAGTTTACCCACGTCTTAAAAATCTAAGGATATTTTCCCCACGGAGTCAGTTATGAGGAACTTTATCTACCATTCAACATGTTTCTTTAGTACTCAATATATTTCGATTCGAGGGCTTACAAAGTATGTGATGCTATTTTCTGCAAGTCTCAGGCAAGCCTTTCATTTGCCGGGATCAACATTTGCCGTCAGAGTAAGCGTACAAACATTTCTTTTATTTCCCTTACTGACACTTTTTTTCACTGGTGTTCACGAAGTTATCAATAATGACATTTCGGTACTGGAGGACTCTTACGTCTACAGAAATAACAATAAGGGAATACTGATACACTTCATAAAATTCCGGGCAAGAAATATCTATCATCAACATCGCATTTTGAACCGGCTTCTCAAGATTGCGCTCAGAAATAAAGAAAAAAAAAAACCTCACTCGATCGCGATGACGATACAATCACACGCGTCAAGAATCTTCTATTTCTCATTTTGTATCTTTCATTCATCCATAAACGAGACAAAGACTTCATGATTCTAAAAAGAATGACTGAATAAATAGGTGAAGTGTAAGCGAAATATAAGACCAACGTATCTTAAAATACACTACAATTGTTGTATTAACATTCTCAGCCTGCACATGACAGGTTATCACACCGCAGATTAGGTCATGCAGTCAATCAAACACAGTAAATATTTGTAACAAAGAAAGTCATTTCCTCTATTTTCAGTTAAACAACACTATGTGTGTACAAGTATGTCAACGTTTAAAACGAATATGCGTGTTTTTAACCTTCTGTTATGAAAAATGGAAGGTAAAGCCATGTATTCTACTTATTTCAAGTT
The DNA here is from genome assembly GCF_040938485.1 of Diadema antillarum. NCBI lineage: Eukaryota > Metazoa > Echinodermata > Echinoidea > Diadematoida > Diadematidae > Diadema > Diadema antillarum. Next base: position 251,068 of record NW_027271967.1, on the reverse strand, counting down.
CCATTTTTAGCTTTTACAAACAGTCGCTTATCAAATTATTCTACACGACAAAAATATTTGACACGATGTACCTTGATTTCCACGTTTCTCCATTACTGCTCCACTATAGTTTTAACAGCCATAGACGATAAACTGATTATTTCTTTTCTTTTCTTTAAGCCTGTTGTTAATGCTAAACAGTGCATTTCAAAGCAAATATTTCAATTTCAATTCATTTTGTTATTCTTTTTTCCAACAAAACATACACAGAATAAGTCAGGAATTACATCATAGGCATACATCCGACTTTTCAAAGTGAATATTTCTTGCCAAACTGTGCTGAGACAGTGCAGCTCGCGCGAATTCGGGTGACGCACAAATTCCGGTCTGCTAATTTTGGCAGCCAGACACAAACATCATTGTTATGAGAGGGATAGTCTCGTTCAAGGCGATGAAGTCTTTATCTTTATTCTAAGTATTCAAATATGTGAAATACCCCTATCTTTTCCTCACAAACTGGAAACTGGTATCGGGCGGTGTGTTAAAAAAAAATGCAAATGAAAAAAAAGTTTCTTCTTTGCCAAATTGTTCTCGCTCGCTCTCCCGCCTCCTTAAACTAAATACTCCATAATTCCATATTATCGTCAAGAAAGGCTGTTCCTGACAACTCGAAAGCTTGCCTCGAACTTGCCTGACATAGCAACGGCTACTGATTGCCAAACAGACTCCCAATGCCGAACTGTACTTATTGGCATATTGCTTCACATGAAAATAATTCGAACAGCTCGGTAAAGATCACCGAGAAAAATATCTAAACACCTTGATACTGTTGTAAGCCGTCCTTATGATGAGCGTTGTCTCGTGGTGTCATCAGGTTCAAAGGTAGCTTGCTGTAAATAATGGTGATAATGATAACCATGATGATGATGATGATGATGGTGATTGTAATGATAATAATAACAACAACAACAATAATGATGATAATAATAATCATAATGATGATGATAATAATAATAATAATAATAATAACAATAATTAATAGTAATTAGTAATAATAATAATAGTAATAGTTAATAATAATTACAATAATGATAATAATAACAATAATAATTGATGATTAATAATAATTATAATAATGATAACTATTATTATCATCATTATTATCATTATTATTATAATTCATAATAATTTATAATAATTATAATCATATTAACAATAATAACACTAGTGATACCTTGACGTGTTGGTGTGCCCGACCGAGTGCAAATGCTCCAAAAAGCAGCACTGCTGGGGACGGCGAGAATCCTCAGAAAAGTAGGCTACTAGAAGTCTAAGGTTCCAAGATGGAACGTGGTATTGATCTCCAAGAAATATCTTGTGATGATAGAGATGATAATGATGGCGATGATGATGATGAAAATAATAGTAATAATAATAATGATAATAACAATGATAATAATAATAGTAATGATAATAATAATAATAATATGAACAATAAAACTATTTCATAAATTACTCTTAAAGTGTTATCTATATTAGTGTTGCTGCTAATCTGCCAGCCGGCCATCATCATTTCATTGACGTTTCCAGCCTCCAGGTACCCATTAACACCTGGGTCAAGAAGGATATTGGATAAAAACACCTTGACCAAGGACGTTAGCACTCTTTAGGCGGGATCCAAACTCGGAACCCACATTGAAAGTCAGGAGTAATAACACAATACCCTCATCAGTGAACGGAGATTTGCAGCCATTTCTTCTTGAGCGCTCTGTGGCATGGTATGCCATCCATTCTGTCTCACCTGAATTTTATTTCAAACCTAGGAACCAATTTAGCTGCATTATTTGTCATTACTTATTGCGAGGGCAGACAAGCCTTGGCAGAGCTTTAATGTTCAAATACCATTTTTAAGAGCAGTAACTAAAATTTTGAAGAAAAACAGTTGATAAATGATATGATTTACCCGGTGAAGCTTCTTTAGTGTGAACTCTATACTCCCTTAGAGAGCTCTGCCGTTACCATCTTCCTATACACCTGGGATAAGAGGGGCATAGTGGACAAGCCATCTTGTCTGAGAATGAACGCATCTGCCAGGATTCGAATTCGGGTCCTTTTGTTTGCAAACCAGAACAGGTGACCTTATCCACTTTACTGTAGTAAATCGATTCCCTTTTAATGTCTCTCAAGATTTTTCCATTTTACATGGAGGAAAACCTTTGAACCTTTTGAAATTTTAAGATGATCTCTAAGCCAGCACCACCACTAATATTTTTTGGTAATACTAACGAAAATTCCGTGCCTACGGTAACCGTCAGAAGAAAGCCACAAGACATTCTCAATATGGTGTTTTTAAAATGAATGGTTTTGTGGAAAGTTCAAATTCGTTTGATTTATTATGCAATGTTGAGTTGAACATAATTCTGACTCGCTGCAGTTGGACATTGGTGTGGCATCAACTGAAATCATACATTTCCTTTGGAAACAAAATTACTGGGGCAGTGGCGATTTCCCCTGATTGTCCGGTGATTGTGTCATCCGCTATTGGGAGGAACGAATTAATTGGTTGATAACACTCCCATTTCCTGCCTAAGGCAGCACTAGTAAATCGAAGTCCGATCGGATTGCATCCTATAGCTCTGATTGCAGGCTTTATAATATGCACAGCCACTTGTATCGGAAGATGTCGTTTTTGGCGAGCCCCGAAGCTTGATGAGGCTCGTCTAAAAATATCGATCCGCAGTAACCACGTGTGACTCTACGGGGTCCACCTGTGCTGTCCGTAACCTCGTGTTTCTAAAATGGGGTTGCCATCCTATTAGGCAGTAGCGTCACCTTAGGGACTAAAACCAGCTTCATTTCGTATGGATGCAATTAATAGGTAAAGCCTAACCTCTAAATGGCATGCAGGTGAATAGGTCATTTCCACAAAATGTCCCTCGCACCTTAACTTTGGTACCTCGCACTTGTCAACGATTCAAAGCCAGTCACTCTTCATGTAAGCAGGTGAAAACAAAATGGACATGCAGGATCACCTTCAAAATAGCCCAGTCAATTCTTGTCAGCTTCTAGCGTGCTGTTATTTTTGTTTTCATTGTTGTGTTTCACACCGTCCTTTTATATTGACCGCAAAATAATGATTCATGTAACATTCAAGCTTAAACTGTGATTCATTTCAGGTAGTTGTTTTTCTCTCTCGTCTCTTCTCTCATGGAGACAAATGACCAAAAGCTAACACAAAACATTTGCAAATGAAGGCAACAAACCCTCGAGAGAAACTTGTGATATTCGAAACGGAGTTTAGCCCAGTACCAAGCGAAAGAGTAATAAATAAGTGTGCAATTCCTCAAAACAATCATATATGATATATATATATATATATATACATATATATATATATATATATATATATATATATATATATATATATATATACAGTGTATATAATGGTATTATTATCCGCGTGTTGGAATAAGAGCATGAAGACGATGAAGACAAACAAGTTGACATAATGCATTAGATTCCAACTTCATTTATTTGTAAACCAAATTTTCGATCCTTGCACGGATCTTCCTCAGGGTAACAGAGGAAGATCCGTGCAAGGATCGAAAATTTGGTTTACAAATAAATGAAGTTGGAATCTAATGCATTTTGTCAACTTGTTTGTCTTCATCGTCTACAGTGTATATATATATATATATATATATATATATATATATATATATATACATATATATATATATATATATTAATATATAACATATTTATACATATATCATATATTGTGTTTTATATATTGTAAATCATATATTGTGTATTTTACATTATATGTTATATATCATATATTACATATTATATGTTCTATATCATATATTGAAATATTCAAAACAATCAACAGTTAACTTGTCGATGAATTGGCATTGTGCATGAACGCTTCAACGAATTGCTGAAGCATCGCTAGCATAGAGTTTCATCAACGGAGTATGCAGCAAGTGTGTTTCTCCCAAGGAGAGATAGAGATGGCGGTATAAAAGCAGATGGTGGCCACATCCGCAGATAGGTGTCCCCCGTGACAGCTATAAATGTACTTCAAATTTCCACGGGAAGCCACTGTTGTTTTGACAAATTTATCATTTAAATCAATCTTCTCAGAGCAAAAAAAAAAAAAATCATTTTTCTGTCATTGTAATGTCTACAGATATTATGGAGTACAACGCCAGAGATGTGCGTACTGGTATTTTTTGTTTGTTTGTTTGTTTGTTTGTTTGTTTGTTTGTTTGTTTTACATTAACCTCTTTAGAGAGAGGAAGTCATATTTTGCCATGATACTGATTTTATACTGGCATAGCTCGTGTATCAGTTCTGCGATGCTACTCGATTAATTTGATAATTTGGTATATTTGAGGAGACGTTATTTTAGCTTTGCATTTTAGGAAAATTCATCTTATCTCTGGGTTTAGTGGATTAAACGGACCGTCCGGGCATTGTCCCCGGAACCAACTCCTCAGGCGCAATAAGTCCATTGGAATGACAACTTCCCATAGCAGCAGCCAATCAGGAAGCTAGATTCTTGTCGTTACCATGACGATTGCCATTTGTTTTTCGAAATGGGGGCCCAGGACGCCCCCGTAGCCCCTCAAGAACGATGTAAATTCATGCAAGGTGAAAATGTTTGCACTACGACTGGATTTGAAATGCACAGTTTAGATGAGGCAATGATACAACTCTATACAATCGTTTCACGTAATAAATCTAATTCTTCCTTAAAAGACCCTACAGAGTGGGGAGAGAAGGTTAGCCCAATTTAATGGGTCTTCATTCGCTGCCCATCCGGGTACATTCGAAAATCACAATCAGCCCTGATGCCAGAATATCGCCCGTCAGCGAATATTAATGTGCATCGGAGAATTCGCTCATCTGTGACAGCGTTCGACTCCTATCGAGATTCTTCGGAGCGTTTGAATACTAGTACTCACCCGTTGAGGTCAGTTACAAAGCTGTGTGCACTTCGTTACGGGGATTCCCGAATTAAATCCGAGTCGGGCCAGCTTTCCCATTCCATGGTATCCCGACGCTACCGTGTTTTTATGCCTCCGCCACGAAGTGTCGCCGGAGGCATTATGTTTTCGGGTTGTCCGTCTGTCCATTGATCCGTCCGTCCGTCTGTCCGTTCTTTCGTCCGTGATCAATTTTGTGGACAGCGTAACTAAAAAACTTGGCATGTATATGTATGAGTTGGCGAAGTTGTGCCTATCAACTTTTGGGTGCACATGCTCAAGGTCAAAGGTCAAAAGGTCAAAGTCAAATGCTCAAAATTTCACTCTTTCCCCCATATCTATGCAATGCCTGAAGGTATTTTCTTGAAACTTATTGCATACATGTACTACCAAATAAAGATTCTCCAGAGAGAGTTTCGGGTTATGAGGTCAAAGATCAAGTGAAAATGTTAAGTTTCACTTTTTTCTCCATATCTCGTAAATGGTTCAAGGTCTTTTCATGGAACTTACTGACTGGCAGTGATTATAGGGAATTTGGGAGTCATGGGTCAAAAGTCAAGGTCGACTCCTCAAAATTTCGCAACTTCCTTCATGATTTATGCCTGCAGGATTTCTCCTGAATCGTAATAATATACATGTATTACCCAGTAGAGATTCTCTGGGAAGTTTCTTGCCAAAAGGTCAAAGGTCAAGTGAAAGTGCTAAATTTCACTTCTTCCTTCAAAGTGACTCAAAGTATCATCATGAAACTTATTACATTATTTATGCATGTTCTACCTGACAGTGATTCTCTGGGGAATTTTAGGATCATAGGGTCAAAGGTCAAGGGTCAAAGACTGGGTTAGAATACTAAGATTTTACTTTTTAATGCTGAAATTATACTTTTTCTTCATACCTTAAAAATTACTCAATGCATAAACTTATAAAAGGATCAAAAGTCAAGTAAAAATCCTCAAATCCTCAAATACCTGCACTCGTAGACAGTATAGCCATTCCTCCAATTAAACCTGCTATAGTTCAAGGAAAGTGAACATTCAACACATATGTGACAAACCTGTCTTTTTAATATTTTGCCAATTATGCGAAACTGTCATCACACATTGTCAAGACATTGTACTAAACGTATACGGAGAACCATGCATTGTGGCGGAGGCATACCAGTCGCCATAGCGACATTTCTAGTTAAATGCTACTTCATGAAATTGACATTGAAATATGTGCAGGTTAGAGGGAGGTGTGAGGCGCATCTTCTCTTAGAACCTGCATCGAATGAGATCGTGAAATACATCATTTCTCATTTTACACCTGATTAATCTTTTAATGTCTTCCATTCCGTTTTGTTTGACTTAACTCCATTTAGTGACATCAACCTGGCTTGGCTTGGTTGAACAAACCAAGCCAAGCCAGTTTCGTCCAGTGGATCTCAATATGATGCTTAGATTACGAACAGGCGGTAATCATTATTTACCTGTCATCACATTCATGAAAACTATCGACCCAGGAAGAGGCAACATCATCCGTATGACCGCGTTGTATGACCGCTCGTTTGGTCAGGTGAGGGGCTCACCGGAAGTAAATTCACCGTAAAAGCTACTTACTTCTCTCAGGTTCAACCCTCCAGCCCCTTGCAGGGATCCGCCGCATTCTCCGTATCATAGTGATGCAGCAAAAAATCAGCCTGTGTGATGGACATTCTCAGGCGGGGATTATTATGACTCATTAAATCCCGTGTTTTCAGGGATGTTATTACTCAACATGATAATGGACGAGGGAGACTCTACAGGGCCTATAGGCACTTATGTTTAATTTGTTGATTCGTTCAATCAGTGATTGTATTATATAATGTGTATAATAAACTTTAATGTGTGTATTATTATATTAACGATATCATGCGTATTCTTTAAGGCCATTATCCTCGTCAAACATATGAAATTATGATAATGATCTCTTGCATTTCTATCATGTCATGTGTCATAATCAGACATGCTTAATTTGTCTCTTGAACTGCAGGTTGTTATACCTCAAATTCCATTCTATTTGATGCGTAAATGACACCTGCTCGTATTTATTTACTTTGTATTTTTAAGAAAAAAATGTTGCCACACATTCAAGTAAATCAAGGCACCTGTTTCCATGCACTTTCACTGTTCAAATATTACTCAATAACTTTGTGAAAGTGACTTTCTGTTATAATTCTTTTTGTGTGAAAAGGAATCCAGAAATAGAATTAGAAAAAAAATAATCGGCTTTACACACAAATATTCGTCTGCTCCTCATGAAAATCATTACTGCACTTTGTGCCATCGATGTCTGTTTGGTTTATTCACTCATTCATTTACTAAAGGAATGGTACAGTTTCGGTTGAGATGGGGCTTCAGGTTTTCAACGTTTTTTTTTTTTTTTTAAGATGATTTTTTTGAGAGAATGAGAAACTTCTTATGAAATATGAAAGAACATATAATCCTATAAGGAATTCAAAATTAATTTGGTGAAAATTGGTTTTGAAATGGCTGAGATAACCAAAGATAAGCGATTCTAATACATTCTTGTGGAATGATGGGACCTACCTTTTATTATAGGATCGCTTTGTTTTACTTTGTTTTTGAATATCTCAGCCATTTCGAAACCAATTGTCACCAAATAAACTTTTTTTTTTCGACATAATTTCATCAGTTTAACCAGTCGTCCATCCAAAATGTAACAGGAGACAACATAACATTGTCATTTAGTAAGATTTCAAAAAGAAATATTTCAGTCATGTACGAACATGCAAATCCTTAACCAGAGTTCTTTGAAACTGACTTGAATCGCAGTGATAGGTGTAAAGAAAGATAATCATTCAAAAGTATATTAAAGTATGCTTTCAATATTCGGCAAACTTATAGGGCCTACATTTCATTTATCATACATTGGGATGTCATTCATGGATTCCATTTCTGTAAAATGTTTATGTGTTACTGCTGGAAATGGAAAAAATGAATAAATAAATGAATGAATGAATGAATGAATGAATGAATGAATGAATGAATGAATGAATACTATTATTATTATTATTATTATTAGTAATAGTAGTAGTAGTAGTAGTAGTAGACGTATTATTATTTTTGTCATTATTATTATTATTATCATTATCATTATTATTATTATTATTATTATTATTATTGTTGTTGTTTTTGTTGTTGTTGTTGTTGTTGTTGTTGTTGTTGTTGTTGTCATTGTTGTTATCATTGTTTTGGTGGTTTCTTTTTCTTTTAGAGCACACGAAGAGGAATCAAACAACAGTACAGCCGAACTTACTTTCGGGTATAGCCTATTAGACCGCATTAAGGTGTCTGTTCAGATAGCTTGTTACTGGTGGTTTCTTGTTTTGTTGTCGATATTGATGTTTTTATGGAAAATTGAAAAAGTTACATGCTGGTCTGTGAAGGTATTGATCCTTATGTTTTTCTACCTGAGTCCTTGTGGTATAAGCGTTAACCATTGTTTTTGTTATTGTTCAATATTTTTTAACAGCTTGATTCATTTGGTTTATATAAATTGCTGCTAGGCTAGGTAAGCTATACATTTGCATCTGTAAGGATCACAGTGAAAATGACATCCTCTGTGAAGATGTATTAATCTGTTGGGGGAGATGTGAGAATCCTCTATATCCCATTAGACCTTAGTGATGGATTTGTGACAGAGGATCTTGGACAAACATCTTTTATTAAAAAGAAAATACATAAATGACACCCTGTTCCCTCATTCCATCCCCACCAGAGCTGAGACACCCAAAATGTCATGCCATGCAGTGCAGAGCATTTCCTTCACTGAACGTACCAACGTCAATCATTACTTTCTATTGCTGAGTGTGATATAGGCTTGATGTCTTCATTAGATTTGATTGAACAGTGATCAACAGACGAGATTGCGCATAGCTTCATTAATTAATAATTTCACTTCGGCGCGCCGGTTGGTTGGTGCGGCTTCTGTCAAAATGATGATGACAGACGAAACTTTACTTCATTAATTTGTTAGGCTGTCGGTTTGAGGTTTGTTTGGTTTGTTTTGCTTTTTTCAGCATAGGCCTATAGTGACCATGACATAAGCAAATCTCAGCTTTTTTCTTTCAGATCTTCTTTTCTCACTTTTTCCTTCCTTTTTCTCTTTCCTTCTTTCATCTTTTCCTCCATATTCTCTTTCTTCCTTCTTTTGGTCTTTTTTTTTTCAAGATTTTTATTTCATTCTCATAGGGCCTATAATATAGGGGCGCACTATAGGCCTAATTAGCATTCTATTTTTGTTTTTCTTTACATCTGCGATCCGCCGCATGCAGCTCCGCGACTGCGATACGAGACTACTCGCAAGCCAAGATGGCAGCCCCGTCGAGCAACACGGCAGGCGCCGAAACATCGACCAAAAATGAAGCTGATTTTTCATCGTTTATGAGCCAGGTATGAATATGTTTGATATCTGAAAGATATTTCTTTTCTGAACGATCTGAGTAAGGTATTTTTTTCCATGAAAGAGGTAAAAAGCCTCTATTGATACATTAAATGGCAGCAATAGTTCCGTGGGTTCTTTGACCGGTCCCGTATATTGCTAAATTTGTTAGCACTGTCTTGCAGACACTGTATTGTGCTAGTATGTGTGATGCAATTAGATTACGCCGTGCTTCGCATGATGGGATGCACGCACATATGCACATATTTGGCAAGTGTTGGGGGTAATATTTAGATATCTAGGCTCTAACTAACGTTAGAAGTAAATAAACTCTATAACGTAAGTTTAAAGAAGTAACGCCTAGGTTAGACTCTGGTCTAACTTCAATGTTAGAAAGTAGAATACCAGATAGATCTAGATCAGAGTAAAAACTAAAATATCCCGTGTGCGGCAGTGTAAGCATTGTTAAGGGTTTTTCCAACTTGTAAACAAATCAGGCAAATTATTTTCAACCATTTCATATATCATAGACAAGATTATTCATTATTATTAACGCAATTGTTTTCATGAAAGAAATTTACCATTGACCGACGCAGTTTTCATGATTTACCAGGGCAAAACCCGGCACAATTTTCGCCGATAAGGGCGATATGCGACGTAGTATTTCTGCTTGCGGCACGATGTACAATCCCTATGCAATGCGCGCGTGCTCCGCGATCTTCAGCTGAACGCCTTCACATGTCTCGCGAACATTGCGTAAGCGCCAATTCCCATTGCGAAAGCACGTGAAAATAGCGGGCGCACATGCATTGGCCGCAAACAAGATCGCAATTCTGGCGGTGCTGTTGATGTCTTTCTCGTGTTTTTCTGAATTTTTTCGATGGTAACATCCACTTTCCGAACAAAAATGGCGGCCCACATCGGCTCGCGAAAGTTCTATTTTATGTGAGGATATGTTTTCAAAATCCATGAGCATCGGGAAAACGACAAAAAAATCAAGTTTCTTGGACCATTATTTTTTAATTGTTATGTTAAGAAGTACCGAAAATTTTATTTTGGATGCGATTGCGAACGGCTGCACTGCCGCTTTCGAATTACTGAGGCAGTTACTCATACTATATTTATTGTCTAAAATGGCATGGCTAAACTTAAAGTAAACGTCGTCGTTAGAACTTAGATCTCATTCTCATCTAAGACGTGTCTTAAGTTAGATCTAGACTTCATGAGTTCAAGTTCTAGTCTGCTAGTCTGGTATAGACCAATGGTATCTGTCTCTTCTTGGTGGGCTTCTTATCTGACATTGGGACATGTATGGTCAGCCCCCTGTCTAGTGTGGCATCTACTTGTAAAACACATGTACATGCATGTAGAACATACAATGTAACTAAATTTTAGTAGGCTGGGGGGGGGGGGTGTGGACATTAGGAAGACTTGCCCAGCCACCCAACTGCATCAAAATTGCACATACCATTTCCCCAACAAGAATTGGATCACACACTTTACTTGTATTGCAATAGTCTAGTAGAGTGCAGTGTTTGTCATCATCAATTTACAGGAAGATGGTTTTCACATTATGACTCTGTTCCATGACTGCCTACTTTCCCTCAGAGAGGGGTACCATAAACTTTTATATCAAGAGTTTGAGCCGCCATCTCATCAACATTGTGACACTACACTCAGTCAGAGCAGTGGCCAGACTAGATGCTCCTCTGCTACAATTGTCTTTTCTTGTCTTACAATACTGTATAGGCTGTTATTTTCATGCGAATGACAGTTGGATAGCAAATTGAACAACATGCCAAAATGTGTCCATGCGTTTGGGTAATAGAGCATTTACGTTAGCATTGCAGTCAATTGGTGAAAAACAACATGTCATGAAAATGTCTATAACTTCCTCATTTGCAAAAAATACCTGTACACGAAAGTAACAGCGTATACAGTATTACATCTCTCATAGCTCATAGGGTGCATTCAAGCGCTCAAAAGCGAACCAGAGCAAACCAAACCAAAGCATACCGAACCATACTGTGCCACATTGGAGCGTTTCAGCACTCTGTTAACCCGTTGAGGACGGTTTGATTTTGCTACAACACGCATTTCCCATAGACACCTGCCCGAGTATACTCGGGACTCGTCCTCAACGGGTTAAGAAAGCGTACCCCATGAGTTATGTTTAGAAGGGGTCACACAATTTATAGAAACAGGGTCATTCACCCCGACGCACTTATTTTTCTACGAACAGATGTCCAGGACAAAGAGAGGGAATTCTTTGCATTTTGACGTATGTGCGTGTTACAAGCATGCTTCACATGCTAACTTTTTGGTGTGTTTTTGGTCCACTTTTGGCTCGGTTCGACTCGGCACAGTACACTTAAGTTAAGGAGCGTTTGAGCACTCCTCTGGCACGGATGCGGTAGGCCCTATGGTGTGGTTTGCTTTAGGAGAGCGTTGGAACACACCCAAAGTGTGACTGTAAATATAATGTTTTTATTTGTTGTTGTTGTTGTTGTTGTTGTTGTTGTTGTTGTTGTTGTTGTTGTTGTTGTTGTTGTTGTTGTTGTTGTGCTGTCTAATAAGATTGGTGTGCTGCCAGCCATTTAAGATACTTGTATACTTTAAGAATATCCATTGTGGAGTATCTAGCTTCAGACTACCGGACAGATCCAATGGAATTTTCAGACTAGAAACCCAACATATCAGCTGGTTTTTTTCCCCCTGCAGGTGAAAGCCATCGAGAAGAGGGATTCCGTCTTGACACCAAAGCAGCAGATTGACAGGCTGCTCCGACCAGGGAGCACATACTTCAACTTGAATCCATATGAGGTGAGAGAACATTGCATGGCCGTCCTGGGAAATATGATGTCTTGTTTGCTCAATATATAAATTCTCCATTTTGACATCAGAGTATCAACTTTCTGGTAAACTCATTTCAGAGCTGGTCCAATTAATAAATAAATGTACATTTATGTTCAGTATGTTCATGATGCTACCTTTCAACTGCACAGAGATATAGAATTAAATTAGGTGTACCTCAAGGGTCAATTCTTTGTCCCCTTTTATTTTCGATTTATGTCAACAGTCTACCCGAGTGTACTTCAGAAGGTGTTATAGATATGTACGCTGACGATACGACCCTCACTGTCAGTGCTAATGACGCAGCAGTTTTAGAAGAAAAGATAACTGTTGCACTAAACAAAGTAATGGGGTGGATTAAGGAAAATTGTCTCGTCCTTAACACTGACAAAACTTCTGTCATGATTATCGGCTCCCGTGCTAATCTCGGGAAAATTGAAAATTTCAGTATTACATTAGATGGTAGTCTGATTAAAAGAGTTCAGTTCACCAAATGTTTAGGTGTTTTAATTGATGAAGAACTGAAATGGTCTAAACAAATCGAAAATGTATGTAAACGTACCCAGAAAAGTGTCTGCATGATAAAGAGAGCAAAGACCTTTTTGCCCCAACAATCCCTAAAATTACTTTATAATAGTCTAGTGTTACCGCAATTTGATTACTGTTCTGTTGTTTGGTCAAACAGATTTCAATCCCATACAACTAAGCTAGAAAAAATTCAAAAGAGGGCAGCACGAATAATTTTGGACAAAACATATGACACACCGTCGGCTGATTTATTCAAAAGTCTAAAATGGATGACACTAGACAAATGTTTTGAGTTCAGTCGCGTTATGATGCTATATAAATGCGTCCATAACTTAGCACCTTCGTACCTTCAGGTGCACTTAGTTAAGCCTAGTGATGTACATAAACATCATACAAGGCTAATAGACAGTGGAAGTCTATGTGTGCCAAGATTTTGCTCTGATTGTCATAAGTGCAGCCCAATTGTATCTTCTCTACTTGAATGGAACAGGCTAGATCATTCAATTAGATCAGCTTCTTCCATATATTCATTTAAGAGATTGTTTAAGCAAAGTTGTTATTTATAAGTAACACACAAAATTTATTCTGGGTTAGCTTATCATTCCTGTATAATAGCGTTTTAATTGTTATTTCGGCATTCTGGTGAACTCTTACTGTGGCATGTACTTTTATTATGTTACTTTGCAATGTACAGTATGCTGGTATGTATCTACACTGTATATGTCATCTTCTGTATACGTTTTGCTATTTAATGTACATATGTTCATCAATATTATTCAGGGCTCCATGGAAGACCACTATTTATTGGTGAATGGGCTACCCTGACAAAAGATTAGAAATGAATAAAATAAAAAATAAATATACATGTATGGCTCCAGTTCTTCTCTGTTTTTCTCTTGTGCTGAGGCTGTGTTTATGTCACATTACCCCCTTTTATTATTTTTCTCATTCTCATCATGTTGTTGTTGTTTTTTCTTCTTCCAGGTCTTGCAAGTTGATCCTGGCATGCCCGTCCCTGACATCAAGAAGATATTCAGACGGGTAAGAACAGAGTTGGCCATGATGGGGCCATAACTATGTTTGTGAAAGGATCTTCATTACACATGAAATTCATGCAATGTTTGCATTTTTATGTGAGCACATTAATTATCAGTGACTAAAAAACAGTATTGCTTTGGTTATGAAGATATGTGATATGTTGGTGCATACCTGCAAATTATATTCTAATTTTACTCATAGGCTCAAGGAATGACAGCTAAGATCTAGTAATATCAAGTTCTAAAGATTCATTAGGTGAATACTGTCATAAACCCTTGATGCTACCAGTAATTCAGTAAGATAACAATATTTTGTCCAGGCATCATTGAAGTATGCTGTAGTTATGTGACTTATGTCCCTGTATACAGACACAGCAACAATGCAACAGCTACTAATGTGTATAATTATAACCTTAAAGGACAGCTGTGACACTTTGTATGTTGAAGGCATGCTTGTGTATGAGAATATGTGTCTGTTTACATAGCTTCCTGAGGACATGAAACTTGCTGTATCATGATATTTGTCATCACTGACTGTTTACCTTCAATATTCACTGTATTCACTTCATCTTTGCCCTTGTCTTTCACCTTTAATCAGATGTCTATTCTGGTCCATCCTGACAAGAACTTAGATGACAGAGACCGTGCACAGAAAGCCTTTGATGGTGAGTTTCGTTCCAATATTTAGCCATTGGGTCAAACGCAGACATGCATGAATCATTGAACTCAATGCGCCTCTCCATTTATTTCAATTCATTCTTAATTGAGAAGTACAATGTATAACAAATATTTGCTCCATTGTGTAATAGTTATACAGTAAGAAATTTGTATACAACATAATATTTTGCAGGATTCTTATTATTCATGAATTTCGCGAGTTGGGTGTATTTGCGAATTATTCACCGTGCGAAAATATTAACTTTGATCCTGACGTAAATACAACATGCATGCATAATTTTCTCAGTTCATTACCGCGCTCCATGATCAAGAATTCAACCACTCGCAAAATTGTTGGAAAGTCCCTATTTACGAAAAATTACACTCTCTAGATACGTAACTTACAGAGTAACCTTGTAAGTATGTTTCTTTTCATATATCCACTTTCCTCTCGTACTTTGTCTTCGCAGAGCAATCTTCGATTTTCTTCTCTCTTTTTTTAAGTCAAATTCTGTCTTTTTCTGAAGTAATTTTTTTTCCCATTTACTTCCATTCCAGCTGTCAGTAATGCCATGAAGATTTTAGAGGATGACACCCAGAGGAAAAGTATTCTGGACACGATAGAAGAAGCCAAGCAGAAAACAGAGTTTTTGGTAAGATGTCATCTTTAGTAAGCAGAACTAAAACAAAGAGGTGTGTGCAAGGTAATTGTTTTCATTGTATCGCACCTTGTATCTTGACAATATTGCATTTAAATGCATGCAAGATGTGCTGTATTTGTTATTTCATAGCTGTTCTTAGTTTGTTTAAAACCTTCTCACATTTGGAGAAATGTTTGATTGAACAGCATACCACCACTTTGAATCATCAACTACTATCTTTTAGGCAAGCCAGTTACTTTACTGCTGTCTTGCTTCAGATGATGTCCTCGAAGATTGTTTTCTTCTAATTCTGTCTACCCATGTTAATAACTCATCCATTCATTGGCCTGCAGAGCAACAATGAGATCTCTAGACCAGCATATTTTAGGAAGGGTATGAAGCAACATGCCTTACTTCTAGGCTAGTAGAGCTGCTATCACCTCTCTTGTCAAACTGTTTGTCATGATGGTTGTTGTTGTACAGTGTTTGTCTTTGTTCTTGCATGACAGGCAATTTTTTTAATGTATATTGTGCCCCTGGTTATTTAAAAAAAAAAAAAAGAATTGTAATGCACTGTGAAATTTGCAGACTTACAAACACTATGAATGACATTGTGGCAAAAAACAAGAACAGGAAATGTAGTGATGACATTGCAAAGTTAAGTACAATTGGCCTTGGGCATCTTAGCAGTCTTGCCCATTTGAAGAGACATCCCACTGTCTTACATGCAAAATCATTTACTAGATGCCACCCATGGTTCTTTGGACAAGAGTAGTAAGAATTTGAAAATGTATGAGAAATGTATTTCTCACAAAGTCTGTAATGCACTGTCTCTCACAAGACTGAATTTTATCTTTTATCCATCACTTTGACAGCAGATATTCTCTTTTAGCGATATATTTTATGTTTGGGTTTTATTTTGCTTGTGCTGTTAATATGTCTTACAGCTTTCAGAGAAGAGGAAACAGTTGAAACGTGATGGCAAGCCCACAGCTATTGAGGAGGATGATCCCGCCAAGGTAAAGCCACTGCTATGATTATTTCTTGTGATTGTGAATTCATGCCTCAACTCTGGATGGCTGATTTGTAGATTGGCATGTCACAGTGTTATAACAGTGACATTACACTTTAAGTTTGATGTAGATTTCACTCCAGAGAGGAGAATTGAATCGACAGAATGGTAGGAGGAACTGTCTCGGAGAACAGATGTTAATAAAGAAGAGTTATAATGTGTTACACATTTCCACAAAACATTTCTGTTGATCACAGTTATGTGTATTAAAACAAATGAGTTGATGTATCTACCATCAAACAGCACATTAATCAAAATTTTCATTTGTTTGAGTGACATCAGAAGGAATACTGTATACAGTGGCGGATCCAGAGGGGGGCGCACTGGGCGCGCGCCCCCTCTTCATTTTTGGTTAAAACAAAAGAAATTAATAGAAAAAATGGTGGGAGTGGGTGCGTGCGCCCCTCTTTAAGTTTGCAAAGGCGCTTCCCCTTAACGGAATTCCTGGATCCGCCCCTGCTGTATGTGCATCATGTCCACTGATTTTAAAGTAATTACAAAAATCTGATGACTCCAAAAGGGGAGACAATTATTGCTGGTACATTTCAAACCAAAACTTCTTTTTTTTTTCTTCTTTTGTCTTTTCAGTCATAGACATCTCAAATTTAATGGTTCTCTTATAACTCAGGGTAAAGAGTTAGAGTTGAGCTCTGCTAAAAGCATACAGAATATATTCCCCCTTCAGGAGGTCATAGTTCATCTCTGATCTTGACATTATTTTTATCATTTGTCTATTGAGAAATGATCTTCAGCTCTCAAGATGCTACTCATTTAGAAAGTGTAATTTTCATTTTTTATTTTTTTGTTTTTTTTTGTGGTGGTGATGGTGGTATTCTGTGGTACACATGTAAACACAATCTGTGATTATGAAGGGGCTTATTTTGATTTACAGTACAAAGAGACACTGCATAAGCAAACCATCAAGCTGTTTGCTGACTATGCCATCAGGAGGAAGGAGATAGAGGAAAAGGAGGCAAGACAGAAGAAACGAGAGCGGGAGGAGGAGATCGCAGAGGAGGACAAGGCCAAGAAACAGAAGGAGTGGCAGAAAGACTGGGAGGTATGTCACTTTTTAATCCTCAATACACGTATTTAAATGTCATGTCCTGATTTTAAATTACTCTTCTGTCATAATGTGAAAGTGTAGATTTTACACTCCTCAACCATTAAAGAATGCAGTGCATCCCCATTATAACAAACAAAATTTCATTACAACCGAGTAAAAATTCAGGTGCCAAAGTCATTATCTGTATATGTTTATATACTTTTATTTGTACGGCTATAACAAATTTTTGATACAACAAAAGAAAGTTGCTGGACCATATTACTTCGTTGTAATGGTAGTTGCCTGTACTGTTTTGTATACACCATATCATATCTAGCGAGTCTAATTTTTTTAGCGAATCAGGACTTCCTGATAATTTTGTTAGTAGTTAGTACAGTACTGCACGGTCAAATGCATGTGTGGGTGTTACATCAGTGTTAGGATCAGAGTTGATATTTTTCTGTGTTTTCACATTCACAAATACAACCCGACTCGCAAAATTTGCAATAATAAAAACCTCACAAAATATGTGCTGTATGCAACATGCCTGATGTACGGTATATATTTCAGTTTACTTAGGATATGCATTGTCCCATTTTACCTGAGGCTTACTACGGTTATAAGAGAGCATGCAGTGATAGATTACCATAGCAACAACAAAGTGCTGTTTGCCAATTGGCTAGTGTCTTGCCTGTCTGCATATATAGCACTTGTAGCGCTTTTTACAATACAAGCCACTTGAGAAGCATGTCTGTGATTCTATTGTTCAGTGATAATCTTTTCTCATCTTTCCCTATCTGTCAGGCGGGGAGAGAAAAACGGGTCCACAACTGGCGCGATTTCAGTGACAGCAATAAGGCGAAGAAGAAGAAAAAGAATAGGATGACGTTCAAACCACCCAAGCCAAAGTTGGAAGAGAGATAGGTTTGGTATGACAGTAATGATGGGAAGAACTTACAAGAGCCATCACCGAGGGGATCTATGGATACCCTTCTTTGTACATAGAGACTTGTCAAAAGTAGCAGAGGATGAAAGAGCAAGGAGTTCCAACTAGAGAAGAGGACACTTCATCCCACATAGCAACCAGATGCAGCCCAGCAGGAAAACGAGCCATACCTTGAATCCATACCGAGCCGTGTTATTTTCACAAGTTGATAGATATTACTAGCAGGAGAAACCAAAGTCACTCATTGTGGAAGTCACCTGATGAACTCGGGAACTTGTGTTCTGGTGGATATGCTGGATTGACCCGTTTTCTATTTTTGAAAATCTTGTTGTTTAAATTCTCTTGATGAAAGAATAGTAATGGACTTCTCAGATTTTAGAAAATACAAGTATAGCAAATGTACCTCACTCATTTGTGATGCACTTGGTATTTGTGTACTCGTTTTCTCCACGTAATGATGTCAATGATTTGGTAAGTAATGTGCATGTAGTCAGCTGATTACTTTGATCAAGAGTTCCAATTTTGTCGTAAAACAGCAGGAAGTCTGCCTTTGGCACAGAAAAGTGTGATTCAGGATTCATGAAACTCTTATTCTGATACTTTGACATTGGATTGGTTTGACCTTGGGTTACTGATAGTCAATAAGGTGGAATAGAAGCCAGACCAAACTGTGTGTTAATGTCCAAGATTCACCCAGCTGTGGTCCTCTTAGCTACAACCCGTCACCAGGTGGAGCTGGGACATCATCGGCAGTTTGTTGATGTACTGCCAAGTAGATGGAGCATGGCAGGTTAAACTTTACCTTTGGCAGGCATTCTTGAGGCTCAGATACAAGGCATGTTGTCACAATTCCAACAACTTGTGTACATATTCGTTTAAGAAAGTTTTTGTTTGATTAAATGTCACTGTGTCAATTGAATGTTTTCTGTTTTTGTTATTGTTGTACCATTTAATTCTTACTGAAACTGTTTATCATGTTTGTTTGTTGTTGCTGTTTTTTTTTTCAGGCTAGAAACAAACTGTCATGATTTCCTTGGCCGTGAATAATGTTATGGAAATGCAATATCCAAAGTTGACACAATATAGTTCATACAGTGTATTACGTTATATCTTTTGTCATTTTCTTCCTGTTTCTTCGTTCAGAAATGTTCACCATTTTCCAAGCAAAACCAATGACAAATTACACACTACATGTATTTTCCATGTGTCTTTTCTTTCTCCTGTTTTCTCTTTTCTTTAAAAAAAAATGATGTGCAAACTGTAATTTATTTATTTGATTTGTGTAGATTCCTGTACTGTTTTGGTAGATGCACAACCGAGTCAAGACAGATAGATTCTCACCAAACCTTAAATGTGTAGAGGAAAGTTAATGTGTAGATGCAGCATCTGCACCGGTAAACTACTCGAAGCCCCTGTGGTCAAAGTTCATCATTACCCGTTCAGCGGACAAATGGAAATTTTAAATTTTTATTACATTTACTACAACCTGGCCAAACTGGAATCCCAGAGATTCAAAATTGTACCACCACCTATGCTTTCTCTAAACTGTGGTATATTTTGTACAATTGTATAGTATTATGGACAGCCTCTGAAACGATCCTGGCAGATAATAAGAATTTCGTGAAGTTGTATTTGATTATGGATTTTTTTTTTTTTTTTGTAGCGTAGCCTTTGTCATTTGCTAACAGAATCATCTAAGCAACAACAATCAAGTCAAGTTTCCATGTACACAGTGTAATTTTGAAGACAAATCCCATGTTACAGTTTTCCAAGCCACTTCTTTGTAGTCTATTATTGTTTGGCCCATGCTAGACACAAACAATATCACACTTTTAAACAAACAGAAAAAGCTGTTTGTGAAAATATAAAAGTTTTTCAAAAACGAGTTTACTACTTTGGCTTCAGCTCTGAAGTATCCACACTGTGTGCTATTGAGAATGTTGCCTGAAAGTCAGTGATTAAAGTGGTTAGTGAGAAGAAACAGTTAGCATCCAGAAGGGATTTTAACCTTTGACACCTGCTGGATGCAATCAGGGAGAGATTGTATTACTCTTATCATAAAAATGGATGTCATGTATCCTCAGACCCAGTGAATAGGCCTATAGAATTCAGTATGCCCACAACAGCAAAGAGTAGGCAAAACCAGCAGTACTCGGTAGCTTGCCATGTTTAACGCAAGAGATGTTGTAATTTTAACATTGCAGATTTTATAAATGGCCCCTAACAAGGTGCCCATTCCTATCGGAAAGAAAAACAGTTAGCCCTTTACTTCACATATGTGATGATTCCCCACTGTTCTGAAACATTGCACACCAGGATCTTGTAGATGAAGGTTTAATTAATAGCTGTAAAATATCATGTTAACCTTGCTATATGGGAATACAGTACTGTCACATAAATCACTGGTCATTTTCCATGAACTGCTTGTAATTTGTATTACTGATGATATCAATTCTCTAACAGATCTACTAAGAATGACAAGAAATTAATCTCCATCGTCTGTTAGAATCAATTTTGCAATATTGATGAACACTGCAGATGGAAATACACAAATTAAGTACAATCACCAACAATAATACATTGTCATGGTGCAATTTATGATGTAAGCCATATAGTGTTGCTTGTTTCCATATTACAGAAACGGTCTGTTGGTGATGTTACAGCGACGTGGCATGCTGCTTCTATAGAGCAAGACTGACGAAGACACATACAGTACACACACACAATCATACATGTGTATGCATAAACACCCTAAATTCATTTTAGTGTGAGGATGGTGTTCATGTGTAGATAGCTAGCACATGGGACAGGACATTTACTAGTTTGCAGGTTATCTTAATCGCTGGTTGGTAACAAATATTAAACTGTATTTTGGTCTCATCCCACCTTGTCTACAGTGCACTCCCGTTATAATGAACACAGTTATAACGAAATTCTGGTTGTAACGATGTAAAAATTCAGACAGCAACATTTTCTGCTCTATGTTTTTTATTGCTTATATGTTTGGTTATAACGAAATTTCGATATAACGAAAGAAAATTGCCGGTCCCGAGGACTTCGTTATAACGGGAGTCCACTGTATGTAAGTGTAAAAAAAAAAAAAAAAAAAAAATGATGTTTATAGTGTATAGTACAATATACTACCGTTGGGATAAGGTTCAGGGTTAGAGCTTATGATTAGGACGTAGGATACGGGTTATGGGAAGTGTTGAGCTTCTATCATGAATCAATGAAGTGTGGGGTTTGCCGCTACATCGACAGATCCCTACCAGGTACCAGCAGTTAATTACTTTGAAGTCCATCCGCTGATAATAAAAGTTGAAGTACGCCATCTCTTGACGGCTTTAGTGAGAGTAGCCATACATTTTTTTTTTTTTTTTTTTTTTTTTTGCGAATCTACTACTGAATGTTACGTAGACCAACGATACTTGCAGCTAAAAAAAGATCAAGTTAAAAGGGGAAGGGGGATGAAAGGAACGTATATGTATGTCAAGTCCTTCATTAAAATCACACGATGCATATAACCATGATATCCAAACATGTAAGCTGCGACTGCTTGTTAAATGTACCAATTTACGTAATGTGTCAGGATCATAACATGAGCTGGCACTGAAACGATTAAAATCACGCCCAGTTACAGAAACAGAAATGGAAACTAAAACATGCACAAGTTACGCAAAATAATGACATGAGATAAAAGAAAAAGAAGATCAACAAAATGATCGATTACTGCTGCTCAAAACAGGATAAACCCGATTTATGGTCAACATGATATTTTATGGTGTTTCGATGAGAAAATGATGCAATTAATAAGGGCCTCATACATTTTCCTTTTTTCAATGTTCGTTATGTCATTGTATTTGTACAAATCCACTCCATGATCGACCTGGCTTCGACAGAATTAGTGTATGAAAAACAGAATAAAAAGATTCAGATGTGGTAAGAAATTTGTGTTCAGAGAAAAAAAAAATGAGTGTTTTTACGAAACTGCGACATTAGTCGCGACCACATCCGACATAATAATATTATGGTGATGATGTCATAGCCTCACGAGTCTTCTATTAGTCTGCATACAATTTTGAAACAAACTTCTTAGTTTGAAGTGACATTAAACGGAAAAAGCTGAATTCATTCGTATGAATTTACTGTAGGGTGAAGGGGTCGTAGTAACTCCTTGTACATTATCGGGAAAAACATGTAGGCCTAGTACATGTACAAACCTTTGAAAAAGTTGTGAAGTTATGACATCATCATTATTACTATTTTGCGTGTGTGGATTGTGACTGGTTTCACTACTTGGTGAAACAGTGACAATTTTAGATACGCGTAAGTTTCTTGTCAGTTCGATTAGTATGAATCAATCTGTGTGTATGTTTGTTTGTGTGAGCATGGAATGACTGTCTCTCTGGAAAGAATGTCTGTCAGTCAGTCATCGTGAGATCAAAATGCACACAGTTTTCTCAAGCACCAAGTGTTTCCTAGCAGTTTACCGGCTGCCACGTCGGTCTCACCTGTCCAAGCATCAACACGACACTGTGCCCTAACCCTATAACCAGGGAGGTGGTCCCACCTCCCTGCCCTAACCCTTCCTTTCGAGAATAGGATGTGTGGGTCCTTTTCCTCCTGTCTGTTTTATACAAGATAAAAATCTTGGATTTCACGCGAGTGACACTGTGTTTCGATGTCAAGGAACATCGACTGATTAGGGACATCATGAAAATCATGATTCATTCGACGTATTTGAGGTATCGAACAGCAACTTCCGTAGGGGGAAAAATACATGGACAAGAGTGAAGCTTGCAGAAAATCCTATACATGTGTATGTACTTCCTTTCTATGAGAGAGTCATTGGGAAATGATTAGAATACACTGTACTCGAGCAGTGCCTTGTATGTTGTCTTTTTTACAAGGCTATATTCATTGTCGCATTTTAGTCATTGTGAATGTTTTCGAAAGGAATGACCGTGGTCTACCTCAGACAGTAGAAAATCATGTGACATGCAATGCAAGTCTTTTCCGAGGTCTGTGCTTCGTCATCATTACAGTCAATTGTCTCAAATGTGTAACTCTAACAATTGTACAGTATAGTAGTGTTCTTTTCATTCAATTCACTAGCCTGCAAGTACGTTGACATCGATCCACAGTAGCATAACGTTGTTCACGACATCAGATGGCGCTCTTTAGCTGACGATCTTAGAGTCCGCGGAATGATCTTCAAAGTTTTCAGGAGTTGGGAGTTTTGAAGCATTCAGTGAGCTGACTTGGTTTAATTTGTTTTCACTTGATATTTTTGATATTTTTCTGTATGTGTGTGTGTGTGTGTGTTTTTTTTTTTCATTTACGTTAGCCAGTCTGCCAGTCTGACGTTCATAACATGAATACAGTGGACTCCCATTATAACGAAGTCCTCGGACTGGCAGTTTTCTTTCTTATATCGAAATTTCGTTATAACCGAACAAATAAACAATGAAAACGTAGAGCGGATAATGCTGCGGCGTGAGTTTTTACTTTGTTATAACCGACATTTCGTTATAACCGCGTTCGTTATAACGGGAGTGCACTGTATCAGGTTCTTTTACACAGAGTGATTATAAGGTACATTGTGTGTAACATCATCTCTGAAATGAGCTACATGTACTAAAAAAACAGAAATTTACCGTTTGGAATCTCAATTTTTGTTTTGATTTGCTTCGATATATTTTCTGAACTTTGGGGTTTGTTTGGATTCTTATAGGAAGGGGGAGAAACAAATAGATATAACAAATTGCCGTCAAGAACATGCAAACAAGTTTGCAAAAACGATCCGCACTGTATTAGTACTTGGCCCCATAGATCCTGCACAACAAACCAAATTTATTATAGAGTTTCTTTAACGTTTGTCAGACCGTGCGGTAAGAAAACGTTCGCAGAAAAAGTAAACAAAATGAATAAGAGAAATCCATTTCCATTATATATATTTTTTTAAACATACAGTGTAATTATAGACACATATAGCCAAATGTCAGACACTGGGGATATGACATCCGTATATGTCTGAATCACTAAAAAAAAAAAAGAAAAAAAAGTATGCCATTGTGAAAGATGATTTCTGCTTTCTATTTCAAGACTCCCAAACGACATCCAGACTCGAACGACATCACAATCTGTACAATGTAACGTCTTTTCGGTATGAGGTTGGTCGATCACTGAGAGACAATACAACTTTAACTGCAACCTTAACAGGGAAGGTGACGTTTATGTTTGGCAAAGTATGCGGTCATCTACTGTGCCAAACTCCCAGAATGACGCATTCGCCGCTGCAAAACGGAAAACAGTAATGGGATGTGCATTGGAAAGGAGTGAGTCACCGATTAATTTTTCACGAATGCGCAGTTCACAGAAAGTCTACTTTAATTGTTGATTTTTGTTCCCATATGGGAAGGTAGGGGAAAGCGCTGATAATTGTTAACTTGTCCCACATGGAAAGCGTGGGGAAAGAGTTTTGTCTTTTCAGAATTAAAATATTTTTCTACAGACTACTGCATGACTTGTTGATTGCTCTGACTATGCGTGGTGATGCAAGTATTTTCCAACGCTATTCTTATCTATCGATGATGCTTATCTCGTTGAAATGTCCAATTAGAATTCAGAAAGAGGAGAAAAGGAGCTGATGAAAGAGGGGGGGGGAGTGTAGTGACACGAGAAAATCAAGAAGGTGATAACGAAGGCTATCCAAGATAAGGAGAAGGAAGAGGAGGATCCCGAGGAGGAGGAGGAGGAGGAAGAGAACAAAAGCAGTAATAGGAAAGATCTAGGAGGAGAAATCATAAGAGCGAAAGATGGATTAGTCCGAATGTTAGGGGAAAGTGGGAGCAGGAGGAAAGGTGGAAGAAAAAAAAAGAAGAGAAAAGAGGAGAAAGAAGATTTTGCCAGAGTCCATCAGGGAGATGTTTTACCAACGGCACACACGACCCATGTACTCTACTCAAAAACTTTCTTTTTCTTTCTATTAACACCGACATAAGTAGGGCCTACAATAATTACTCAACGCCCAAGGGTGTCGGTCATTTACAAGATAATGCAATTGCATTAATTTCGGATATATCTCATGTCAGTTTTGGAGCAAAGTAAATCCCTATAACCTCGTTCTCCTCGATGACGTCATCATTTCGCGCCTAAAACTTTATGCACTTTATGGCACGTTTACCACGCTTCGGAGCCCACTAGACGGACAAGTTGACACGGTCAGAGCCGCTCGCACTGGCTCGCACTGCTTGGGAGCGTTCTGGTTTATCCTGTCTCCATGGTAACGGAGATGCAATATCCGACATAGGCCGAACAAGAGAAGACCCCCTTCCCTGCTTGCCATGAGCCAATTTCCGTCTTGTTTTTGGTGTGAAGGTTAGAGGGACGGGGTGCGCATGTTGGCAAAGGTTATGCGGGCCTACAAGCTACATTCAGATGTTAGGAGCAGATGGATGAATGTTATGATAGACCAAAGAGGTACAATGTACTACCTTCTTAGATAGACGTTAATCCACACTACATGGGGAGAGAAATACATGTTGGGCTCAACCAGATTCTTTCTCTATCTGCATACTTTATACCTACTATATCCAAACTCAGGAAGGAGCAAGATTAGTTCTTTCATCCACACTCCATAACTGGCAATGTATCGATTTCCATGCAGAACCTTAATGAGCCCCCCATGGAAGGTGTGGTGATCATTTACGTATTCTAAAGTCACGTGACTATATATAGAATACGTATATGAGTTATGTTCCTTTTACATCTCAAAAGACAATGACAAGGGTAATAGTAAAATCAGAAATAGGTTAGTAAGCAAATAATCAACGTTGGTGAAGGTGATGGGACAAACTATCACTTCCGAGGCAATCTGGATGTAGCTATCTTTCCGAAACGCAGCTGAGGAGAGATAGCGTACACATTCAGATCGCCGAGGAAGACAGTGATAGTTTGTCTCATTGCCTGAAACTAAAAGTTGATTATTTGCTTTACATTCCACATCTAGGGTCCTAGATATGATTCCCATTTTATTCCACATCTGAAACCGTTTTAGCTGTCTTATAGGGTATCCTCAGGGCTTAGGCTACCGCGTTTGCTTTAGACGTATGCGCGTACATGACAAAACAACGAATCTTGTTAACAGTAATATGTCGAAGATAGCGCATATTTTGTATAATTTTCAATATGTTTTATCGGCGAGGCAAGAAAATTCGATGACATGGGTAATTAGGATAAAAGAAATATTTAACAACTTAGGTCTAACTGCAATTTGGAACAGCCAAGCAGCACATCTGACTTTAGCTGGCTTCAAAAGTTTAGTTAGTACCAGATTAAATGATATTTATAAACAAGAGTGGCATAGTAATGTAGACAAAAATTCTCAATGTTTGAATTATCGAATTTTTAAGCAGGATCTTCATTTTGAGAAGTATTTTCGACACCTTAATGATTCACAGGCAAAAATTTTATGTAAATTCCGTTGCGCTAATCATAAACTGCCAATTGTTTCTGGAAGATACAATCAGATTCCAAGAAACGAAAGATTTTGTACCCATTGTAATGAAGAGAAAATTGGTGATGAATTTCACTACCTTTTTCAGTGTAGACTCTTTAATGAACAACGAAAGAAATACTTAAAAAGACATTACTGGAAATACCCCAACACTATGAAGATGGATCAATTATTTAATTGTCAAAAGAAAACAGTCCTTTCCAATTCATCCAAGTTTTGTAATTATATAATGACACATGTTTAGATTATTAGTATTTTTTATCCTTTTTGCAAATACTACATGCCTTTTTTACAGGCTGTGCCTTCTTTACAATTGATATGTAACTTATTTGTCTTTTCATTCTCTCCTCCTTTTTTCTTCCCCTCTCTACTTCTTCTTCTTCTCGTCCATATTTCCTTCATTCTTGTTCACTTAGCGTATGAATTCATTTCCGTATGTCTTTGCGTTATTTCTTTTTTTCTGTTTCTTTTTTTTTTCCTGAACCAAAAGTCACTCGTATATCTTTTGTTAATTCACCAGTCTTGTGTCCTTCTCACTCTCCCTCTTCACCTCCATATATCCCTTCTTTCTCTCTCCTCTCTCTCTCTCTCGTCATATTTCCCTTTCTTTGTTTTTTTTCACCATATATCGTGTATATATTGTATATTTCTGTACATTTTTTTTCTTTTCATCAATCGCATCTCATTCTTATTTTGTTTGTTATAGTTGTTTTGTACACTTTTCAGAGTTATTCGCAATTATTATTTATTGATATTATAATGTGCTATATGTTTTTCATTGGACTCCGATACCCAGAGTTTGGGTTGTGAGTAAATAAACTTTCAAACTTTCAAACTTTCAAACTTTTCCGCGCCCCGGGCGTGGCACCGAAATAAAAGTGCGTTGCACTGTGGTCAGTGTGCATGATGTTGGATACCATTCTACTTCATAACAATGAATGAATGTGACATTGTCTTGACCCAGGTCAAACGATCATAGACACTTGCAGTGCAACGCACTTTTATTTCGCGCGTACTCAAAATTGTTAGTTATATCACGCGTTAGAACTGTGTGGACTAAGAGATCAGCGAAACAAAATGACTATTATCATAGAGTGTAACGAACTTTTATTCTCAGGTGATGTGATGGGCAAAACTAAGCTTTATCACGGGATCAGCTCTTGACTAATCCTATAGCAAGATTCTTAGTATGTGGAATATAATACATTAAGTAGTAACAGCTGCATTTACTTCACGTGTAATAGTAGCAGCAGTAGTAGTGGTTGCAACAATTATAGTAGTAGTATAGTAGTAGTAGTAGTAGTAGGAGTAGTAGTAGTAATAATGATGATAATAATAATAATAACAATAATAATAATAATAATAACAATAATAATAGTAATGATGATGGTAACAATAATAATAATAATAATAATAATAATAGTAATGATGATGGTGATAATAATAATAATCATAATAGTAATGATGATGATGATAATAAAAATAATAATAATAATCATCATCATCATCATCATCATAATGTAATGATAAGGACAATAAAAGAAAGGGTATAGTACCAGTTGAAGTAGCAGTAAAGTAAAGTAGTAGTTGTTGTTGTGTAGTAGTTGCTCAAATGAGCAGAATTACTGACACCATATAACTAGAGGACAGGAACTGTAAATAAAAACAAAAAAGTCTATCCAGGCATTATTATGTCATTTGATCGGAAGTTAGTAATTATACTCTTTGATTAAAGCGATATTGCATGATATTTTTTTTTATGCCAACAAACTGGAACTGCATCAAACTGAAGCTGTCTGGAGCTGCTGGTCTATTATAGGATTTTTACTATATTATATTCTCATTAAGTTTAAAATCGCACATCTGACAGGTAAAGTGTTCAAAGACGTTGAAACTAATATTTAAATGTATTGATTTTTTTTCTTTTCGTGTCATATGCAATGCAAAATGTGTGTCTAATACACTTTTCCTTAATACTGCGTATACTTTAGAGCAACAATGATGCATGTATTTTTTTTCTTCATTCAGTTTATATTTATAGTATAGTGTATATATATATGTGTTGATTTAGCTCAGCTGTTAGTCTGAAAATAAACTTCTGGTGTGGAAGAGTTTTATTTCATCACTAAAAGCTGACATGACAATGTTACAGGAGCTTAAAAAAATGAAAGAAGAAAAGGAGAAGAAAAAAAGAGGGAAGACTCGAATTACCCATGGGACTTCGACAGCAAACGGCTGCGGAACTGACATTTCCCAAAACGTGATGAGAGGAGGAGGGGTGCTCTGATCTTCGTTCGGACATTTCGTCAGTTTCACTGAATGAAGAAGGAGAAGAGAGTAAGGAAAGATGTCTCCAATGATTTATTCTTGAGTGGGTTTTTTACAAACTCCAGACGAAGCAGAAAAGATGTTAATTTCCGCTTACGTTGACAAGGAGAAAGCGCGCGTAAGCTGCAGTGCAATCACATACGTCAGTCCGCCCTCTGGAGCGGAAACTTGATGAATGTAAACACCGTCCCCCTCCCTATAGAATGCATCCATTCTGTCTCTTTCAAGGTGCACACACATGCAGAGTATGAGGGAAGTGCCAGTATCTGAATCATCTGTTTGAACTTCCAGGGCGTAATGACCCGACCTTTTCCCTTGTGTAGTTTCTACAGTTACAAGAGAATTTACCTCAAAATTGAATATTCATGTGACTTCACTGAATACACTACACAATAAAGTGAAGCTTATGGAATACTAGTAATGGGCAGTCCGTTCAAAGTTATGAATCTTTATATAGTTAAGTTAAATTCATGTGCTATTATCGCTGGAAAAGAAGACTACAACAAATTGTGATGTCACAATAGGGCAACAATAAAAAGAAAATAAATTCCATACTTTTCTTCGACATGAAATAATCACTGACATACAAGTGCACATTATTCCCGCTGCCTACTGAAAGAGATAAATATTATGTCAACAAATGGAAATATGTTGAATTTTCTTCATATTTTCTTTATACCATCGTCCTGCTATGACATCAAGAATTCCTGTCTTTTCTTTTTTTTTAATCCAGCCATTCCACGACACCAAAATGTATCTTTCTTTTTTTTTTTTTTACATTTTTAACGGATTGTCTGATTGCAATCAAACTTCACTAACGTACACATTCCCCTTTAGTCATCGCATGGTAAAAGACGCCGAACAAAGCATTCGTGTTCAAATTTTGAAGTGGCTGGCTTGTTGTTAAGTTGACGATGCTTCAGCTGATTTTCTTCATTTGCTTACGTTGATTGCTCAGTTTCCTGTCAACTTATCAGTCCGCATGTCTTTTCTTCCTAGGACATACGATGTTATACAGAAAAGGGTTAGAAATGCGAGGAAAAAAAAGAAACGAGGTTACCGATTCGCACGCTTTGATAATCATACGGTGTCTAGATCAGAAGAGAAAATGTTTGGTTGTTAATTTTAAAGTCTGTGTAGTGAAGAGTGTTCAAAAATAGTAAAACATCACTGTATTATACGGTTACAATCTGTATTGATATCATCTTTCACAATAGCAGCGCTTTAACACCAGCATCGGGCATACAGGCAAAAGGCTAAGAACAACCTTTAAATTAGTGAGGCAACGTGGATACGGATACATCAATTATCTGTTTCAGGACCACTATTTCTGATGAGTATTACATATTACAGTGTTGTCTTTGGATTTGACAGGATTGATTGTTGTGGTACGTAAACATGTAAATAAGACTTCAAGTCAGGGCTTTAAATTTGTGAGGCAACGTGGATACGGATACATCAATTATCTGTTTCAGGACCACTATTTCTGATTGGGTATTACGTATTACAGTGTTGTCTTTGGATGTGACAGGATTAATTGTTGTAGTACGTAAACATGTACATAAGACTTCAAGTCAGGGCTGCCTGCCTTTAACACACCATACCACAGTCGATGCGTGGTAAGTTGTTCCTGGAAATATGTTGGCGAAGATTTAGGGATTGCTAACATCTCACACTATATATGTCATTCGCAGCTAGTGTGTGTCATGTTCTGAAATTAGAAGTCATCAGATTACATCACTTTCCAATATCTCATTTTTACCGGTAAACTTAATCGTGTTCAATATCGTAACTACAATCAATCACTAGTGCAATTCCAACGAGTGATGCTGATTACAAAGTAAGTACCTATATTTAGAGAGGGATCTCTATAACTAATATAACTCTTCTGACAAAACATCCTGTTGATAATGCTGATTATTTCCATTATCACTTTAAGCAGCATCATCGTCATCATCACTGAAACTTATAGTTCTTTATTTTTTTTCTCATATCAACAAGGATATATTCACATGTGGTCATCATAAACAGGTTCTTGAATATATCATTGTTCTCAATGGAAACGAGCAGAGTGGTCTTACAGGCGAGTGGTAGCAGAAGCGTAATTTACTATATTTGTGTGTGTGTGTACATGATACTCTTTTTATCCTGGCCACGGCATATAGATTTGTTCATATTTGAAACTCACGTGGTGTGGATGAACGTGCGAAACTTCTGCCTGAGTTGGGCTGACACTTGCCTATCACAAACCGCTCTCCTCCTTGGACCAGTGTCAGGATTTCATGCCCGAGCTTTTGACCGATCCATCTCAGCTCGCTCGCGGTTGCCATGAGAATCGCCTCACTAGCGGGCGGCTGCCTTGACAAATTCAATTTTCATTTCTTGAAAAGTCACTTCCCTCCAGATTCTAATGGTGATTAACTGACCTACAGTCAGACCATTATGTTATGTTACTCCCGCACGCAGTGCGCACGGGGCTGCTTCGTGCGGTTTCGCACGGGTGCGTGCGGCTCCGTGCCATTTCGTACGGCCTCGTGCGGGTGCGTGCGCTTCTGTACGCCCCCGTGCGACCCCGTGCGACCTCGTGCGCCTTCGTGCGCCCTCGTGCGCCTCCGTGCGGCTGCGTGCCAGTCAGTGCGCCTCCGTGCAGCTGCGTGCCACCGTCGAGTGCGTGGCACGGTACCGTGCGAGGTGTTGGCACGGTACCGTGCGTGGTGTTGGCACGCTACCGTGCGAATCCGTGCGAATCCAGCATCCTGCTAGTCCCGATGCGGGACTCTTTTCTTTTTTCTCATTCTCTCATACGCCATCATTGGCGGTAGCGCGAGGTCTTCTCGATCGCGACAGTCCTCGCATCGCGCGAGTCCACTAAGGCCCCCCCCCCCCCCCCCCAAAAAAAAAAAAAAAGAGAGAGAGAGAGAGAGAGAGAGAGAGAGAGAGAAAAGTTGTATTGGCGTAACATGAGATTTTCAAATAGGGTCGGGCGGGCTGATTTTTTTTTTACGTGCATTTTACGTGTACAACTCGTGCTCAGTAAACAGTCACAACTGCCGCACCGAATGTGCTGCGTTCCTCTATTCTACAAATCATTTATGGGGCCGATTTTACTGGAATTATACCCCTTCACAGAATTAAAAGATGTTGAAATCCCTATCCTGAATGTTATCACTTCATATTTTACTATTTTGAATGAGATAAGATAGGTGCAAATTGACCTCATGTGTACGATCTTTTCATCGCACACGGCGATCTCTATACAGTCCCACATATAGAGATGCGCGTAAGTTCTCCACAGAAGAACCTATGGCGAAACGCTGCACAATACTAGTACATTGCAGTCTGAATGCAAAGTATACACTGTATAAATCTTGATAGAACTAGCAGCACCCGTGGAAAACCACGGGTCTTAGGGGTTTTATTATTTTTTCCCCTCATAATAAGGATTATATACGATTTTGGACATTTCTATTGATGAAATAAAAGAAAAGTTTTCTCATCCTTTCGTTGGTAAAGTGTGCTCTCTTCTACCCATGACCACCACCCCCACACACACATTTCCACCCCCCCCCCCGAACAAAATACAAAAACAAATATTCAGAGAAAAATAACCAAAACGACAAAAGCAAAACGGTATAGCTGAGCTGAGCAGGACCTCATATATAGACCCCTAGTGTTTTTGTTGCTATTGTACTGAGAGAAATAAAATATATTCGTCTTCATTTGCTCTCTTCTTTTTGTTTTTATCACCAAACCTTGGTTTAATAGATCATAGAACACCCCCCTTTTTTCCCCACGTCCGCACATGTCTTATGAATATGTATGTCTACATATTCTAACCCGTTTATCTCCTTCACCCTGTACATTATCATTACTGTAATTATTATTATTATTGTTACGATTTATATTATTATTATTGTTGTTATTATTATCATTATTGTTATTATTATTATTATTGTTATTATTATTATTATTATTATTATTATTATTATTATTATAGCAGCACCCGTGGAAATCCTCGGGTCTGAGTGGTTTTATTCTTTTTTCTCATGATACGATCATCATTTGTACATTTTTATTGAAGAAATTGAAAAAGGAAAGTTTTCTCATTTCGTTAATTGTGACGCGCTGTCCTCTAAATGACCACCCTTCCCAAAAATTTAATATTACATTTGTAGTACGTGCCCTGCGATCCAGTCCATTGGTTGGGATCGTTCCCGCCATCATTATCATAGTTATCATTATTATTATTATTGTTCTTGTTATTGCTATTGTTATTTTGTGGGAGGGGAGATCATAGTCATTCGGTTTTATCATTTTATATTATTCATTGACATGGGGATGAATCAAGGGAATTAAGGAAAAAAGTTTATCGGTCAAGGATAGTGAATATCTTTTTTTCCGTCATGTCAAGGTTACTCTACGACTGATATACATTTCAAATAGCTTCATTATCATTGCAAATTCATTTTAAACATCAAAACAATCCTGTACCTGTTTGTGTCTCTTCCGCCCACTCTTAAGTTATAGATCATAGCATCCCCTCCCCATTCATTTGCATTGGCCTATTGTTTTATCATCATTATTTCAGTGTATTATTGTCATTGTTATTATCATTATTATTACTAAAATTATTAATATTATTTAGGGGAGAGGAGAGAGTAGACAGATGGTAGAGTCATAACATAGGAATGATCAACCAAAGGAGGCGGAAATGTTAATTTGTTAAGAATTGTAAAAATCTGTATCCCCCATTTTTCTGCTCTTGATAAAAAGCTTTTCTGAAGACAGTCCTGCGCAAACTGTCCAAAACTGCTCACTGCACTAACATACGTAATCTTGTGCTGAGGACTACTTCATATATAGACCCCTAGTGTTTTTGTTACTATTGTGCTGAGAGAAATGAAATATTTTCGTCTTCGTTTGCTCTCTTCTTTTTGTTTTTATCACCAAACCTTTGTTTGATGGATCATAGAACCACCCGCGTATCTGCTTCAGACTGTACATTTTTGTTATCATTATTATCATAATCATGAATGTCCTTCTTCTTCTGCTTCAGACTGTACATTATCATCATTATTATCATCATTATTGTTATTATTAGTATTATAACTATCACTATTATCATTTTTTTTTATTATTATGATAATTATCATCATTATAATCATCATTGTTATATTTGAGGAGGGAGAGATCATTGTCATTGGAATCCGTGGGTCTCAGGGCCTCATATTTTTTCTTTAATATTTCTTTTCCCACGTTATGGGAGAAAGAAGAATATTTTTGTCGTCATTTGCTCCCTCTTTTTTATTTTTGTCACCAAAACTTGGTTTGATGCACCATAGAACCACACATTTGATGTCCACTTGTAACTTCAAAAATTGGCGGTCAGCAAAGCGAGGGTTTCCCCCGCGTCCGCTTGTCTCATGAATATTCATGTTTACAGCAGCCATGCATGCATGCAGTAAACGAAAGAACAGCGGCGCGTGTACTCTGATATGGAAGGGTACGATCGGCAAGGACAAAATTTAAGTGGATATTTAGCCGTCCTGAACAGTCTGAGTACAATGATACCCGACTTGAGAGTGAACAAAATGACATACCTGAGCTGCATAGTATCCTGCAGTTGTGCAAAATACAATAAAATAACAGCGTTCGTTGTTTTCATTTGGGCACGCCAATAATGGCGAACGTCGCTGTACGTAAATGCCCTTGTACTTGTATGACCGCGCCGTGTATTATACCATAATGAGTGTACATATCACGCGCACCCAGATAGTGTTTCGTGTGACCATCGTCAATACATACACAGGCGCAGGCCACACACTGGCATACCGTACCCACCCGAGAGTACATTGTGTGCATGCCTGCGTGTCCGCCGGAAGATGTCAGAAATTTCGCTGCACCCATTATCTTTAGTATCCCACTGTCTCTGCAAGCTAAAAGATGCACTACTGTGTATCGAGAAAGTAGGAGTCCAGCGCAGGATTGGTGAATATTAAAACATTCGGCTCTTTCGTCACGCACAAAAATGCATTATGCATCTATCTGATTAATTTTTCTTTTTCATCCTCGACGTCGACACGGAGGCTGAGAGGGGACGAAACCCGCGCCATTCGATGCAGGATACTCTCCTGCGGCCGACGGCACCGGTCGCAGCTGCCCGGAGCCGACGGCTCGGGAGGAGATAGACAAACCAGCAACGCCGGAATAAAACAGGAAATACAATGTACATAAGGTCGCGACAACAACAACAACTTCGCGTATTATATATATAGATACGCGTCCGTGTGGGAAACAGATGACATACTAGTACTTAGTACTGATCAAGCGAGGCTATGCGAGTCGAGTCGCAAGCTAGATCTCTTCCTCGTACATCCGATGTCCCCAGAGCCTTTTCCACTTCCGGGTTTTTGCGATCGTGATCGCAATCAACAAGATACTTGATATCGATAGCAAAAAAAAATAATAATAAAGAAAGTAGGGTCGGGTGTGTTACGCCAATACAACAATTTTTTTTTTTTTTTTTTTTTTTTTTTTTTGGGGGGGGGGGGGCCTAATTGCTGCCCTCGAAAAAAAAAAGATCTGCACGGGGTCTCTCCTTATACTACACGCCCTCAACGACGGTATTTCCGTGTGCGATATTGCTCATACCATACACACCATACTAGTACACACCGTATACGAAGGCAGTCCAGGTACTGGTAGTGGACTAGCATCCTGCGTGCGAATCCATTGGGGGCCGTGCGTGCATGCATTGTACATAAATATCCCCTTTGTAAGTGTGTGCTCATGATCATGACTACTACTACTAATAATAATAATAATAGTGGCTACTTGTATAGCGCACAGGTCCACTTTTCAGTGCTCATGGCGCTTCAAAAATGAAAAGATATCATATATTTACATGCATATACATATTCAAACATTTCAACAAATAAGAAAATGGTAAACAAAAACAATCCCATATATACCAAATAAAGAATACAACATATACCAATTAAAAATACAATATTGATCCAATATTAATGACATACAGCAATTACAGTCCTCAGTATGAAAGGAACAGATAAGTTTTAAGTTTGGATTTGAATGACTCTGTCGATGACAGTTCCCTTAACTGAAGAGGTAACTGATTCCACAATTTTGGTCCCATAACGGAAAAAGCACGATCACCATACCCATGTTTTACTCTGGGTGTTTGGAGTAAGAATGCATCTGCATCTGCATCTGCATTACTAGTATGTGTGCGCCTGCGTGTGGCTCCGTGCCCATGCCTGTTTGCCTGCAAGCGATCGCGAGAAGACGATACTGCAAATATATATATATATATATATATATATATATATATAGATGTGTGTATATATATATATATATATATATATATATACGTATGCAACAATATGTGTACATGTATGCATATATGTATATATATGTATACATACATATATATATACAATATATATATATATATATATATATATATATATATATATATACTATATATACTCCACGTGTTGGCAAAATTTTTAAATTTGTTTATATGAAATTGTCATATAATATGCTTTGGCCGGAAATGAAATAAAAATGAAATGAAATGAAATGAAGATGAAAAGATAATTAATAAAATTGCAACAGAGTTCATGCTGTATTCACCGATGGTTTATTTTTTGACACAAATTTTGACCTTTCTAGCACTCAAGTATCAACACTTGAGAAAGGGCGGCGAGACGCTCGAAAATTTGTGTCAAGAAATAAACCGTAGGGGAATATAGCATGAACTTTGTTGCAATTTTGTTACTCATCTTTATATATATATATATATATATATATATATATATATATATATTTGGGTGAGAATTTTGTATGTAAATACCTATAGTGTATTCATATATGACTGTGTATGCGTATACTCTGCTTTATATATATATGTATCGATATATATATGTATATATATATATATTCATATATATATATATATATATATATATATATATATATATATATAACGTTCAGCGGTATGTTAACCTTCATTGTTAACCATAGATGAAGCATTCCCCCATCTTGCCTCAACACACACACACACACACACACACAACACATCAGACATTCAGTGCATGCGACCTTACACCCAACAGACTCAGAGATGTATACTCGTAATTATTAAACCTTCTTCTTGGCTCCACCAATTTAGTTGATTGGTATTTATTTTTCTCATATCATTTCATAATGAATTCGAAATGTGCCTGAAATCTCAAATGCACATATTATCATTTCGACTTGTACATGTAGGCTACATACATGTATGTACTTGCATGTTAATTTTCTGTTCATGTTTTCTTCATAAAACGTCCATTAAACAACTACAGTGTAATAAAGAAAAGTATATAGAACATGTTTTCAAAGGACTTCTGTCTAAGTCACCCACTAGTAAGAATTGTGAGTATCTACATGTACACAAACATTAACTCAGGAACAACCATTGCGATTCACAGGTTACTTTATACGAAAGAGGTTTCGAATTATATCTCAAATTTATATCGATATTGTTAAAGAAAGGTTTGCTTCATTTTCAAAGTGAGGATACATAATTATATACAATATGCAGCACAGGTCTCTCATCCAAAGTAAGAAAAAGTTTCGTAATGAAGGATATGATTTAAGTGACATAGGCAATTCCAATACTTATCACAAGTAAATACAAGTACGGGCAACATCCCAACCTCGTCTCTCAAACCCGCACGTGCTACTTTATCTAATAATACATGTGAATTTCAGTGTCATAGCGAACAGATATCCACGATAAATGTACAGTAGTTTTGTTATATACATGTCATGTGTAGCCTCAGTGCTCGTGCGCAGATGAACAGTGTACAATGTAGAAACACACAAGACTAATGCTAAATAACTTGATTTCGTGAAAGCAATTTCGTTGGCTTTTCCATGTACACAAAGGTACTTCTTCTTAACTCATGTGCACCTTTACTATTGTGAATGTACTTGTGTATAATGCGATGAGTCTTTGCAGTAGTTTGTGCATTGATGTTTACCTTAGCAATTTCTTGTCATTCATTGCATGTATACGTAAACATAACAGTTTGCAGTTGTGAAACTTCTACATGTACAGTACTTCCGCCTGTCAATGGCTAAAGTCTTGTAACATGCCGACAGAAATGTTCTGTATTTTGATGGACTAAACGTTGGGTACTCATGCAAACACAGCTACCCTGGTCAGCCTGATACTGAGTTTCCCGGGCATGAACGTACAGAAATGTAAACAATCCACACATTCATCAATCGCATGCGAAATAAATTGTATCAAAGTTTCATTATGTTTCACTGAAAATTACGTTCATAACAGATTCGAAAGTGCAAAAGCAGCATTGTAAAATTCAACAGACAATTATGCCAAATTTTCGAGGAGTGATGGAAGAATGCTACATAAATGATAACACGTTCATGTACACAGTATACTACATTTTACTCATCGTAAGCTGTATAAAGTCAACAATCCACAATGAACATCTTATTGTACACTATAGTACAGGCTTACA
Organism: Diadema antillarum; assembly: GCF_040938485.1. Lineage (NCBI taxonomy): Eukaryota > Metazoa > Echinodermata > Echinoidea > Diadematoida > Diadematidae > Diadema > Diadema antillarum. The sequence continues at coordinate 212,497 of NW_027271967.1, read as the reverse complement.
CTGCACGTCATACGTCGTAGTTTAGTTTACAACTCAACAAAACGCTTTTCCTGGTCAGTCAACAGGTTCGAAAGCAGAAGTATATCGTAGGCCTACATGTACATTGTAAAGTACACTTGAAATTCATATTGCACTACACGTGTACATGAATTTCCTAATCAGGTTCAAGACATACAGCTACATGTGTATCTGTCTATACATTATGTCTTTCTATCTATCCATCTATGGAGCCACCTCCCTACAACAACAAATATGTTTCATTACACTGTATAACAATATACGTCTACAAACACTGTTGGACGCACCCTTCGTTGCTGGTATCGTACATGTAATGCATACTGCGAATGAAGTTTGAATCACGTCATAAAAGTATATTACAGTTCATTAAAAGTACAGGAGAACAGTAATGAAAACTCGTAAGATACACATCGTCTTTCAATGGCAATAATAAGAATAATAAAGATTAGAATCAAAATTACCATAAACGTGATAAGAATACTAATAATTTGATGATAAAAATTGCATAAAATCACAATGTCATAACTACTGACATCAATTTCAACAATAACAATTATAATAAAGAAAAAAACTAGAAGATTCCTTGCAACTCGACGGAGTTTTCTCACATCAGCCTTTTGACTGCGTACAAAGTTACAATGCGGTAACACGTCATGACAAAGTGTATGCAAAAAATCATACATTCCACAAGAAAAATTCACGAAAAGTATAAATGATTCACGTCAGTTAATGTGTGCAAAGTACAATTGTGTAGATGCGTTTAACTACGCGAATTGTCCCTTAGAATTGAAAATGAGGACACCCCCTCCCCCGTCAATATTCTCAAGGAACAATGAAGGAAAAAACACTCCTAGTAGTGGGTGGAATCCCCACCACATCGTATTACCTCGGGAATTACATGACGTAAATTCCCGATCTGCCGATCGATGAGTTCTTGGGTGAGTACCTGCTGCCAGTACCTCTCCAGGCCAACTTTCAGTTCCTCCTCTGTTGTCGCCTTGACGTGTCTCCGCACAAACCACTTCATGTGGGCCCAAACATGCTCAATTGGATTGAGGTCAGGAGATTCGGGTGGGGTAGGGAACCATGAAATGTGGTTTGTGCGGAGAAATTCGACGGACTTTTTGCTCCGATGTTTCGGATCGTTGTCCTGGACGAGACGGAAATTCCCGTCAGGGAATGTTGCCTCGGTGAATGGCAGCAGGTACTCACTATATAACTTCTCGATGAGAAATTCCTTCCTCATTATCCCTGTGAAGATTGCCAGTCGCGTCGCCCCATGGTACGATATTCCTGCCCATATGTTCACCTTGCCCATGTGCTTTGGACGATCAAATTTCCTTGGGGCCTCTGTACCCCTGCGCCAGTAAAATCCCGACCCGGGGCGATTCCTCTCAATGTACACAGTACATTCGTCTGTAAACACAACGTTGCTGAAAGTTTCCTGCGTCTCCACCATTCTCAGGCAGTATGACAATCTCGCAGCCTTGTTCTTCTGGCGGATCAATTGACCATAACATGGGCGGGTCCTCTTCCAGCCAAGTTTCTTTCTGGCCTCGTTAATTGTCTGTTCAGCGACACGAACCCCGAAATCAACTTCCAACTTACGCTGAATTTCCTTAGCGGAAGTTTCGTGATCTTTTCCCATCATTTCGTCGATGAGCATCCTGTGCACCTCCGTCAACTTTGAGGGTGCACCGGATTTTGGACGGTCACCAGTTGACCCGGTCGCGAGGTACCTCTTGATGGTTCTCCGCACTGTCATTGAGCTCACTTCGACCAGGGATTCTCTTAGTTTTTGAAAAATCTCTTTGGCCGTCAATCCTTCGTGCCACCAGTGTATGACCTTCTCACGGTCGGCATTGTTCAGACGTGGCATGGCGGTGCCACGTATAAAAGTAGAGTATGTTTATAACATAGAAACGACAGAGTACACGTCACTCGCCCTGCGTTTTTCGATGAGCAAGGAAAAATAATCCACGAGGCACGCTGACTTCCAGATAATAAAAAAGAGTCACGCCGGCTTTTTCTTTACAAGTTGAGAAAATTATACACGAGTCGCGTTAGCTTTTACAAGCTGAGAAAATGAAACACGTGTCACGCTGGCTGAAACAAGCTGAGAAAATGATACACGAGTCACGTTGGCTTAAACAAGCTGAGAAAATAATACACGAGTCACGCTGGCTTAAACAAGCTGAGCCAATAATAAAAGAGTCACGATGGTTTTTACAAGCTGAGCAAATGATACACGTGTTACGCTGGCTTAAACAAGATACACGAGTCACTTTGGGCGACAAGCTGAGAAAATGATACACGAGTCACTTTGGGCGACAAGCTGAGAAAATGATACACGAGTCACTCTGGCTTAAGCAAGCTGAGTAAATAATAAACGAGTCACGATGGCTTTTACAAGCTGAGCAAAATCCCGGTAATTATACACTTGTCACGCTGGCTTAAACAAGCTGAGAAAATGACACATATTATAGTCACACTGGCTTTTACAAGCTGGCCAATTAGCGCTGTCCCTCGAATACAGTAAAAGGGCAATTGACTTTGAAAACGCTGTTTATAAGGTGTGCGAGATCACGAGAAAAATCCATTGTTAAAAGGTGGATAAAGCAGAGATGAAGAATCAATAGCGTCTTACGTGTAAGACGGCCAACAATTAGCTGGACAATGAGCGCTTTGAAGCTCCACTTTTTATACTCCGTCATACTAATACACTGAATGGGCCATTGATTTTGAATACGCTCTTAGGTGTCCGACATCACTATAAAAGTTCATTGGTGAGTGGTTGGTGAAACAAAGCAAAAAAAAAAAAAAAGTCAAAAGCGTCTTAGTTTAAGTCGGTCCCAAAGCTGGTCAATTAGCGCTGTACTTAAGATGCTGCACCTTTATTTCTCCCTTTAATACACTGAAATGGTAAGTGATTCGGAATACGTTCTTCGGTGTCCGACATCAGTATAAGAGCCTAAGCGAGTAAAACAAAAATAAATCAATTATCGCGTCTTACGTGTACTCGCGAGAAGGTAGCACGCTTTACCGTCCTCACAATGGAGGTGAACGTACACGTGTATCTACAGCGTCCGGCAATTCAACTGCTTATTTATATAATCGGTACTTATGTCCGGACGCCAAAAGCAAAAGAAAAACAAACAAACGAACAAACAAAATAGAACAAAACAAACAAACAAACATAGAGGACTGAATCTTGGGAACATGTACCATTTAATAATTGAATGATTCGAACTACAAATTTTGTTCGCTAATGTACGTTCATACTGCCTAATGAACACTTTTGATATACTATTATAAAGAGAAACAAAATGTTCGTTAACGTTTATCAAAGTCATGAATGGATAAGTGTTAAAGTTACACGTGATGAGAATTTCCACTCGAAATACTAATTCTATTCAGGGGCGGATCCAGGAATTTCATACAGGGGATCACGCCTTTGCAAAATTAAAGGGGCGCGGTCGCATCGGTCCTTCGTGTTTATTTCTTTTGTTTAAACCAAAAATAAGAGGAGTGTCCGCCCGGTGCACCCACAGCACTGAGTTCTGTGTGCGCACTTACTCTAGATCCACCACTGCTATGAGTAATGGAACAATAACACTGGACTACTCAGCCCGTCTGTCTTTTTCTTCTCATTTGTCCTTTTTTTATATTTGTGTATGCCTGTTCTTTGTTCTTCATTTTTTCTCCTTGATGTTCCCAATCTTCTTGTGGGTTGCTTATCCACTTATCCAACTTACCTGCCGGCGATGTATGCACTGCAGTCATGATTAGGGTGACTACAGGTTATCCGCAAAAATAAAATTCTTTCATGATTGAATGATATCAATAGCCACTATAACCCACTCGGCTGGGCTCGCTACACCATACAGCGAGAGGGCCTTGACAAAAGGCTACCGTGCGTGGTGCTGGCTAGCCTTTTGGCAAGGCCTCGTGGCTGTGAAAGAGACTAGTTGCGAGAGAACCGGTGAATGCGAGACTTTTTGGCAAGGCCTTGTGGCTGTGAATAACAGCGAGACAACGGATGAACGTGAGACCAGGGAGGTGGAACCCACCTCCCTGGTGAGACCGAGCGCTACTCTCTCTTGCGTTCATCCGTTTTCTCGCAGTTCTCGGTGTGCCGAATTAGACTCGATCTTCAGCCACGAGACCTTGTCAACACGCTAGGTGCTGGCCAAAGAGGTTCTAGCTGGCACGCTACTGTGCGGGTCGCGATTTTTGTTTTCCCCAGTATGGGAAAAGAATTTATTAGTCTTGGTGACTTGGATAGAGAATAACTATCAAGTCTTTGACTTTATTACTCTCTCTAAGCCTGACGGAATACAGCGTTACAAACTTAGCAAAAACGAAAACAAGATGTTGTGCAAAACCCAAACTGGGGTTCGAACCACCGTCCATCTTTTATTCAGTGGTAACTCCATGATCAGAGCCCTAACACAGGGCTCCACACTAACTTTTTTTTTATTTGGTGGCCCGATGGGGCCACCAAAATCATCAATGTCAAATTTTTGGTGGACAGAGAGAAAATTTGGTAGCCCCCAAAAAACAATGAAAAACATTAAAATTCCTGCCCCCCCCTTTTTTTTTTTTTTTTTTTTTGATGTGTAGAATATTGAGTTTTATCATAGTAAGAATTGGAAGCTGGACATATCTACTCATAAATAAACCTTAACAAACTCGCAACACTCACTCTCACCTCCCTGCTCTCAGGCACTCATTCAGTCCTTTTCATCCATCCTTCTGCTGAATGAATCTAGTATACGTAACTTTTTTTTTTTTCCTCGGGCAGGTCATCTTTTCAGGGAAGAATAACTGGAACCTGGTAAGGCAGGTTCCCGAGGGAGCAACTGATACCAGGTTCCCAAAATGAAGACAAGGGTGCCTGCTTTAGTGGCCTAAAGTCATGTTTCTTTGTGTTTTAATGCTCAGAAAAGTGGGTTTAATAAAAAAAATTAGAGTTAATTCTATTAGCATTTGTTCTCTTTCTGTTTGAAAATTGCGTGTTTCACAGTATTATGTGCCTTTTCCTGATTTAGTTTTTTGCTTGTTCTGATGTGAACTCGTACGAACATGCACATAGCGATCAAGGCTGAGATCAGTTAGATATGTGGGTTCGCTTTTAGTTCCCCAGTCACCTCTTTCAGGTACCTGGTTTTGTGTAGAACAAAAGATTCTGTGGGCTCATCAGCGCACGCTCTATTCATACCTCGCACCCGGTCGATATTTCCATCGTTCATTGGCACATGTTATAGTTGACCGTGGATAGGGGGATGCCATGTACCGCTTGACTACCTTCACAGCTGGATTACCAACCTGTCTGCCTCTTATCGACGGGCAAAAAGGTCTCGTTTCATGCAGGGAGGTGAGAGGAAATCGCCTCCCTGTTTCATGTAAGCACCCAGAGAATTGCGGAAGGAATGACGGCCCTCTGCATAACCGCTTCCTAGCTACATTGTTATTGTAATCACCGCTACATAGGATTGCATACTGTATAGTAAAATCATTATACAGATTGATTCAAACTTGAAGTTTTTAAAATGTCAGCAAAATACTTGCAAATGGGCCCATCAAGGAGCTTAGACACATGATCAACTATAACCTGCAAGGGTCGATGAATTCAATTAAAAATTAGCTTACGCAAGATTTAGATTTCAGTCGTTCTGGAAAATGTGCACTTTTATTCAAAATGTTTAATAGCTCAATGAATCAATAAACATTCACGCCTATTATCATGTTTACCGTGCATTGTATCTTATCTCTTTCTTGTTGGGAGCGGCTGCAGTGCAGTGGAGCGTGTAATAGTCTTGGCGCACACAGACTTTACTACACACAAGGGTTTCTGCCTAGTGCGCCTGTCGTGCCTGTAATACATTGGAAACTTGTACTACGCTGACTTGGGAAATTTTCCCGCTAGCGGTATAGCGCACCAGTTGATACTGTTTAGCGTTCTAAAATCATTGAGAATGATTTTCAAGCTTTAAAAGTATGACGAATAATTGTGTAGGACCTGTATTTCCAGTCGAAAAAACACACATACACACACACACACATACACATACACACACACACACACACACATACACACACACACACACACAAGCACATTCACAAATTTTAAAATGAAAGAGCAAGCTTTATGGCACACTACAAAACGATGTAATCCTGTACAGTGGAACGCGGAACGGCAAACCCAAAAGTGTCAAAATTGGTAAAACAAGAATAAGAAAACACCAACACAACAACAACGCAACACATGCATTTGCCATTATATGCGGAGATGACGCTGTTCACGTCTGTCAGTGTTCCACACTCTTTCATAAGCTCATTCAATAAGGTAATGGCATACAAATATTAACTGCAGTTTTAGTTTTTAGTTTTGGATACATGACAGTGAGGGTTTGTTTTGTTTTTGTTTTTCGCATAGCTATCTGCATTTATGTACATACATGTGTGAAATTGCAGGATTGCCCCTCTAAGGAGGAAACAAGAATCTCTCTTATACACTCCGTTCCGTCGAGAAGTTACATGTACAGTCCAATGTATACGTGCGCTTTGTCCAAGACAATACTTCCATTTGAACATGAATCCTTCTTGAAATACAATATGCCTAGCCAGCACAAGTATTCATCAATGATTTCGACAGATATGACAATGTTCAGTGTGCACAAATGAAAAAAAGGGGGGCATACATTATATACGCAAATGGGTTGGATCGAACGAAGGCATTTTTTCTGTGTCCCGCCTGCTTTTTTTTTTTTTTTTTTTTCCCCTAGACGGCACAGATTGGGGCATGGCGCATATTAGACCTATGGGAAATACGTTGGGTTATGGTTAGCGTTTAGGGTTAAGGGTTAGGGCCTAAGAGTCTGAGTGTTAGGGTTAGGGTTATGGCCAGGGTTAGGATAAGGGTTAGGGTTAGGGTTTGATGGTTAGGGTTAGGTTTAGAGTTAGGGTCCCCAATCTGTACCGTCTAAAACAAAAGGCGGGTCGACTTTAGGACTGACCGCAAATGCACCGTTAGCAAACCATACGGGACTCTGGATCAGATCTGCCCTTTGCTATGATACATCAATGCCATCCACAGATAAATTCAAAGCCGCTTAAAATAAGTTGTAAGTCAAATCTCCACCTGACCACAGCGTAATGGAACTTTCGTTCTGTTGCTGTGTATTGTAGTTATCCGTGCTGCTGCTGATGATGACGATTTGTGCGGAGGTAGTCCCATACATTGAAATTAGCGTTGCTAATTCGTCAAATGAAACTCCGTGGCCGGCGATGGCCGTGGCCCGTGGTGCCATGCCCGTGATCATTTACCTACTAAACCTTTACCGAAGATACTGGAAGATTGCTGTATAGCAGCAGTCGAGCTTCCAGGTCTATCCTCATCTACACTGTATCGTCAGTTCAAAAAAAAAAAAAAAAAAAAAGGCAAGGCAGACAGGCTGGTACGCCTAATTACTGCTCATCCCACATCCAGACATCAGAATTGACTATTGCCAGTATTGGGAATAGGGGGAGAGGATGTGGGAATAGGGGGACAGGGGACATCATGTGTGATATTTGCATACATGTGTAATCTATGTGGCGATGGCATGACCGAACATCTAATTTACAATTACTTTAGCGCTGCTCATTAGCCGTACAGTGTGCAAAGATGTACTAGAATCTAGTACTAGTAGTACTAGTAGTAGGTTAGATTTCATGCCAACTGCAACTCTCACTCACATTGAGAGTGAGACTCGCTCAACTCTGCTCATTTTGGTCCTTTCTCACAGCTCACTCACCTCATCATCCTCAGACTGACTGCTCAGTTTACACGTCTAAAGCTTCATTTCATTTGCATGCATTTCTATTGATCTCACTCATTTTGACACCCAAATTATAGCATGGGAGTCTAACACTGAACTACAACTAGATCTACTACTAGTTTCCAATGTTGGCGGCCCTGAGATTATGGATTGGATTTTACGGCTCATCGGGATCACCTATACTAAGAAAGAATGATCAGAATTACGCTGCCGCTGTATACTAGTATACAGCTAGGGTGCCAGTTTTCGTAACTGCAACCGGCAGCCCATTCTATCATGCACAGCGTAGATGCGTATGGGGCTGCTTGTCGTAGTTAGTTTTCGACACTTTAGCACATTTCCTTGTTTACCATCAAAACTGCACCGTTTTACCTGAGAATTTCGATATGAAATTGAGCTATTTAAAAGGCCAATAATGATATGCCTTAAACAAATTCCCATTTGAATGCGCTCCTGTTCAATTTTAAGCGATTTTTCGCACAATCATGCAGCACGCATCACACATAAAACACATGGTGCATACAGTACGCATACACTACATTGTAAACGCAAACCAGCAATCACACCAGCGCAAGAACTTGTTGTTTCATTGTCGAAATCTGGTGCCACATTCTCAAAGCCAACGCCTTCTACAAGTTTGCTCATTAATTACGAATTTCAGTCATGCAATTGCTTAAGGCGATTACAGAAATCAAACATCAGGATATGGCAAACAAATTGATACTAAAGTAAAATAATGGTCATGAGTGAATTTCATTTTACGGCGTTGTCATACAAAATGCATCATATTGTTTTGAACCCCTAAAAATGGCTGATATCAGCATTTCTGCTGACACTGTGTTGCTTTTCCCCTAAATATTCCACCATCAGATTAGGATGACAAGTGACAAACAGGGTTTATAAAAACTAGAAATGTGATTGATAACTTTGTTGATTGTTGAAGTCAGACGTTTGTATTGAGTATAAAATTTAATAAGAATTATCTGCTGGGCGTCGAAACCTGGGTCCTACCTGTAGATGTGGCAAGCTGGTGCCCTGACTAACGGTATAGATAATTTTCAGGAAATCATCGAGTGCTGTCCCTGTTGCAATGGACGTATAGTGACTGAGAACTGGGTGGGCTTTTTTAATTTTTCATATTTTAATTTTTAAGTACCCGGTATATTTGCAGTAAATCATAGAGATGTAGAGTCTTCCACACTTGTGACAATTAGGTTTAAGAGAGTGTAGTCTGAATTATTCTGGTAGAGGTTTCAATTACAAGGCGTGTGAGCTGAGTTATCAATTATTACTTTTGTTTGTTTGATTGTTTTTTTGCTGTCAATGACACTGAGATAAAAAAAAAAAATATGTTATGATTGATAATTCTCAGATCACACTCCTTGTAGGTAAATGTGTGTATAGTACGTGTACATGTTTAGTACATGTACATTGTACAATGTCTGTCTGTAGTTGCCTCTGCTTGAATTGGGGTTTACTCCAACATAATGTTAGGGACATGTTATTATGAATAATGGTTTAGAATATCATCTAATTATGATTAATTTTGAGTAATGGTTGGAAAAATTGTTATGCATTTTCTAATCCTTTCTCTATTTGTGTCGCATTGTACACTTGCATGTAGGTATCCCCAGTACTAACCCCGGCGCGGGGCGTCGTAACCAGTAGCGTTGGGGTCGCTGCTGCGGTTACCACAGTACAGTACCGGTACCTGACCGTGCATATTTATGATGATTCTCCTCTTTATGGCCTCCAGGATAACCTGCAGGACATAAACGAGAAGATCTACTTATCATATTGCACACTGCTATATTTTGTTTCCCTGGATGAACACCATTCAATCTCTGACAGATTTTATCAAGTACCGTAGAGCACTGTTGTTGCAAGCGCTTAATGACTTTCTAACAAGAACAGAAACATTGATTAAGAGACTTTGTCAGTTCATTGAAAAACCTAGAACAGCATGGCCGGCACAGCATTTTCAAAAAAGTGTGGGGGCCCACTTCCGGGTTTCATGAGCTAGCAAGCAGGAAAAAAAAAAAAACAACCAACAACAAGATGACAAAAAAAACACACAATATCTTTTCTTACCATCCACTTCCGGTTTTTTCGGCTGACAAGCGAAAAAAAAAAAAAAGGTCCTCGGCTCACCTCTACCAGTCCACTTCCAGGTGTTTTCGCCTGACAAGCAAGAAAAAGCTATTCAGAGAAAGAACATAACCTTACCACCACCATACTTCAAGGTGTATCTATATTTTTCTTAGTGCCACTTACCGGTACCTATTTCCGGGTTGAAAAAAGTGTGGGGCCCAAAGTGCTGACACCTTCTGTATGGTGCACAAAAACTGAGCCCCCACGGCCCCCATGGCTGCACCGGCCATGAACAGTATGTGATCACGATAATCTACCTCACAAAGGTGCTAAATATGTGGTATGATACAACAAGAAGAATGAAATTGATAAAACATATATGTTCTATCAACTTAATTCTTCATTCATCTTTACAAGAACATTTATTTTACTTTTTTTTTCAAATTTTTAGTAAAGACGATGGTACATTTATGTCCTTTGAAAAGCAAAAGGGTGTTGTAGTAAATGTGAAGTTCGACCATTACAGATATTCAATGCATGGAACTATGATATCCTTGATAAACGTTATGAAAGCGAGTACATTACTGTATATGAAGTAGTAGCTGCACTTCCAGCCAATACTCAACAGGGGGCATGTCTTAATTGCCGCTGAAGGTATGTTTGTACATCACCAATGAAGCACTATAAGAGGTTTAGTGAGTATTCATCTTGTATTGTTGATATCTGGGTTCTGACCCATTTCAGAAGAGGTTTCAAAGATGTAAGAATTCTGTTTTTTAACAGGTAAATACACAAGGTCTGTCACCAAAAGGAATTGAACGGTCAAGAAGGGATAAGGAAAATGAAGATTCTGACACAGCAGTTAGACAGATGATAATACATTACATGTGCAAATGTGTACAAAAAGTTTCCACCAAATCTGCCTGTATGTTCGCATGAACGAACTTGTTCTTATCAGTTATGTAGGCCAATTAATACTCCACAAGTCGAGTGTTGTTACTGGTAACGGGGTCAAATATCATTCACTTATTCATAAGGTCCATGAAAAAATGACACACATTCATTGTGTACATGTATACATGTATTTTAAATGTGTCTGATACTGCTTGTCCACATGTACTGATACTGTAAAAGTGGATATATATTTTTTAGCGACATATTGTTCGCATTTGGCCGGATAAGAAGAGCTTCACGTGTTTTTAAATCTGTGGAATCAGGACATCAGGCACAGAAACATATGGCAAGCAAAAATATTTGCATGCTTTTATTTTCGCGCTAGTTTCTGGTTGCGCGGAAAGCGTGTACATTTCGAACCACAAAATTTTCACTTTAACAGTACATGTGTATTCAGTTAATACAGATGTTTGGACGATTAGATTGCCTATGGACATTTCAGATAAGATTGTGTACAGTATAATGGTAAAGTTGGGATGAAAGATCTCTTCACATAAATATTTTGCCAGGTGCTACACGTATAAGGGTCACTTGTACTGAAATTTTTCTCCTTTGATTTCTAGTAATTATCGATGTTTTGAAGTGTATTCAAAGTTATATCCGTTTTGTTTCCAATAAGCATGCTTCATATTACAGACAACACCTTCAAAAATTCTTTGCTGTTTGGACTGTTGATGAAGTTCATATTTTTTGAACATGTTTTATTTTTTTTACAGTAAATACACTTCATATGTAGTCATGCACATCTTCAAATTTCTTTTGCAGCTGTTGGTTTATGTGACCCTCTATTTGATGTATATGTGTAACCTTGGGGGTGTGAATACACTGTACTAGTAGATACACATACCTGCCTTCAGAGTACTCAAGGGCATTTTTACCCCCTCAAACCTTTATGCAGTTTGGACTGTTATTGAAGTTATCTCTGTCTCAATTAAGTAAAACCTTGCCAAAAGTGCAGATGGCATGTACAATGTTGTAATTTACATGGTATTGCCTCAAAAGCATTTGTGATATTCTAGCTTTATTTTTCACTTACAAATATTCAAGCAATATTCAGAATCCTGTTTGTGTAACATGATATAGTGTAGTTTATTGCCAGTGTGAAAACTTGATGGCAAATTATTTGCATAGATCTGCTTGACACAGTGTAGCTCTGCAATTGTTCAAACTAGCTGGTACATGCCTTTGCCTTTTACATGAGCTGCACCAGACGAATATATACACGGTGTATATATATATATATATATATATATATATATATATATATATTTTTTTTTTTTTTTTTTTTATGTTCACTGTACATCACTGTCGTAGTCGAGACAGACTGTTCCTACTCGCATTCCTACTCACAAGATCGCCGACAGTTGTACCTTAATTGCATAAGGGTCTTACATGTGACTTAGCTGGAGACTGAGACCAAGGCCACCACCAAAAAATTAATCAACAAAAATAAATGAATGAATAAATACATAGATGAGTAAATCAATTAATGAATAAAATAGTATAAACCACATTTGACTATGCTGCTAAAGAGTAAGAAAAACTGCTTATACAGCTCTTACTTTTGGTAACATACTATACATATTTTTGTTATGTGTACTGGTATGATACATTGCCATGAAGATTGATGGATACCTTGAAACTTTACTACAATGTAGTTCTTTCAACACCTACATGTAATAAATATATGGATACACGTGTATGTATATACATTTATAAAGGAAAACAACTCGTCGATTGTGCTCCTTTCTCTGTTATTAATAATAATAATGAAAAAGAATGTACTGGTATTTTACTAAATAATGATAAAGGTATGTGTAATGATGTATCAAAGGTTCTTTGCCTAGTTTCATATGTAGGCCTACTAATGTAGTGAGAATAGATACAATGGCCTCCCATAGTACCAGTCCTTGGGATCAGCAGTTTTCTTTTGCTACGTCAAAATGTTGTTTTCACCGAGAAAAAACAAACAAAACAAAAAACAATAACAGAGTGGATAATGTAAGCGGAATTTCGATATACGGGTAATGTAACTGTGTTCACGGAAGTGAACGGTATAACTAGTAGTTATAGTATACTGGTAATTGAGTGTATGCCTAGGATGCTTTGAATTGAGAGAGGGTGGACTGAATGATTGGTGGCATTATTTTCAGTGGGAATTCAATTGGATTTTCACCGTGGAGAAAGAAACTGAGAATCAGACAGCACTTCCAGTCGAAGAAATCATCAGGATTGACAAAAACAAACCAAATAAACATACAATGTATTATGAATTACAAGATCAAGGGAAGACAAACAATCGAAGAAAGAGAGAGAGAGAGAAAGAGAGAGAGAGAGGCCAAGAAAGAGGCAGTAGGCTACTTGTACATAATGCCCAACCACAGACACAAGTACAGTATATCACAGCTAGTAGACGCTTATAACTGACCATGTCAGTTACGCTGGGGTCGCTCATAACACACAAACAAGGGCATCCAGAAAACGTCAATTTCTATATGTGGGACAGTACGATATTTTCGCGATTTCGTGCAGAGTAAAGGCATGATATCCCGATATCCCTATGATTTCAGCTGGCTGTTGACCCATCTAATCATCACGCACGTCACACCTTGTAGGTATCATCTTACATAATCTTCCGTTTACATGTTACTATATACGTTCGTTGGTGCCCTACGATGAAAAAGAAGACTTGTGGGAGAATTTTAGACGAGTACGAGAACCCATAATTTCCGGTGCCGTACATCGGTAATGAATACAATGTAATTGCCATGCTCGAAGTTGATGGTCTTTCATGTCGTTCGTGGAAAATTTGAACAGTATTGCATTCAGGTTCTAACCGTAACCTGTCAAATCAAAAAAAAAAAAAAAAAAAATCATGTGAAAACGTAATTCACTGATCATCTTCTGCGGGGTCAACTCGTGGTCACGCGTGCGAGAACTTGGATATTCTAGACGGGGTTTTCGGCTTGCCAACTGACTGGCAATGCGCAAATAACAACCCTTGTACGCACATATTGTCGGGAATCGTCTCATTTCATAATTATGCCGACCGAGGGGAATGGCGCATGGACTCGCACGCGGTACACGCCTGATAACACACACGTACTGTACATGTACCATGTAAGCACTGCGCGGGAACCAGGGAGGTTGGGATGGGATCATGCGGGAACCAAGCACTGGCGGCACGGGGCCGTGCGAAATCGCACCCCAAAGCCGCACGGGTCCGTGCGGCAGAGCTGCACGGGTCCGTGCGGCAGAGCTGCACGGGTCCGTGCGCCACACTCGCACGGGCCCGTGCGAGGGAGTATGGATCCGCACGCGGGCGTACAGATTCGCACGCAGGCGTGCGGATCTGCACGGGGGCGTGCAGATCCGCACGGAGGTGCACGACTACGCACGGGCGCGTACAGGGGCGCACGGAGCCATACGCTCCCGTGCGAGATCGCACGAACCTGCACGCAGCCGCACGAAGCAGCCCCGTGCGCACTGCGTGCGGGAGTAACATAACATAATGGTCTGACTGTATTTCAACAGAGGAATCTCGACCCGGAAGTGCCCCCATCTTCCCCCTCTTCCTCCTCCTCCCCCTCCTCAAACTCATTTCTCACTCATTTTCATCAAGCCGCCCCGAGTGATCCTCAGGCAAGGACGTGGAAGACATCTCTCAACTTTGACATTTACCGCAGACTATTAGCTGATGCATGGAATATGTTGCTTATGCCTTTGCAGCTTCTGTGGTCATTAAGAATAATGATAAAAAAGAACACTGCGATAGCGTTTTCGTGCAAATAATATTTTCAACTACAGATTATTGTGAGAACAAAATGTTAAACAAGAAGACAATGATTATGAAACAGCAACAGAACAATAACAATGAGGAAAGAAACGAAATGAAGAAAGCAAACGGAAGGCACAGAGGAGGAAGGAAATCAAGGAAAGCACATGACACGTGACGATGACGAGAAACGAAGATATCAAATTAACAAAGAGAATGAGGAAAAGTATCGGGAGAAAAAAGCAATTGTGAGAACATGTTATAAAGCCACAGGATAACAAAGAACAAATGAAGAAGCATCACAAGAGCTTGAGAAGGAAGAGGAATAGAAAAGGTGAATGAACATTGCTATTAGTCCAGGCTAGGATCCATAGAAAGTGCACCTAACCTTGTTTTTTTATATATACAATGTTTTTTGATGGTTTCTTGTCAATTCGAGGGTGTTGATTCCAAATCCGATTGATGCCACTCGCGTAACCTTGAGCATTTTCGGCAAAATGCAAAAATCCAAAATGGCCGCCATATATGCTAATTTGGCCATGATAATCCCAGTTATGTCAATTTTATGACCGATTATTCCATGAAAGTTTTTTTAAATTTTTGTTCCTTGAGTAATTCTACTTACACATACAAGAAATTTTTCATTTGGAGAGGCACATTTAGTATTTTAAGCTTATTTTCAATTCAAAATGGCCGCCACTCCTATACTCATGTACTATATGAATGGCAAAAAATATGCATAGAAATAGAAGACGAATCTTTAGTCACATACCTTCACTTTTATCAAGTTTTGCATGTGCAATGCAAATCTGATGAGTGCCAATAGCAAAACAAGGAAACAAACAGAAAATCTATTGTTTTTAGGCTTATTATATTCTTCTTAATACAAAACTTCAAAATGGATGCCACTCATATACCCCTGCACAATATGAACGGCAAAGTGTACATGGAAATAAACACATTTTCTTTTTTTCTGTCACTCAGGTACACTGTTTATCAATTTGTGTGCTGATTATAAATCAGAAGGTTGTTAGTAACAAAAGCTGTTTTATTGTTTGATGCAAACATCTGAATTTGCTGCGTACCTCAATCTGAATTTTTCCCTAGGAATTTGGAAAAAAATCCACCAAAGCTTGAATTGACGCCAACATCAAGATTGTTTATCAGGAATTATTAGATATGAACATTTGACACTTACTTGCCTTGAGATGTTTGACAGTATAATATTCACTCTCATTTACTAAATTAAAAGGCTGAATCCTAGATGATCACACAAATGAAAATTCCAATTACCTGTCCTGTTCTACATTATCTAAAAGCGATATTATACAAACTTTTCAGTCCCCTCATGCGAGAAAGAATATGAGGCAGGGGAAAAAGGAAAAAACGGATCACCTCACTTCCTGTCGTCAAATCTCTGAAATGAAAACAATGCCCCGAAGTTTTTCATGTTAACCCAGATGAATTGTATATGGTAGATGAATTTTATCACCATTTTTTTCGAAGTGAATGTGTTTGCGTATATGATGTCAAGAGAGACTCTGAGATCTGTGCAGTGCTGCCTCATTCTGAAAGCAGTGTTATAACAACTTCACACTGCTTGTCTTTAATCTTCAGCACTTGCAGATTCAGGATTGCTCTAGGTAACCAGACCGGCTGTGTTAGGACTCTGAATGATGGCCTCCTTAATGGTGGCTGTAAACTAACTCCACTAGAGCTCTTTTTAACATATACATGGTGACATAACATTCGCTTCACGTAGGAAGTTTGCAGATGATCTCGCCTTTACGTCTCATAGAAAGTCCTTGGATGACTTCAGCCGAGTACTGACCCATCTCAAGACAATAGAGGAGTACTTCACCTTCTGGCGACTTTGCCCCAACCTTTATAAGATTATCATCAGACCCATGCCTTCCATCTTAATAACCATCTCGCCAACGCTATGTTCAAGGTAGCCCTCTGTGGCAAGCCTTCCAAGCATGGGCTAAGGAAGTCCACCCTTCTTCACTGGCTCTCGATCACTCTCCCTCACGCTGGAAGGAAAGGATGACAAGACAAGTGTCACCACCTCACCAGTGCCGTCAACGCATACCCTGACCTGCTAAACACGATAGCATAGGGGCATTTCATGAAGCGTTTTGTCTGACAAATTTGTCTGACAAATTTGCTCTCGGCCAATAAGATGCAAGGATTTTAGTAGCTTATAACAACTGTCAAAAAGAAAAGATCTGACAAAGCGCTTCATGCACTCTAAAAAAAATCTGGGTCAAAACTGACCCGGAACTGGGTCCGTTGGGGTCACACACCTGATGACTTGGAATTTGGTCATGAAGACCCGGAATGGGGTCACCCTGATCCAATCATGACTCTGGATGGGGTCATATCTGACCCCATTCCTTGTCATTTCTGACCCGGAACGGTGTGTGACCACAACGGACCCAGTTCCGGGTCAGTTCTGACTCGGATTTTTTTTTAGAGTGTGAAATGCCCCCTTGAACAACCTGCCATCAATGCGTCTGAAATCCCACAAACCTAGATTTCCCTCCCGTAACTTGAAAGCTTTGACCCCAAAACAGGTTGGTGCAGATGCTGGTCTGATGTCATCTCTGATACCACCCAAGTTACCTACAACTGTCTCTGGCCTGGCAACAAAGCCATAGGACTTCATCGGGTGGTGATCAAGCAAGTCTCCATGTCTTCATTTAGTTTCTATGGCAAAATTGCCCTCTGACTCCTGAGGAAGTGCTGAACATCACCAGATGTGGTTGCAATTAAAGCAATTGCAGGACTAATATGCATCTTTAGCCTGAGAATTCTTCAAATATGGGGCTGATGTCGCCTGCTACCAAACATCCAATTGCAGGGTTCTTTAAAGACAATAAAAATGACAGTTTTATTTTTAAGACAAGACTGAAGGAGATCATGATGTCAAAGTGTATATTATCAACTCCTGGGAACTGTGAGAGAACTGAAAGAGTATTTACATTGCTCCTTGGTTGATGTTTAATTAATAATTTGTACCGTATTGCGTTTGGACAGTTTCGTTTATGCCTTCACCAGTTTTTGTTGTTTTAATTCAAGAAGAAAATCAAGTTTGCTCGATAATATCAAGGCGGTACTTCTAAATTATATCATATCAAAGTGATGGAGGTTATGATCCATTTCAAACTCGCCTCAGGACTCCTCCCTCCCCCCCCCCCCCCCCCCCCCCAACTCCTTGCTGGTAAAAACAAATGTACAATGGAAAGGGTTTTTAGTTGGGTCATTAATGTCCGATGTGTTTTTGTCTGCAACCATGTATCTCTGCACTTACTGTATAGGATTTTTCTGTACTTTGTTGATATGGTTTTAGGGGAATGCATATTAGAAGCTTTGTTTTCTAGCTTCCCCTCCATTTTCAACATTATTTGATAAATACCATTCATGTAGACTTCTTATTATATTGTGTTAGTATTACATTTCTATATTCAACCTGCATGTAGAATGTGATGGTATATTGATTTCTTGCGAGACGTTTAGTGAACTTGAATTCGTTGTTGAGACAAAATGAAGTATATAAGAAATTGTGTTAAACATCGTAGGTTTATGAATATTAAATGCTCAAATATACATGAAGGCCCTCTTTATTGTAAGTGACACCCAACATATTTGTATACACATGCAACACTTCATGCCAGCGTAGGTATACGGGACTGGAAATACAGTAAATTTGTTCTACATTTCCATGCATATGTTTTGCCATTCATATAGCACATAAGCATAGGAATGACGGCCATTTTGAATAAGAAATGACCTTTAAATACTATATGAACCTATGTGAAATGAAAATTCTCTTGCAAATGCAGATGGAGTAACTCTAGGAACAAAAATGTATAAAGTTTGGTGGAATAATTGGTCATATAAGGCACATTATTGTGTTTATCACTGCCGAATTAGCATATCTGGCGGCCATTTTGGATTTTTGCATTTTGCCGAAAATGCTCAAGGTTACGCGAGTGGCATCAATCGGATTTGGAATCAGCACCCTCGAATTGACAAGAAACCATCAAAAAACATTGTATATATCAAAAAACATGGTTGGGTGCCTTCTAGCCTGGACTATATGAGACTATTGCCAATGATTGCTAGATGAAGGCAGGATGTTCCCTGTCAGCCTGCGAGGTTGTTGCGATTATGCTATCGCACGAGACCTTGGATTACCTACACATGGCCTATACACCTCGGTTTGATGACCGAGAGAGGAACGATCACACGCAAAACGATTCAAGGAATCGACATTCCCACGTATCTACATTCTACTCTCAATCTCTCGTGTGTAGCATTAGAGAAAGCTGATACAATCTCTCATCATTACGTTACCATTATGATTCAAGATAAACAGGTGCACTGGCGTGTTCATTTCTTTCCTTACGGCGCAAATTTTTGTGATGTTATTTTGGTCGTTATTTTTTATTCGATTTCCATCTGTCTTAAACCCGATGGATCACGCACCCTTTTGTTATAGAATAATATAAGTGAAATGAATAAGCCTGATACAGTCACCCAATCTATTGTGTGATGCCAGACACACCATCCAGTTATCACAGGTGAGGCGACTTATGCTATTGATCATGTAATCGGCTCTTTTAGTTGCAGCCGATAGTTTGTGGTCCAAGTCGGAGTTTTCCCCCCGCACTGTGCCTTCTACGCAAGTTGGTCACCTTAAAAAAGTTCGCCTCAGAGGATAAACTAAGCGAAATCAACAGTCGTAATATTCGCATTGACAGGTGGAATTACCTGGCAGACTGTTGGTTTCAAGGCAGGTGTCTGTGAACATTTCCGGGTTGGCGTAATAACCTTTCTACTAGGCTCGAGTTTGTGTCCCCAGACACCGCTTCTTGCACGTCTGTAAGGTGATATCACCTTTTTTCACGTTTTCGTCTGTTTTAGGTAGTGAAAAGCACCGATGGTTATAGATGTGATAAGATATAATGACACCTGGAAAAGATTAATTTCCCCTTTTTCTCTTTGATATTCCGACATGTTTATAAACGTGTTCTATCTGTAAAATGTATTCATTTTCTGCTGTAACATGCACAAAATTATAAAAGATTTCATACTTTGTAATTTTTGTATTAAACACTGTTGTTGTTGTTGGTGGTGGTGGTGGTGGCCTGTTTAAATGCACAACATAACTCAAATCAAGTTATCACTTGCTTTATTGTGACAGTCATATCAGCTATCCATGACACATCTATTGAAAGAATACTCAAACTGGTGTAAAAGCCTTTTTTTGTTGGGGGGGGCGGTCATACAATGTGTTCACCTATACAGGTTCCAATGATTGTTTTAAAGCTATCTTGATGCAGAGTTATAAAAGACAAAAAGACAAAGAAAAGTTTCAGCAAACTCGGACATTACAAAACATAGTTATAGAAGTTTATGAAGGTTTACATGTCTGCAAGAGAAAACTAAAACATGGGGTGACTTTGCACTAAAAATGAGACCGGTGAGCATTTTGAACTAGAGACTGTTTCGTACTGACTATATCCTAACATAAAGCATAACCTACATACACGCTTTCGAACCACATCCTGACTTATATACCAGGCGGATACGGAGTATCGAATCATGAATCTGAGAAATGTTCACACAACATAAAGCCTCATTTTAAAATTACTTAATCGCATCAAATCAAACTTGATGTATGATGTGTTTAAACCGCAATGAGCATACATTGGGTCACAGTCACTTTTAGGTGAAGGGATATGTTGATTATTCTTATTTCAACGTGACGAGATAGTTGCAAATTCGTAAGAGACCTAAGAAATGCAGAGGGAAATTCCAACTGAATAAAATGACAACATGAAGACACCAGTGCACGCAAGATTTCGTAAATCATCATAAAGTTATGGTGGGAAAGTTCTGAACGTTCGACTGCCAACATTTCTTAAGACAATCTATTCGATGTGTCTGCTAGTATATATTATGATTTTAGACATGTGACTGCATTGTTATTTGATTCAAACTTTTTTGTCCTTTATCATTCGGCATGATAGAAACAACTCCTTTCCCCTTTTGCTTTTTCGATCGCAGGAGTGTTGAATAATGTGTTCATCAAAGAGGAAATGTCCTTGATATGTTGTGTGCAGAGTGTCACAAAGAAACTGCAATGAAGGAAATGAAGGAAATGTAAAATGAGATATACAGCTTTTTGCAAATTGGGTTTTTTTCTTCTGGAGAACATGAATTTCCTCTTTGGAAAATGAAAACCACAGACCCAAGACAGGGTAACCAACCCTATTGGTTTTCCCCGTGGCCCATTCATTAATCTGTTCCCTTTAAGATGCTTTAATTCCCCAATAGACTATGTACATGGCACTATAGTTCCAGTGAGCGATTGGTTAGTTAAGGCTGGTTCTCGGACCAGTAACCGACTTTCTAACCCTGGAAGGCCGCATGATCCGTGGAAAGGAA
This sequence comes from Diadema antillarum, assembly GCF_040938485.1. Classification (NCBI taxonomy): domain Eukaryota; kingdom Metazoa; phylum Echinodermata; class Echinoidea; order Diadematoida; family Diadematidae; genus Diadema; species Diadema antillarum. The sequence goes on along the minus strand of NW_027271967.1, from coordinate 191,380 downwards.
AAACGCGGGAGATACTCTACATTTCCTCTCATTGTTTTTCCCACCATTCTTTGTCTATTCCTTGTCATTTTTTTTAAATTCTACGTCATCCACGTGCCCACAGGGTCAAGTGTGGGCCCAGAGACGATGCCACGAGGTCTACAGCCTCACCACAACGTCCTCCTAGCTCCCCAGCCAGAGGGGCTGGCTTGCAGGACAAGCCCTATCTGGTTCCGATCTCGACGAGGTCTAAGAGCATTACATTCCCATCGGCAGGACTGAATTTCGCGTTCCGGCAATAGCTTGCTACACTCTTCATTGCTCTTGATAGTTACAGATACTTTTCTCCTGACGATGTAGTAACATGCTTTTCAGGTAACCACTTCTATTGGAATCTATTCGCTTTCTTAAGCTGTCACTATACGGTAGGGCAAGTCTCTGGCAAGCTTACTGCTGGTCAGAAACAACCTTTTGTTGTAGAGGTCTGCGGGAATTTTTTTTTTTTTTTGGGGGGGAGGGGGTGAATGCAGCCAAAATTATTGTGTAAAATGTTCAAATGTTCGAGACTAAATCCTGATGCAAAGTGACACACATGCACACAACGATACGTTGAGGACTTCCCCAGATATTACGTGATGTGAATTCAAGTGCTTTTCAGTCTTTCTCTTCATTTGCAGCTTTCGCGATCACTCTCTCTTTTTTTTTTTTGCCCTTTCTTTCTTTCATCCCTAATTGTTTTAATAATGTATTAGGGCGTACTATATTCCACTTCTTGGTTTCCTTTTACTCAAGGATGTATGCAAGAAGAACAATCTCAGATAATATCAGCACACTACAGGCGGATAAAATTGTCGAACATTTCACATCATTATTTTTTTCCGTGATGATGATAATTCATGATCAAATGATGCTTATTTATTTGGAGGAGATTTGAATGAACCTAAAGCATTCGATGAAAATCAAACACATAGTACAGTGTACTTGTAATATTATGTGATAGTCTGGTTTCCCCCAATAGGCCTTCTGATGAACTGGGAACTGTTGAATCTGAAGTCTGTGGAACATATCCAGGTTGGCTCTTAAAAAGTGGAGCTTCGACATTTTAAGCGATTTTTTTTTTGGGGGGGGGAGGAAGGGGTGGGGGTAGACTACTGCTGCAGGTGTTGACATATAGTCACGCGTGAAATGAATCAAACGAATAGAAACAATGCAGGTGTAAAGACTGTCAGACAGGCCTTATATTACGTGTACATCAGAAGCGAAATGTCCAGCAATGCTGTAGTACCTGTCCTCTCTCACGTCGGCAACTAGGAGTCCACCTGCTCCTAACCTTTTGACAAGGCTTTGTCTTGTGGCTGAGATATATGTCGGAATCTGCAGCGCGTCGTACACCACCGCGAGACCTCATAGTCATGGGTACAAACTAATGATCTTTCTTTTCTTTTGATTTTTCCTCAGTTAGTTAGGCACTTCACTTGTTTACAAAGCGACATAATGCATAGGCTTACCTGACGATACGTATGGAATTCATCAATCATGTTAAAACAAAGGATGAACTTACATAGACGAGGTGACCAGAATAAGTAACAGTAAACACTTGGAAAAACGTCCATGTCATTATATTGCACTGATTGTTTTAACAACCTATTTTTTTCTGTTGATATTGCCAAATACCACTTTTGCTGTCAGGTGGATGTGATGGCAAGCAGCATTTACAAGGATTACTTGACTGACCATGACATCACAGATGCTCACCTCAGTGAATTTAAAAACCAAATACCCTGTTGGTACAATGACCTTTTCTGGTCATGCGCAAAGTCAGTGGAACCCCGAACTAGCTTATTGCGTACAGAAGCTCGAAGTGCTTACTGGGAGAAGGCGGCAAGACGCCGCGCTGCGGCGCCGATTTCTCGCAAATTCATGATTGGCCTTGCTCCGTTCTCCTCATCTCGCATTAGGCGCTATGAAATTCATTGCGTCGCGTGAAAATGGAAATATAAGTCGTAAGGCCTCGCCAAAAGGCTACTGCGTTCCCAGCTCGAGGACATGGAGAACTTGAGGAAACATCCCAAACAAAACAATTCTCAAGCACGCAGGAAGTTGGTGTGTTTACCTCGCTTTGGTTGCGAAGATAGCAGCATTTCCTGTGGCTAGCTGTGGGATCGCGCGTCGGGGTCTGGCCGGAAATGGAGGGAAGTGCAAACGGACCAGTTCAAGTTCATATCACAGACACATCGACTTGACAAAGTATGTTTTTCAAAATCTGGATGTGTACAAGTCTCACTCACAGTAGAGCGTTGTTAGGACAGCCTGAAACTTCCATCTCTCGCCAGTTTTTGTATTCATTCATACTCATCCGTTCGTATCAGAACAACTTTCTTTTCAATAACATTCTTTCCTTCAGTCATACTCCATTCAAATCTGAATTAATTTATCAAATCTGTTCTTGCTTCAGCATTATGATGATGTAGTCGTTCATTCCTTCAAATTCAGATTCATTCGTTCATTTGGTTTATCGCTCTGCCATTAACCATCAATTATTGAAGTTTCTTTATTGCACGTGCACATGTAGGCCCTCACCGTATTGAGGACATGAAGCACCGCAGGTCAGTTTGTGTTCATATTACACAATCTGATTGAAAAATGTCCTCACACAATGATCGTATAATGATATTATGTATACAGCAATGTGACCTCTTGGTCGTCATAAACATTGACAACACCATTTCTCACGTCATTTTTGGTGCACAGAATCTACGAATAGTCATAGATGATTGTCTCGCGGAAAGGATTATGAATCCTAGATGAGAGTATGTTTCCTGTCTTTATTGAGAAAGTGCTGGTTAATCTGATTCATCGCAAATTACAGAGATGAGAACGTGGCATGACTATCGGTAATTTAGTTTAAAAACAATCCTTATAATGCAGCGGTTGTGGCTCTATGACTATTTTGGGCATTTTGCTCAAAGGATCAATATATCATATAGACAATTACTGAATAATTTGGAATATTACCTATATTCCAAAAAAATTATGTCAGTATGTTCATGATGTTGCGCATATCTTTTCATCACCCAGACAGCTTCGGGCTCCAATGTCACGTGTTTGAAACACAGAGGAGTATAGAATGCTAAGGCTAAGAACATACAGATAATAGCAGCAATCCTTGGTTGTTGTTGTTGTTGTCTTTTTAAATATACAACCCCATGAATGTGGTGCACAGCTATGTGTGCAATGTGACCAGAGATGTACGATACAGCATGTATTTATTTCCTCTATCATTTCTTGAAGCTGTATTGAATCAACTGGGCCTTTAAAAAAAAGATTAAAAACGCATCTTTTTTTGAGTGATGAATTAAACCATAGTCCGTCTGTAATGACCTTTGGGCGGAGTTTGAGCTGAAAACCCTCATTGCATATTTCAGGACTGAAACGACAAGTTTATTTATTATATTATGACACATGAAAGACATTGCATCTTTTTTGTATGATACACATTTGTTGTTATCTTTACTCATATCTAACGCGTGTGTAAATTAATGTAAGAAAAATTATTTACAGGTGTGAGTCTTGCTAGGCAATTCTCACTATTGCGCGTGCGCATTGAGATGATCTTTGTCATCCAAGCACCTGAAATGTGAAAGGTATCAAACTACAGTCTGTGCTAGATGACGTGGACCGAGCTACACCTTGCTCACCCTGCCACACCTTTTTTTAACGTGTGCAAATCATTCAGTCATCCCACACTCTTATAGCATAACACCGAGACGGATGACCTTTCTCATTTAACCATTTCAGAGTTAAAGGCGAATTTCAATTCAATTCGATTCAATTCAATTCAAATCCATTCAAACTTTATCATCATTTCTTTTTCAAGAGAATATACAAAGTAAAATGTGAAATTGGGTACATTATGTATTTTTTCCAACTATATACACAGGAAGCAAATAATAGCACCATGTTCATGTATATGATCGGTACAAGAAGAGGCACAATATTATAATCAGACATCAAATGACGGAGGTACCCACTTAAAAGACTATGAATGTACTATGTGGGTACCTCAGTAAGAGCAATAGCAATTAAAAAGAACAATATCAATAACATATTTATACATCGTTCTGGAGATAGATAATGGATATCTGTGGAGGGGGTTTTAACAGAAATAGCATGGTGTGGTTAAAAGGGAAAATCGCCTTTGCGCTTTCAGGTTAAACTAATATTCTCAATTTATTTTATGGACATAAACACTAATATATTGGTACATATACACTCTAACGTCGGTGGATGGAAGATTGTGCAAAAATGGGCCTTCGGAAACAGAGGGATTTAAAACAAGAAAAAAGAGAAAATTTACATAAACACATGCAGAAACACAGAAGTTGACAAAGCAATTTAGTGATCTTTTCAAAACTCTTACGTATTCATATACATAGGCCTACATTTTTAATAGACTAAGCAACATTATAAAAGGGCCACAATTACTTAATCTTAACAACTCTGGATTATATTTTGATAAGGATATCTATTATTCGTTTGGAATCTATACTAGTATAAGAGTGTAGTTCAAGTCCATACTGATAGGAGGCCTGTAAGGCGACGATTCCTTATCCTCACGTGATGGATAAAACTTTTCTTGTAACCTTGAACGTTTAATGCTCTGTCCATTTGACTAAACATTTCATTAGAATCGACTCGAAATCCAATGCGGACTGGAATTTTGCCATTAGATTTTCATATCTGAAAAAGGAAAAAACTAAGTTATTTAATCATTCGTCACAAATAAATGATTTACAGTTGAAATCACATACCTTTCCTTCCAATTTAACATTAGCCTTTGTGAAATGTCTAAAACTGAGAGAAACTGGCATTGTTATAGAGTTGGTATATCTCGTAGTGATGCGAGTGCGCGTTCGCCAGGATGGAACTGCGCCTGAAACCATTTTAGCAGCTTTGCCGCCGGAAGAAGAAGCGTGAAGACATGCGATCGCAGACAGCAGCTCGAATTCGCCTAATAAAAATCGTCGCAGTTTTGATGAACTGCGCACATGTGCGGAGCGCGACGTGTTAAATGAGACGTATTCGAAATGTTTCGCGGGGTATCTCGTATCATATTCGCCAGATGGAACTCAAATTCATTGTGTGAGCTCTCCCGAGGTTTGTTCACTCACACGGCTCCAAAATGCGAAACCTGTCGGCATATGGTATGGGCACAGGTCGTTGGAAATACGCCAGAACATGAACAACGAGCATTGTGACGTTGCTTCGCGTGCCCTATCATCCGTCTTACAATAAAGACCTTATAAAGTACATTGCACAAGACAACTTTCCTATCACAATGAACGTAAGACATGCCCTGTGATTCATAATTTATACGACACTCCAGCTATTCCTAAGTAATATTCGCTCTCTGGTGAGCTTATGTTGAATAAGCTCGTCAAGATCGTATTGCTGATGAGGCTGATTTAGGAACAATTATGATCGAAGCCGTAGCGGGTGCTTGCTTGTGAGATCTTTGGACTTTGTTGCTGGGAGTCTATTTACAAAGCAGTCCCTGGTAATGAAGTCATCGCATCATTAGCTGAATCACGAGTAAAACGTGTTCTTTCATCTCACTGGACTAGCTATTCTGGATGCTATTAGATGTAGAGCGTGAACACCTTCATTCCTATGATATGCAATCTCACAGCTGTGTGAGGTTATGTTGGATAAACTTTCCCTCAGTGATACGATATGTTTGCGCATTGCATGAGTCTACTCATGTACTGCTGCTATTTTCGCATATATATATATATATATTTATTTATTTATTTATTTATTTATTTATTTATGTTGTATTGATACACAGATGGTGCCACAATTTTCCTCAGGCTACATTCACTGCGATTGCTAATGTTGTAATTTCAAGCTGAGATCTTGCATCTTTCTACAATCACGTCGCAAAGTGGCATCGAAGTTTGATTTCAGACAACACTTCCCTATAACATACATAAGACATATCTTTTTAGCGGATAAAGCGTTAAAATCGTCTGATCAGCTTGAAGAGTTTTGACTGTTTTTTTTAAGTCTGTTGTTAGGTCTATAATGGGCCTAGTAACCATTTCTTCGATAAAATGGGTTTTTGTTTTTTTGTGTGTTTTTTTTAGAACAGCGAGAAAAAAAAAGAATAACGACAAATTGACGCATGAGTACAAGATAGCCAAGCAGAGACAAAAAAAGACAAATGAATAATTGAAATTGAATAATCAATCACAATAATCACTGAATTGATAAATAACGACAACAATTAAAGGTCCACTTTACCTTTGGGAGCAGTGATTTTAAAAATGTTCAAGATATTACATTTGATGCATATGTGTAGGTCTGTTGTATCACAAAACATCCTACCATATAAAATTTTGGCAATAAAGCCTAAAATATAAGGAGATATCAGTATTTTTCTCAGTAAACTGTAACTGTATACGGTTTAATCCGGAAGCATTCTTATTATAACTATTGTTCACATTTTGTGTATTTAACAATACTTAACATCGATTATACGGATTAATTTTTTTACAGTGGTTGTTTCTATCCCTAGCTCACATTTTAGAACTATTTTGAAGCACTAATGCTGGGTTTTTGTTTGCAAATGGTAAATTATGCCTTTAACCAAACTAACAGCTGCAACATCATACAATGTATCATCGTTTGATTTCACACAACCTAATAATTCTTGACGAAATATAATTGTTGTGAAGAAAATGATCGTAATTACAGGAGAAGCTTCTTTTTGTCTGATTGACAGCGACATACACTTCTATTTTTTTACGAGGAGGGTACGAGAAAGCGTTAATCAACAGTTTTATTAGCGGAGCGCTCGCATCCAACCTAAAACCAGAAACATGTAATCAACAACCTCGCGTTCCTCTGAGAGTCATCATGGAAGTGTCCTAGTGGGGATTCCAAAGTGTCTAATAACCCTGAACTTGTACATTAACGGAGAAGTGACGCACGCCGTTCGGCGCTCACTTTTGATATAATATCATACCTCGGCACGCTCTGCGATACCGCCGCGCGCGAAAGTAACGACAGACGACAAACCAGTCACGTTTGTATCGCAACACGTGAAAAGACTCTCGCGAGACTCAGACAACCGCATTCGATTGCACCAACTCATCGAACGCTGTCGAAGAGTGGGTCCTCAGGAGTGCTCGGATATAAAGTGATATTATTGGAATAAAGCAGACAGCAGAATTCCGGGAGGATATATACGCAAAGAAAATTGATCGGTTGGTGCGGATTATGCATAACAAAGTAACTGGCAAAATGGACTAAAATACTTCAAAAGGTTTACTTTTGAAAGAGGAGATTTTTTTCTATTACCATGATCGTTTCGTGGAGGATGTTCCTGCAGCGGTTGTCGAGGGGAATCGCACAGTGAGGCTGCGAAGTATACGATCAATATTGGACAATATTTTCTTCGTAGCTTGGAGCGTTCGTACTAACTAAAGTTTAAGATCCAGTGTTCCGTGAGCCCAGAGAAGGAAAATAAATCATAATACGCGGATATTTCAGGATCGGGTGCTGCCACAAAGGTGAGGTCATCATAACTATCTACATCTCACGTGAGCTTTATCGTCAACACGCTTCATGTTTAAAGCAAGATTGAACCAAAAAATTGAAGCAGCTGATCGGACACAAAACACCCACTAGAAACTATATTCCTGAACCCAAATTGAAAGTGAAGTATGTTTACAGTACCAAATGTCCCTACGTTCTAAGAATCATTTAGTTTTGTTCCGTTTTGAAAAGGGGAAGTTCCGACAGATTTGCTGCTACTATACTTTGGCAGATTATTGCAACTCTACATGCTCTAAAGTGAAATTTGTACTTCAAGCTGAGATTAAGAGCCTATTAGAAAGTCCCATGACTTTAACATCCAAAGAATTAAAGCGGAGAGTTCAATTATTCAACCAACATTCTAATGTATAACGAAAAAGACCCACTGGAAACCTTCTGAAAAACAAAACAAAACAAAACAATAATACATTTACGCACTGCCCGTAATGTTTGGAACCTGATGTAACATGATAATACTAATATGATATGGTATGTTGCGAATGTTAATAACATATGTACACTGTAAAAGGACTTGACACAACAAAGATTTGAATTAACCCACCGGGTTTTATCTACAGGGGATCGACTGGCAATAACGTTTTGATGGATTTACCCCTATATATGCCTATTGACTACATAACCTTCATATACGTCCCATTACGAGGATTCAGGAAAGTCATTGGAGATGAAAGTGGCTTATCAAGTTCATGACGGCGTTCAAAGAATCTTACTGTATACAAGCGTAAATGAATATGGAAGCTAAAATATCCAGCCTCTAAAAACGGTTATTACTGGTTGATACTGCCTGACGCAAACTTACTGCAAAGTAACGATTTTTCTGCATCTTTGCCGAGGTTCTCGCAATGCTGAAAGAACCTACTTCTGGCAGCAACATGGCAGTCCCAAATAGATGTCATCGTGATCCTTCCTTCTTTTTCTCAGCTTGCAATTTTAATAATGCCAGGACATTTCAGACACTTTGGATTTGAAGTAAATAGAGTTTCCTTCCTAAGTTAAAACAAAAGATAACAAATTTGCCTTAGAGAGTCAAGTGCTTCAGGTAAAAGCAAGTGAAATATGAACATATATAATGAGCAATAGATTTAGGTATTCAATATCAGAAAGTATCTTAATATGGCGTCGAATCTACACATTGCACCATGAAATTTACGAATCACAAGAGTATGTATTATGTACGCCGGTTTGTTATTGTTTTAACTGTAAAATCTCACAAACTTTCATATTCTTTGAATAAAAGGTAATTCAATCTTATACCCGAACTAGAGATATGGCAAAGCCTATACGCATTTAATCAATGAGTCTACGTCCCGTAAAGGTTACTGCAAGACAGTCAACCTCCTAGTCACAATATACAGAGAAATCTCTGTCTTTGTTTTTATCTTACTTTGTTTTTATTTTTATTCATTGTATTTTGAGGGGGTGGATAGGATGAGGTGAATTATCCTCTAAGGTCTGAATTATAATTGCGTCAAAGTATCTTTCTTGCAGAGTTTTCTTACTTCTCTCTGCGTTTCGATTTCGAACGCTCGGTGCTGACAGATGCTTATCTAAACACGGTGACTAACGAGAGGTTAATAAACCAGCAGGGAAGTCATTCCTAATAGCATAGTCGTACAACCAACCCCCACTCAGTCCAAATTAACATTCTTTTCAGTTACTGCGATGTGAGATTCTTGCTCCTCCTCTCAACGTGAGTGCTACCAAGATATATATCAAAAGGAAATTTGCGGGAATTGGAATGTTCTGACATTTTGCCTTCCGTGCTGTCGATGAAGAAGGGGATGCCCTCTGGGGTCGATTGTACACCACATAGAGCTCAATTCACTTCACAGAATATTATTTTTAAGAAATTTCAAGATTAATCGCTGGCAAGGGACGACACATTATATCATTGGCACGAGTCGCGACATTTATCAAAAACAAAAATGATTCATGATAAAATTATCATGTCGACCGACTGCCAGAGAAAAATACAAAACTACCGCAGATTAATATTACGTGTTTCATAATTTTTGGCATGGACTGATATAAATGCAGTGAGTATATGGAGGACGAAAGGTTTTTACTTCATGAGAACCAGCGGATCACGTTGTCTCATAAAATGAAGGTTTTGATTTGACAAGAAAAATATAATGTGCTCGTCATTCATCGATCGATGAATTGCTTTTCCTAAACCATAAAAGTGGCTGCTGGGTATTCAAAATAGAGTTAAGCAAATGTTAAGCAGAGATATCATATGAGCTGTTTAGAGTGAAATTATTGATTTCTCGGTGATTGAAATACCACTATTCCTGCCACCTCGGAATTCACGATTTCAATTAGAGCATCTCAGCGCATGGTTTATTGTTGACTATATGTCGATTGGTTGAACCAGGGAGGTTGATGAACGTGGCTATGATTGAAAAGACAAGTTCAGAATTAGGGCCATGTTTGCTATATTGATGAGGTCGAAGGACAAGGTTACTTTCTGCGGATCGGCATTTATGTCACAACGCCAGAAATATCAATAGTTGAGCTTCCATAGCGCATACAAGAAATCAATGTTGTCTTGGCACTTTACAATTTTATATTTCATACGCACACTATAATTCTTCAAAGAGGATCTAAATGAAGCCTCTAAATGAAGCTAATGGGAAATGACTGACGAATGTGCCGTGGTATTAACCCATACAGCACTCTTGGGGCAGCATCCGAAAAGGACCTATCACCAACATTTTGTATTAACTTTAGGGAGTAGAAAAAGAAGTCCTTGATGCTGTGCTCTACGACTACGTGTGGGAACAGGTGGGGTAACTAATCCTTAATATACTGTAGACTACTCAATAATATCATTTTGTGCTATATAAAGAAGAGGAAGAATCTTAGATATGGGACACTTTATTGGACGTCAGTTAAGTTAAGTAAACGTATTAATACGAGATTTCACTATGCCTATGGAGGGAGCTTTTCAATGATGCGAGCAGCAGTATTTTGAATACTTTGAAGATGACAACGATCCGACGTGTATATAGGAAGATTAATTAGACAGTATACTGACAATCCATAGTGTTCCATCTGTCGTAAGTCATGATACCTGAAGCAGTTGTGTGACAAGTGCAATCGTGGATTATATATTGGAGAAAAAGTATTGAAGGTTATAGTTGAAAGGTTAGAGCGAAAGTTTTCATCAGTTGACGGATGATCTGAATATTTCATATTGTCATGCCTTTCGACGAAATCTTCGTCGTAACACAAGACCCTCTGGAGATAGGACTACAATGTCATAAAGGTCTATAGTCAGGTGTTCATTTGAGTTTTTTAATGTTTACATTTGATTTAGGTTCAATGTCAAAAACTCGAAAGTAAGTCGCTGTCTGATTGCTTACTTGCAAAAATTTGCAAGCAAAAACTATCAACCCCCTTATTATGAATCTCGGGGGTATGCCAGCCTCGAGTGTAAAAGCCATCGGATGAACGTGCCTGGATTGCTGGGATCGTCTGCTGCTACATGTCTGCCTGTCAAACACAACATACCCTGTAGGCCACAGGCATGCGTGATGTGCCAGTATATTGGAGATCATGCTCTTTTGTCCCCCTCTTCAAATTTGTTTCCAACACATCAGGCGTATGGCATTGATCTTGATAGTTTTGACAGACCCGACGGAACAGCGAGCGTGGCCCTCGTGATTGGCCTATGTCAACCCATTCTCTGTGACAGTCTGAACCAATGCATCCGATTTTAAAGCAGTTGTTGTCTCGGCAGTCAAAAAAAAAATCCCTGCTATAGATGATAATGCTGAAAGAAGCTATAAAGAAATTAGCTATTATTATTATCATCGTTATTGTTATTTTCATTATCCTTATTATTATTATTATCATTACTATTATTGCTATTATTATCATTGTCATTATTATTATTATTATTATTATTATTATTATTATTATCATTATTAATTTGCCTGTTTGAATTGCACCTATTTATTCACTGTTTTCATGTGTCATCGTTTTCAGTCATTTGACTATTCCGTCAAATTAAGAGTTTGATTTCACGGTTTATTCCTATACCCTTGGAAATATTTAGTAGTGTGAAATTCATGACATTTGGTAATAGCTGGGCTTTTGGAAAAATTGCACCGTCATTATGAAACGATCTCCCCTAAGCATGAGATGTATTACATATTTTGATGAATTTAGATCTGTGTTAAAACAAAATCATCTCTTTTAAAATTGTTTATTATATTTAAGTGATATAATTATAAACATTGAACATTTTGTAGGGTTTTTAGTTTTCATATACACGAATAGACTATCTTATGGTATCAGGCGTCTATTGAACATTGTCTGTTTGCCATTGATAGTCCAAACACTTTCACATCCCACACGCTATACTTTTTTTGTGCAGCTGAATAATACAGCTTTCAAGATGCTTTTTAACGCGTACTTGACCTAACAGCGACTGTTGCAACTAAACATATCAAGAATGTAGAAAGAATTAAAGAGAATAGAATCAACAGTAAAGCATCCACAAACGCGAATATGTTTATCATCATTCTGCAATATCATGCAAGGAGTTAATTTTGCAGGAAGAAAATGTATTTCTTGGTTGGGAGATATCAAAACATTAGAGATAGGTGATATCAGATTAAGATCTTTGCACCCAAAATGAGCAAAATGAGACCATCGCGGAGAGTATATTATTTTGTATTTGATAGCACTAAATGTGCACTTCATTCTCGTAATCATTCTTGTCTCAAGCTACAACTGTCTTAAATCTATGTGAACGAAGGATAGCGTCAACTGCTGCTAAAAGACAGCGATGGAGACAGCCTGGCATATTTCCCGTGGGACCAATTAAACGAATTCCGTCGGTACTATATATTCTTGTTCGTCTCATATCTTGGATATGAGAACCGGACTTTTGGAGAGCAAAACAAGACTGCTCCTGCGATAACAAGAAGAGATAGATGACGAATATCCAAGTAATTGCTTAATGGATTGATATCATTTACGTATCAATGATTGGATAGATAAGTTCATAGATGGATGGATAAATAAATTGATAAAATGTGTAGAGGGACAAGTAAGGAGGTAGATATGAGGGAAGATGTAATCTTATAACATGTATTTAAGATTGTCAGATTTGAAATTTGATAATCAAATAGATAAGTAATTGAATAGATTTCTAGATTGGAAATATATATTGGAATATTATGTATATGTATATATATATGATATATATATATATATATATATATATATATATATATATATATATATTACTAAGAGAGAGAGATTGAGAATGATGTCAAGTGTTTGTTGAATCTGCATTTAATACTTCAAGGGGTAACTTGCAAATTTCTAGCTTCTGTAAATACATTATGAAATAGATTAGCAATGCATTCATAGCAATGTTATATCATGTCCTCTCTCACTCAAAAATAGCATAATGAAGCGCGATATCATATTTTGTCCCTCCGCGTTAATTTGAGTGTCACCTCTTGCCAGTGAGCACCTTTTTCTCTCACTCTCTCCCTCCCTCTCTATCTCTATCTACCTCTCTTTCTCTCTCATCCGTCTTTCCACAAGATATTGAAATCTATACTAGAAGCAGTTCAAATCTCTCAGAGCTGTTAGATTGTGTGGAAGCCTGAAGGAATCTAGCCAGTAAGCCTGACAGATGCTCGGTGAATTATCTCCAATCTCGAGATTTGTTTCCTGCATTCTGTCTTACCGTTCGACGTGAGGGGTTAATGACAACTCTAGATGTCTCAAACGTATGTGTGTATGTGCGTTTGTGCCACTCAAGGTTTGTCATTAAGCTTTGTGATTAGTTTTCAATTTCAAAACAGCATTCTTTTTTCTTTAATAGCAATATTGCGTACTACTATTTCAGTTTATTTTAGTTTGTTGAGATCACGTATTTGTCCACTTGTTTGGAGTCGTCACTCCACGCTGCTTCTTTTTGTCTTAGTGTTGTAGAATATGAGCAATTTGAAGGCTGTGAGAACACAAAAACCCTCTTGGAGAGAGATCTAACCTGTCACATTACAAAAGGCACGGAGTAGACCATTGTGAAAATGATGAACATTTTTGCTGAATTGCCATGGAGTTAGGAGGAAAATGACATGAAATGACCATAGACCGTACACAATAATGTTTTTACTTTGGTGTTTGAAGATTTTTTTGTTTATTTTTTTACTTCTATAAACTTTTGAATTCTTGATTACGCGATTAAGATGCCCAAATTACATTTCCGGTGAGTATTATGATGGACAGTCGCTTAATACTTGCATATAATAATCAACCTTAATACCACAAGTATCAGAACAAGATGGAATGTATGTCACTTGCAGACCCGGCCAAAAGTCCCCAAATGCATCTGTTTATGTTGAGATTTTATCGTCGAATTTATCATTGAACCAGCGATCGATGCACCGTGTTCACTTTCTGTCAGTCTGTTGCATGAACTCCGTATCTTTGAGTACGCAAATAGTTTTTGTTTTCACTCATGATTTCATGGGAGATTCTACAAGTAAGTAGCAAAATCCAAGATTTTCTAAGATTCCAAAATTCCTTGTTTTCTAAATCCGGGTATGTTTTATAACAAAGTTAATGGCCTTGTCTACACAGTTTTGCTTTTGAACGTGATGTTTACTGGTAGGTCAGTATGGATATGTCAAATAGTTTATTATGTAATTGGTAGCTATACCCTTCCCACCAACTTCAGACGAAAGACTGAGAGGGAGAAAATATATGTGCGACTGTGAGTAAGACTATTGACGTGAGTGTATTAAAAAGGCCTCTCTGGTCATTCTGAGTATATCCGATTTGATCATATCTATAATGGATTGATTTGGAATAACCCTGTTTACTCCCAATGCGATGACGCAGATAGCATATATATTTACCAATAACAGCTCAATACTTGTGCCAAGGATTTGCACAAATTAAGAACTTCCTCATTCTTATTTATCTGCCTGATGTCTTCTTTCTTTTCCTGAGGATATAAGACGGGCGACGTCGGTAAACCAGAGTGGGAAATGTAACCAAAATTTAGTTGCTGAAGGGATTGAGGGATATAGCAAATCTGTTTAGAGTGGGAGAGAGTAAATATTACATGACATTGCTTTTGGTTTGATACAAGACATTGCAATACAATAATTATTATGTTTACGATCACTAAGCAGTAAACAGTGGTATGCTTGCTTTGCAATCCAGTTTGCACTTTTCTTTCATTTTTCTTTGTTAATGTGCAGCATCTGAAGGTTACTAGTATATGTTATACAGGGAGACATTGTTCGGAAGTCCATCCCATAGGCCTATACAAGACATTCAGTTGACCATTCTTATGACAGTTGATTATTGTCATAGGTATGTCAAGATGAAATGTAATGTCTAGTTGACCATTCTTATGACAGTTGATTAGGTCTACTGTCTTGCATCTATCAAAAGTCTACAGAAGCTGTTGTACCCGGTATCATAGTTCCACGAGAATTTGAGGACTTATTCAAACTGTTTCGGCCAAACCTGACAAACATTTTAAATACAGTTTAAAGCTTGTTCTTTTGCTAATTCTATTGACAGTCCTAAATAACATATAGCAATAAAGATTTACCCCCCAAAAAAGGAAAAATTGTACCAATAAAATTTGATGTATATTTGGACAAATTAGCCGTAGAAGGCTTATATCTTTGATTGTGACTAGATTCCACCAACGACTGATGAAATTTTGGCTCGATTTGTCCATTTTGGTGTCCAAATTGCCAACCTTCCCGCCGGCCCCAAAGATCCGTCATCAGGAATCAAATCAGTCCGTGAAGCCGGACGCTCTGGAGTGAACCAGGGGCGTGAACTTCCTCCCAGAGAGAGTACTTCAGTCTGGGGAAATGGTGGCCAACCGTGGAGGATGGGGGAAGAAGTGGGATCGTCAGGGTTTGAAGAGACCGACAAGAACTGACTCAAGAGGGTCTAAGGGAAAACTGGCGCCGTTATCAAGGGAACTGCACTTTCCGCACTTTCCAAGAACAGGAAGCATACTGACCACTGGCTGTTTAAGGCTCTTCATGCAGCAGAAGAGAAATTACAGTAACTTGCGTATACGTTAACGGATTATCAGATACAGCAAGGCATTTAATTGCAGTTTATTTTAGCAGGAAGAAGTTGCTGTGACTAACTAAGTATGATTGATATAAGATGCTACGATTTTTTTCATCTTTCATCGATACTTGAATTAATACTGGTCTTTCTCAGTCATTTATGATTTCGTTTACAACCTTTATTTTTATATCTTCGATAAGAGGTTCTGAAATGGCCTGAAATATACAGCGTTGTTATTACAGAAGTGCATACCGTAATGCAGCAGTGGTCCTGTGTGATGCTTATTTCAAGCTATGAGTGTGATATGGTCATTTGAAAGGTAGTACTTTTTGTTACCCAGATGTGTTCTTTTAGATACGTCTTGAACAGTAGCCAGATAGCAGCTGATGATCGAATCTTATTCAGCTGTACTAACGAATTTCGCAGGCCTCTATCTGAGCTGCATAATTAGAAATAACGCAGGTGGGGTTGGCGGAGATAAATTTGTCCTGTCTGTATATGATAGATGGTTCCTTTGCTTGTGCAGGTGATAGCTATCCCGGAAGACGTATATATATTCGTTCCGTTCTCTCCTCCAAAAATAAAGAAATGTATTCCAGATGTGATGGGAGGAAAAGACTAGTGATACCGTTTTATATCATCTTTCAAAATGATTGATTGCAGTAGATGACCCTGTGACATGGTAGGCTATTTCGAGTGCGTGTCGACACTGACTTAAAGGTGCACGCCGACTCTCGTCTTGCTGCCGTAGTATTTTTTTCGCGTTGCTGGGGTATTCATTATTTCATCTTACACAATATGAGTAAAGTGTGTGGTTTAAATTCACAATGATTTTCATGAATGAAATACTTTGGCCATAAGCCTTTCGGAAGGTTTCATTTGCTGTCACAGTGGTACACTCGATCTCTTGTTCTGGCGCAATTCTGGTTGACAGCCGCCCACGAGTGTTAACATGACTTTCTGTCACAAGGCCAAGATCTTTGGGTCTGTCATTCAGGAGTGCCCTTCTCAAGCATTTAAACATGGTACGTCACTTCTAAAGGTAGCTTCTAGAAACGTCCAGTCGGTATAAGTGACGCAAATTTTCCTGCTTGTGACATGGTCGCAGCTGAGAGTATTGGATGAACATTACAACATGTTCATATCTACCGACGTTGTCATGGTGACAAAGGTTACGTATTTATATTGCTGGCACTGACTTTTCATTATTGCATATCGTATGTTCTCAATTTTAATTTCCTCACGGCGTGGAGCTGATAGATGGCCAGATTTATATTTGATTTATGATATCAAAGCTCCAATTATACAATTCTTTAATTACCAACAAAGAAATCATTATTTCATCTTTGTGCCGGCTGCATACTATACTAAAAAGAAACGTGTTTCACGAAATTTCTTGAAGAAGTTGCCATATAAAAGGTTTCAAAAACATTGGGTGTTTTCGTGAAGAGTTAAAATTTCGTATTAAAAACTTAACCCTTTAGAAATTATAGGCTTATACGCGTGCGTATGTGTGCTGATTTTTCATGATGTCTTGCCTGACGCATTACAGATTCAGAGTACACTTCACTGAACATGTTCAAAATTTCTTTGTGACAAAAAACCCTATTTACGACAATGAAAACTGTTTGCGAATTTGGTTGCAATTGTTTACAAGTTTGATTGCAACTGTTAACGAACCCTGAAATTCGCTAAAATTCGCTAACCTTGCAAACATTGGCAGCTCAGTGAGATACCCTCTTAACTCTGAATGTTGTACGACATGACCAAACAAGCGAGGAGCTGTAAGGCTAGCTTTAAGGCCCTGGAAGCTGTCTGGACGTCATTAGCCTTCACGGATTGGGACCGTGACAATATTGTGAAACAGCTGCTATGCTTCAGCGCGCTTAAAATCATTCCCGCCAAAGTGATCAGATTTATAGCATATATAATATCTCGTAAAACATCTTAGCCATGTCCAGTATATTAAAGGGATACTTGTCCTCAATATGGCGCTTGGGCAGACCTCAATTCATAATCGACTCTAATGAAAGTATCGTCTTCCTCAAATCAACGACCGTGCTGCGACATGCAACACCATTATTTGTTCACGAACAGATTTTGTCATTAAAATAGTAGCATATCGGCCGCTATTGGGGTCTTGAAGATATTCATAAAAACACTATCGAAATCTCAATGAAGAAATACACTGATTTAGCAATTTTACCGAGCACTGCTTTGTCAAAAAAAAAATATGAGTGCAGGATGTTTCAGATTGGTTTGGATTGGTTTGGTTTGGTTTGGTTTGGCTCGCTTCGATTTGATTTGCTCACGTTTATTTCTTCATTCAAACAAATACAAATTAAAACTCAAATTTCAAATATACCAGTAACGACGAATGCAATGATTAAGATTACAACAAAATATTAGTATACACAAGCAGAATAACGTAGGCAATAGTGTTGTACAGTAAACATACACAAAACATGTTCATAAGAAGTAAAATAGTACATATTTTTCCAGTAAATGAGAGAGATAATTAAACGCAGGAGACGTATGTATGAGCGGTTAGGCTGGAAATGGATGGGGCCTCGTGGGAAGTTTCAGTTCCATTCAAATTGTACTCAAGCAATTGGACTCATCGGATTAAGCAACAGATTGTATAGATAGATCTCTACCATGACGTTTAATCGTGCTCGCATGCTGCAACGTGACGACAGATGCGTTGCCCCAAGACTACAGTCAAAGGATCATTCACCAAATCATTTCATTCCTTTTCAGCTGGTTCAATAATATGCTGTTGATTGTTCGATATGTGAATCACTCAACAGTTCTACCGTGTTGATCCACCAAAACATATACCGCAGTTTACATCGTTCATATAACCCTGAGTATGATCGTTGATCGACTATATCTTTTAGATATAGGCAACCATTATATTGATCTTCTCGCTCTCGAGTTCTGATTTACAGTTGAATCGTGAAACCATATTAGATAATCTCCCCACACCTATCAAAGGGACATGTGAAATCTCGCCATCAGAAGAGATTAGGTTTTCATTGAACTATCAATATTTTATTTTTAAGAACCATCTGTCAGAAAGAGGGAGTCGTATGCCCATCTCGACCCCCATTATATATCAGTTATAACCATTGAAAGATCATTATAATGTGTTCCAGTGTTGAATAATAGGGCTTTTGTTATATTACAATTGTGGGATTTGCTTGCTTATCAATTCAAGAATATGTATATATGAGATGATAAATGGAACGCCACACCGATTATTGAGCAACTGTGGTAACGATCACTATTTTGCCTCTCCTTACCTCCACTTCCCTGTTCTAACAGAATTCCTCATATTCATCTTTCCCTTTGCGAGCGCGCGTGTGTGTGGGTGCGTGCACGTGTGGGTGTGTTAACGTCCTCAAGGAAAACTAAAGAAAGAATATCGTGGAGAGAACAATACTTTGTAAAAAAGCGTTCATGAGAGCTGTAGCACGACTGGGAAACTGATAATCGCTGCGAATGAAAAATGTGGATGAATCCTCTCATATTAGAACTGAGGGCTTTAGAATTCGACAACGCCCATCTATAGGAGAAAGAAAAAACTTAGGAAGACAGTGGTATCTGTTGTAATAGTGGACCGGATTCAATGATGAACAGAGGACTCAGTTGTTTAACGATAAAATGAACAACTTTAATCCACTATCACAAACTAGCGTCATGTAATGACTGCTGCTCTGACCGTATCACTCAAATATAGAATACATGGAATATGCGTACACTTGTGATAATAGTCCAAGAGCATTAGGTCAAAAAAGGCCTAAACCTGGACATTTTTGGTAACAAGCTGATTTTTTCAGGATAGGTCCACAAAAATGTCTAGAATAACATACTAAAAGTCCTCATGAATCCTCCTTGAGCGTTTTCCGCAATCCAAGATGGCGTCCAAAATGGCCGCCATTTCCAGAAATTCTTATAACTTTTCAACCAGAGAACCCAAATACAAAATTTGAATGTCTAAATATATGTTTTGAAGCATGAAGAACTCAATAAAACACGTATTAAGAGATGTTGATGCACGCAAGTACCGAAATCCAAGATGGCGTCCAAAATGGCCGCCATTTTCTGAAATTCTTATAGCTTTTCAGTCAGGTAACCCAAATACGAAATTTATATGTCTAAATATATGTTTTGAAGCATAAAGAACTCATTGAAACACATATCAAGAGATTTTGATGCACGCAAGTACCGAAATCAAAGATGGCGTCCAAAATGGCTGCCATTTTCTGAAATTGTTATAGCTTTTCAGCCAGGTAACCTAAATACAAAATTTAAGTGTCTAGATATATGTTTTGAAGGATGAAGAACTCAATATAATACATATTAAGAGATGTTGACGCACACAAGTACCACAAT
Source organism: Diadema antillarum (assembly GCF_040938485.1). Classification (NCBI taxonomy): domain Eukaryota; kingdom Metazoa; phylum Echinodermata; class Echinoidea; order Diadematoida; family Diadematidae; genus Diadema; species Diadema antillarum. The sequence goes on along the minus strand of NW_027271967.1, from coordinate 171,307 downwards.
CCAATATGGCAACCAAAATGGCCGCCATTTCCTGAAATTTTTATAACCTTTCAACTAGAGAACCCAATACACAATTTAAGTGTCTTTACACGTTTCGAAACATGAATAACTCAATAAAATACATATGAACAGATTTAGACGCACGAATGTGCTGATTTTAACGCTCGAGCTCTTCCTTATATGGAAAATGGGGTGCAAAATGTTCCAATTTTATCTCACAATTATGTAAATAAATGTCAATATATTTCATAAGAAACTTTTTATTTAAAATATAGTTCTTATGTGTAAAGTATACAAATAAAAGCATTTGAATGTAAACGTCAAGGAGTGTGTCCTTGTTACGAGAGAAATATATCACCAACAGATTTTCGTCACCTTAAGCACATGAGATGAAAATTTAGTGCTAGCCCCTTTTTATTACCAATGCATTTGATGTCTACCATGAGGTGAGTTCCAGTTGAAACTGTCAGTTATCACTTGAGAAGTAAAAACAATTCTTTGAAAAGTAAAGTTATTTGTGCATGGAGGGGGGATACTCCTCCACCACACGAGGGACCTTTTTTCTTTCTTTTTTTTACTCGAAAGTGAAATACATAGTGCAAGCGTTTGGTAAGATATTTAATCATTTCCATCAAAGAGTAGGAAATTGGATATAAAGTAGTATTCAGGGAAATGGGCAATATGATTCTGAAAGGGTGTGTGTGTGTGTGGGGGGGGGGGGGTCCCCTCCCCCTCCCCCCTCCCCCCCCCCCCCCCCCCCCCCCCACATGAGGGAGATTTTGCATTTTCAGACCTGATATTCAGACATCCTGATGTACCTTATTGGTGAAATATTAGATTTTTGTTTCCATCAAAAAAGGAACAAAAAGATATACAATCATGGAAGTGCGCGTTTATAGGGTTGCCTGCTCCCACACGAGGGAAAATTTCGTATTTTCACAGAGCTGTTGCATCCATTTGATGAAATACCCGATATTTGTTTTCTATTTGAAAACGTGAGGAAAAATATATATTCAGGAAAGTGTCGGGGAGGGAGAAGTGTGAAAGGAGAATACTCCTTCCCATACCTCAGATTTTTTTTTTTAATTTTCCAATTTGAAATTCAGAGATTTAGCGCACTCTTTGGTGAAATATGTGAGATTTGTTTTTGTCCTAAAAGTAAGAAAATAATACTTATGGCAATATGCGGGGGAGGCGTATGAGGTGATGCACCTTCCCACAAAATGGAGATTTGTTGTTTTTTTCAGGTTACGAGTTTTATGGTGCGCTCTGTTGATGAAATACTAGGTTTTTGTTTCTATTAAAAAGTGTAAGTAGAATAAAGACTAGTATATTCAAGGCAATGAGCTAGTAGATAATGGGGGGGGTCACTTTCGACTGGAGGGAGTTTTGCATTTCGATGATCGTCATTAAACGGCCTAATGCACCCTTGGTGTTATGTGGAGAAAATTATCCATTCTCAAAGAGTAGATAATAATAGTCTCATTATCCCCATCCCCCATCGAAAAGAGGGAGCTTTTACACTTGAATAGAAATGAAATAATTATATCATTTACACACATTTGATGGAATATTTGGGAATTGTTAATCAAAAGGGGAATTTAATATATATTGGGGGAAGTGAGCGGTTGAAGAGTTAGGGCAAATTACCCTTCAATATGAAGGAACTAACTTTTGCATTTTGTAAGTGAAAGATCTAGTGCACACTTTTTGATGACAGATTCGGAAATTTGTTAATCTCAAAAGTGTACAAAGTCTATAAAAAGGGGCCGAGCGAGGGACGATTAGCATTTTCATGATTGCAACTGAATGACAAAGTGCAAATACTTCAGGTTGAATATTTGGAAAATAATGATTGTACAGGCCACCACCTTCCCCAAGGAGGAGGGGGGGGGGGGGTGCATCCAACCCAACCTATACCCGTTTTGTGCACATTTAAGGGAAAGATTCCACTGGACCTTCTGAGTTGTGGAATCTCGAACATTATGTTGAATTTCTTTGTCTCTTGAAACAGGCTAAAAACAGCAAATTTTGATGAACAAATGGCGGCCATTTTGGGCAACATTTGGTTTTCGGGAAGAACTCACGTGGTTTTATTTGTACTTATGTGCTTCATGATCTCTAAATAAGTATTTCGTTGGGTTCCTTATGTCTTAGAATATTTATTTATACATTTACGTGCGTATCGCAGTTACGTAGTTGCAGGGTTATGAGAAAAACAGGAAATGGCAGCCATTTTGGACACCACTTTGGATTTCTGGAAGTGCTCAAGTGCTTAATTTGTGTTTCAAAATCTCTGAATAAGTATTATATTTGGTTCCTTGAGACTCAAAACGTATATTTCGACATTCCAAGTGTGTACAGTTGACATCTACTTGCAAAATTATGAGAAAAAAAAATCAGGAAATGGCGGCCATTTTGGACGCCATCTTGGATTACGGTACTTGTGAGCTTCAACAACTATTTAAACGTACTTAATTGAGTTCTTCATCCTTCAGAACATATATGTAGACATTTAAATTTTGTATTTAGGCTACCTGGCTGAAAAGTTATAAGAATTTCAGAAAATGGCAGCCATTTTGGACGCCATCTTGGATTACGGTACTTGCGTGCATCAAAATCTCTTGATATGTTTTTGAATGAGTTCTTCATGCTTCAAAACATAAATTTAGACATTTAAATTTCGTATTTGGGTTACCTGACTGAAAAGCTATAAGAATTTCAGAAAATGGCGGCCATTTTGGACGCCATCTTGGATTTCGGTACTTGCGTGCATCAACATCTCTTGATATGTATTTTATTGAGTTCTTCATGCTTTGAAACATATATTTAGACATTTAAATTTTGTATTTGGGTTCTCTGGTTGAAAAGTTACAAGAATTTCTGGAAATGGCGGCCATTTTGGACGCCATCTTGGATTGCGGAAAACGCTCAAGGAGGATTTATGAGGACTTTTAGTATGTTATTTTAGACATTTTTGTGGACTTATCCTGAAAAAATCAGCTTGTTACCAAAAATGTCCAGGTTAAAACTAATACTCTTGGACTATAAATGTAGTGCGCTCATATAACACAACATCCCCCTCCTTCTGAAAAGATACAATGACGAATATTTTTAAACTGCACTTGTACATATGGAAACATTCACATTGATCTTCCAAGTATTATAAATGTGAATCTCTGACACAAAATGTTGAAAAATGGAGGAAGCTTGTTTGAGATTTGCATAGATACGTTGAATTACAATCAGGCAGGCAAATAAAATCTATTCTTCTTGAAACAGCCGGTCTCACAAATGCAATATACTCAGTATCAGAAACTCTTTTTTATCAGTATAAGTTTTACATTTTTCATACTGAACAAATCTCGACATATCTGGTATCGAAAGATAGAACGAATAAAACGATAACGTTATTCAAACTTATTGTCACAAAAATGCATGCAGTTTAACACCAGCATATTTACAAATAATTTCACGTATATCTTCGTGATATCTTTAATAATATGAAACAGAAATAATTGTATTCATACGGAATGTACATATGTATGTAATAGAAACATAATGATTTAGCATTTGAGTGTGTACTCAGATTATCATCAACACAGGAAATGATTTATATATGCTTGTATGTTTTTTTTTTAAACATTCAGTTGAGATGAACTTTTGTATGTGAAATTAGTGAACAGCTACATCATAGTTTCAATACACAAATGTGATTAACAGTTATACACAGATATAGCATGCAACAAACATTTTGATAAATGTAGCATATGTCGTAGTTGTTATGGTTCCTGACTTAAATTTCAAATATTGTCTTGTGAAATAAAATGATGTGTATCACTTGGTTACACAAATGTGCTGTAAATAAATCTACACTAAACATAATGAATATATTATTTACACTGACAATGCTGCTAGTTTATCTTCCAGCATTGCATTACTCTTGGTACCGCGATGGGGGTCTGACTTCACGTCCATATCGCGTTATGTACCGGGTAGAGACTGACTTCCTGTCAGATTGTCCTTGTCTTCTGTCTGGATGTTGTCTCCTTTCCTCACTCCTGCCGTCGTCTTCGAAATGAACCCGTTTTGGAACTATTGGTTTCGTTCCAGTTGGCATCTCTCTCAGGTGAGATCTATTTCTCCTCAAAATGCTACCGTTGGGAGTTGCTACTTCATAGGATCTTGGTTCCTGACGTACTTTGCTCACTTCGGCAGGAAGCCAAGTGTTGTCTTTGGGATTCAGAACTCTCACTTTCTGTCCGACGTGCAGAGGTGGTAAATCTCTACCTCCATGCAAGTCGTGATTGTGTTTCATGTTCTCCTGTCTCTGAAACAACAAATCAGGCGTAGACGATTGTCTGGTCAGGTGGTGACTTGGAAGTGTTGTCCTGATTGGTCTTCCAAAGAGTAATTCAGCAGGTGATGGTAGGTTGGAGTCGATTGGTGTGGCACGAAAATGTAGTAGTGCTGTCTGGATGTCTTGTCCAGTTCTGGTACACTTGGTCATGATTCCTTTCACAGTTTGTACCATGCGTTCAGCGAGTCCGTTGGATCTTGGATATCGTGGAGACGATGTAATGTGATCAATTGACCATTTCTCACACATCTCTTGGAATGGTCTTCCAACGAATTGTGGACCATTGTCTGATATCAGAGTTGCTGGTGGTCCGAAAAGACTGAAGATACCACTCAGTATGTTTGCGACTGCCGCACTGGATGTATCCTTCAACTTGCGAACGATTGGATACTTTGAATGGTAGTCGGTCACCAACAGGTATTCTTCCTTGTTGAAAGTAAACAAGTCAGTTCCAAGCTTCGTCCACGGCGAAGTTGGTATGTCGTGAGGTTGCAAGGGTTCTCTTTGTTGCTTGACCTGATTTTCTTGGCAGGCGTAGCAATTCTTTGAGATTTGCTCAATGTCTTTATTGATGTTCGGCCAATACACGGTTTCCCTTGCTAGTCTGCGGGTACGTTCAATACCTTGATGACCCTGATGAAGTTGATTCAGGATGTCTTGTCTGAGGTCTGTGGGAATGATGACTTGATTGCCTTTGAAAAGTACACCATCTGATACTCCGATTTCATCGCGGTATGGCCAAAATGTTCTGACCTCTCTAGGTACTTCCTTGATTGTGTCTGGCCAACCATTCGTGACGATTTGCCACAGAGCTCGCAAGGTAGGATCTCTCGACGTCTCTTGTTGCAGCTCATTTCTCTTCTTTTGTCCAAAGAAGATAAGGTCAATCTGTGATATGTCGATTTCCTCACAGATCTCTTCCACATTGACATCAAGGGGAACGTCTTGATTCTTGCTTGGATTAGGCATTCTGCTCAAAGCATCTGATATGATCATCGATTTGCCTGGCTTGTACTTGACATCATAGTCATAGCCTTGAATTTTGATGAGAAGTCTCTGCAAACGTGGTGGCGCACATCTCGGCGGCTTTCTGGTGATCATCTCTAAGGGTTTGTGATCAGTTTGGACAGTGAACTGGTTTCCGAACAGGTATGTGTGGAAACGTTGTATTCCAAACACGAGGGCTAGCGTTTCTCTCTCTATGTTGGAGTAGTTAGCTTGTGACGATGAGAGAGACTTTGAAGCAAATGCGACATGTTTGCCTTCTTGCATCAAACAAGCTCCTAGGCCTTTTGATGATGCGTCGACTTCTAGGATCGTTGTCTTCCTTGGATCATATAACTGCAAACAAGATTCTGCAGAGATCGCTTTCTTGAGTTCGTTGAAGGCATGTTGATGATCGTCTTGCCATGTGAATGGCACATCTCGCTTCAGTAGTTCACGTAAGGGTGATGCCTTTTCAGAGAAGTTGGCGATGTGTGGAGCGAGATAGTTAAGAAGACCAAGGCACTTCTGTAGATCTTCTTTGTCTTGAGGCGTTGGCATGGCATGAATGTCTTCAATCTTCTGTGGATCAGGGCGGATGCCATCTCTGGTATATACAGAGCCGAAGAAGTTGATGCTGTCAGTTTTGATGATACACTTCTTACTGTTGAAGACAAGTCCTTCTCTTTGGGCAACTTCCATCAGTCTGTGGAGGTTTTTGTCATGCTCTGCCTCGGTACGTCCAACAACTGCAATATCATCAGCGATACAGATGCATCCATCTACTTGACCAACGATACGGTCCATGTGTTGCTGGAACAAGTCTTGGCTGACAGAAAGTCCGAAAGGTAGGCGTGTGTAGCAGTATCTGCCATATGGAGTACGAAAAGTTGTCAGCTCCTGGGATTCTTTGGATAGGTGAACAGACCAATATCCGGATTTCGCGTCGAGCTTAGAGAAGAGTGGAAGACGGGACGTAACTTTTAGAGGAATTATCTATTAAGACGAAGTCACACAGGCTCGAAATCCTATTGATGTATAATACATTTTACAGCAAGAAATTATGATGGCTCTTACGACTGTGCCAACATTTTGCAATTTCATCTGCTTTTATCCAGATTTTATCCACTCTACGAAATTGCTTAATGTTGGTAGAAGCCATACACGTTGTTATTCCCAACCGATGAAAATTTTCTGTATATTACATTCTGTTGTCATTTCGTTGCATATCAGAATGTTAATATCCTTCAGTTACTGTTTCTTACGGAGAAATGTAAAACTCTTGAACGATCAAGGCTAGGAAATTAGATAAATGACATAATATGCCTGTCTAGTTTTTAGGATATAGTCATCTCGTCAACAACTACTAGTATTTCTGACGACTCAGGTAAATAACGATGTTATTGTTGCTGACAATTGATGAGAGCAGATTTATTGTCACCATGGTTACGTCTACTTCTGTGTTGACTTTCATTTGCATCGTTTGACTCCCTATCCCGTCTCTAATGGAACTGCTGTACGTGACTTTGATTTTGCTTTGTCAACATGGGCCTCACTTGTCCCTCCTCTAGCACACCTTTGTCTTTAACTTGGGACTCTGATTCACAATCCAAACTCAAGCTCGCGTCACAAAACTGCACAATCATAGGCAGCGTTGATGACATAATACTTTTCACCTAATATCAGCTTCCTCTCTTTTGCAGTAATTAGCCGCTATGTTGGCTGAACGTACTATTAATTTTTTAGAAGGCGTAATGACCAGACAATCCGCTCATTACAGTTAAACATAGTCATGCTTACCTGCCGGGATACGCCGAGACAGGCATCTCAACCCCCCAGATGATGTGCTGTCATTTTAAATCAGGTTCCTAGCTCTCCTTATTTGCGTATGTTCACGCAACATGCCACTATGTTCCTGCACATAATGCCTCGTTTGATATCCCGAACTATTCCTTTAAAGGAAGGCTGCGAGAGAGATGAAAATTCTAAATTACATTCTGTGAGGCTTACCATGAAACGCTTTTACAATACCTGAATATCTTTGTTGTTGTTGTTTTTTGTAATCGTCCCCATATGTCTGTCCGTTAATCCAAAGTCAAAACGAGAAAGTTTTGCCTTCATTTTGTCTTTCTGTCCAGTTATTTCACGATTAGTTTTATTGTTTATATCATAAAAGATATATACCGTGATCATGGTTTCTTTGAGGCTCTGCCAGAGAGACCACACTTTGCCGCAATGTCGGCAGCAGTGGCTGTCAGAGACTGACTGTGCCCTGCACTTAACTCAGGATATGTCGTTAAAGTGGGTGCTCCTAAACTAAATCGAAACCGTGAATGACTTCTGTCGGTGGAGGTACGGGTCATGACATTCCAATGGCTGTATGTCAAAATGTTTTTGCCACTCAGTCTGCGTCTGTCTGATACTTCCGAACCGTCTCATACAGCCAACGCCTATAATGAACTGCATTGAGATGTACAGCGCCTGAGGGCAATACTAGAAGTCAGTTTATTCCCCGTTATTCGTGTGGTACAGTGTATCACGTAATTCGCAAGAATCAAGTTAAATCAAAATGTTTGCATTCTCATACATGTATCAACAAGCAGGAAAGGCAATATTTTATGCTTGATCGATCATTTCAAGGACATTAAGCTACAGTTCCATAAAGTTATGAGATCTCTGTCTTTTGTATACATTTCGTCATGTTTATACTCCAATATTTTTTTTTTCTTTAAAGTCTGCCCTGGTTTGTGATAATTTGACTTCGGATGTTTTCAGATAACCTACTCTTCATGTAGTCTTTCACCTTTAGCAGCGCTTGTTGTTGCCGAATATGTTATGTAGACTGATTGTGAATAGTGTAGGTCGTGTGTTTGTGTGCATGTATGTTACTGAAATCGTGTTGGATGTTGCCATTAAACGGGCATTCAAGTAGCATCCTTTTTTTTTTTGGGGGGGGAAGAGACATGCCTAAAGCAAAAAGAATGTCATCGCCAAAATACCCCAATTAAATGACTTAATTCACCCCGCACAGCATCTCCGATAGCCGTTTCCCTGCAGTCTGTACTGCAGGTGTGATGTATTCTAAGGGGATTATGTTGTTGTCGGTCATTTAATTGGTCGATTATTATCCCAATATCCGACAGACAGATCCCATCAAGTTGTCCCGTTTAATCCGGGTATTAACAAGAAGGACAGGTTTGGAAAATGGATATGCTATATATAAACCGTCCTTCGCTACTCACTGAGGCCCAAGCATGGAAAGAAATGATAGTTTCTGTTGGATAGTACACTATATTCTTATGAATCCCTGTGAGACTGTATCCGTCGAAGTGTGAAGGATGTCCGAAGAGATTATAATCATAGGTAGAGATACGTGCAATTGTAGCCGAAGATAGCTGATATCCTCTTGTGAGGATTATCGAATTTCGGTTCATGGACGTTCGATGTTAATTACTGTGAGGAAAATTTGGCACCTTCCAGTCACGAGGATTTGGAATATCGTCCATGAAACATCTTTTGGAGAAAACATATATCAAAGGTATGTTCATCGCCAAATAGTGGTAGTTTTGAGCCGTGCGCGCTTTAAACACCTATGATGGTTGTAGCGTTGTATATACATTTTCACTATCATTGCTCTTATTTTACATAAATGTCGAAAAATATAATTTGAAGTAAGATCCAAATGAAATTGAAAATTAATTATATTTCATATGTTAACAGCTGCTTTAACGGGGAGTTGAATCTATTGATTGACTGTAGCGAGCGATGAGTATTTTGTTGCTTGATTGTTTATATTTGTGTTTAACTCTAAGACTTATAGGACGATGACAAACTGCAGAATGCAGTTCGAAAACCAGACCTTAAAATATAGCGCATTTATATGAATTCAGTAAGTATGACATGAACTGTCATCAAGCAGTTATTGGAACAAAGCGCCTGTTTATGATTCTTCGCGGGGGACACTCTAATCTGTGCGATTGACAATTGACGATTGATGACTGCGGATTTCGATATATTATCAGGCCGTGATATAACGACCCTCTGCTCAGATCATGGAGCTATCTGACGTTCGCTCGGTCGTCCAGTTTGCCTATGTAAGAGTTCATTCTTCTCATTTTTAGGTTTTCGTACTCGATGTTCATTATCATATCATGAAAATCAATCATATTTCGCCTACGTTTTGCCAACAGTAATGCATAAAGTAACGCACAATACATGTATATCCAGTTAAAAGCTTTCAACTCGTTTTTGCAATGACTTTGTAATCAAAGTACATGTATATATAGAAGAAATCGTTATTTACCTTCCACATGCATACTATACTTTTACATTCTAAATGCATTTTCGTAATCATTCCTATGAAATCAGTGTGTACCTTTTTTATAGTCCAACATATCGAGTTTTACTATGATGCCCATTTCCTCATTACTATTTTTAATGATTTAAGTGTATGGCATTCAAGAGGAAGTACATGTATATACCGAGTACTTCATGCGGAGGTAACATCAGGGGGGCATTTCATGAAGCATTTTTGTCTGACAACTTGTCGGACAAATTTGCTCTTAGCCAATCAGATGCAAGGATTTCAACAGCTTTTAACATTTTGTCAGACGAAATATCTGACAAAACGCTTCATGAAATGCCCCCCAGGGGGGCATTTCATGAAGCATTTTTGTCCGACAACTTGTCGGACAAATTTGCTCTCAGCCAATCAGATACAAGGATTTCAGTAGCTTTTAACATTTTGTCAGACGAAATATCTGACAAAACGCTTCATGAAATGCCCCCCAGGTTTTCACTTCCCATGATCATTATGCTGAGAATCTTATCAACTCTCGTATTGCGTTCTTCGATAACAGTAATTTTGCTTTTCTATTTTTCTTCGTTGAGCAGCTAGGCACAATTTCTGAGCTGATCGAGAAACAATAATGTATGCCGAACTCGAGAATATGGGAAGCGTTAATTAGGAATCATAGAAACGGGTTTGTTAAACATCCAACCAGGCGGAGCAGAATGTGTGTATCAATTCGTCACCCGATCATACAGCTGCTGCGAACTCATCATATTCTCAATGCACATGTTTGGGTTGTCAACTCGTGCCCAAGCCATCAGCAGTGTTGTAATCAGTCCAAACATCTTTTTACTTCACCATTTTTATATATGCGTTGTCACCAGTGTCAGCTAGTTTTGAACGGGGAAGGGGGAGGGAAGCCAGGATATCTGGCGGAAATGTCGAATTTTCACCGATTTGTTTGCATCCGTGGTGCCAACTAAACTTTTACCTTGAAAATCATACCATTCTTCCATCAGTATTTTGAGTTTTCACAGAAATAAAGCGTCGGGGAGTTAAGCACCCGATAAAGGCTAAAACCCAGGCTAGATCGCATGGTTTCAATGCGATTATTCCCTGCACTTTAGTTGCTCTTTGCCAAACCACAGTCTGCAAAGGAAAATTTAACATGAAACCTGTTATAGAGAAGAGAAAATGTATGCATAAGCAGGTTTTATTCCCGAAGCAACAGTGATTTCAAAATCATCGAACAGGAAAATATCGCATTGATGTATAGGGCTACTGTGGATACACATGCGAACACAAAGCTAAAACAAAACATTGAAAATCAAAAATTATCAAAAGAAATTATGGAACTTGCAGTAAGTTTCCTAACGTTGCCTATTTCAGGTTTCTAAAATAGGAAATATAACTTACGAACATTTTTTAACACATCACTGAAATATCATCTTGTCCAAAGAACCATGATGGTTGTGATGCGTTCGTGGCCAAATAAACTGAAGGTAGTTTTTGTTCGTTTATTTGTTTGTTTGTGTGATTGTTATTTCATTTTTTTTTCCTCTGAAAATATGGCTGGATAGCACATAAGTAATTCAGCAGCACTAGCTGTCTTTCGTAGGGTCCCTTGGCCTAACAATTGATTGAATGTGAGGCGGACCACTTTACTAGGTTATTCACCCTGCTTTGGTCTTTGCGTTGAGTGACTGAAGTGGGATTTAATAGTATACGCGATTTAAGGTGTAACTTTCTCACACATGGGACCTCCATGTAATGTCCTATCCGAGGGGCAGAATCAGGTTTTGCATCTTATTGGAGGGGATGGTGTAATGATTACACACAACACTGTTTAGACCAAGGAGCCTCAGAAGCTCCTTGTTTAGACTCGGGAATCGAACCGACTGAACCAACTCACACCAAACTGTGGTTGTTTTTGTGTATCTGTGCATTTCTGCGTTGTACAAGTGACCATGGCTTCACTTAAAACAAACGGAGGTTAGCCTTTCACCGTTCTGATATCCCTGGAGAGCAAAAAACAACAAAGCAGATGGGACCTATATTAATCAGATTTGAACTAGGTCGGGAGAAGTGTGACTCATCACAGACGGATATCGTTTAATTTTCAAAGTGAGAACGCTTCCGACAGGCAATATCTAGGAGCATGTTGATCAGTTTATCGGCCAGATTTATTCATTTCAACTGCAGATAAAAGTGCCCGGTCAGTATGGCTGATTTTCAAAGTGGCCGTATTAAAGGTAGGGCCTATTATTTACCATTAATAGTTTGCAGATGAAACAAAAACCCAACTTTAGTACTTCAAAATAGTTCTAAAATTGTTGTTAGGGAGAGAAATAACCAATGTAAAAATGTTAATCAGTATGATCAATGTTAAGTATCATTAACTATATGAAATGTGAACAATAGTTATGATAAAAAAATTATAGAATAAACCGTCTTCAGTTGTGGTTTATTGAGAAAAATAGTGATATCCTATTTTAGGCTTTATTGCGATTTTTTTAATTGTGCGATGTTTTGTGATACAACTAACCTGCATATATGCATCAGTTGTGATAACTCGGACATTTCTTTTTAAAATCACTGCTCCCAAAGTTAAACAGTACCTTTAATACAATGTATCTTGTTCAAAAGTAATCATATTCATTTCATACATTACGATAGCTCGATATGATCGCCACGTTCTTCCATGAAAGTGACTTGAATCAATACTGTGAAGCGTGACATGTATATAAACGCCAGTGTGTATAGTATTCAATCCAATTCAATTCATTTTTATTTTCATTCTCATTTTTCTTCCAACAAAACATAACACAGAATGAATAAGGAATTATATCATAAGCATATACATTAGAATGTGCGAAACGAAAAATAACAAATAGAGATATACATACATATCAGCAATATACTGAGTTATATGTTTAGAGTGGGTAAAAGAGAACTGAGAGGTCCACTGAATAGTAAAAGCACATAATTGTTTATTATTGATCTTTCAACTTTCAACTTTCAATTTCATTTTCGTTTCCATTCAATAAACAGGGAAAATTATATACAATGCATTAACAGAACATAATCTTATTTGTAACAATTTCAAAGAAAACGTACATGTGATCACGAGTAACAACATAAATTCATTTTCTAAGGCATATATCTCCATATGCATAATGTAAGGATTGGAATGGAAATGGAGGGTCCCAATAAAAAGCAAAGCTTTTTAATAGCAAAACTACTGAGGTTATCAATCCATCAATCACACCACAACTTCACAATGTGTTTGACTCACCTTGACGTAGGCCATGTTCCCCTAAAGATGATAAAAGTTCATCGGTACGAGACAGGTTCAACGACTTGTATGTATCACGGTTTATCAGTGTAAGTGATCGATGTATACGCATGATTGATCGGTCGGCCAGGATGCTTGATTGATTGCTTGATCGGTCTGTATTATCTTCAGCATAAATGCTTCCAGCAAGCCCCCTGTTATAAATCGCCTTGGCCGTTTTCCTCAAGCATGCCTGTACACAGTGTCATGGCGATGGTTAACGGGCCGTTAACGATCGCCCCGACACTGTACAGGCATGTTAACCTGGAAACATTGAACTGCACATTACTTGAATATGAGACCATTCTGAGGCAAATAATGTTCACACAACAATAGATATATAATGTACTCTTAATGAATCCCACAAGGATTGGAACAATCATCCCCCAGCATTCCCACTGATCAGTTACTAGCCATCCCCTTTAAGTGACTGCAGATTTTTAAAGTTGTAAGGCTGTGTCTCAGTCAATCCCAATGCCAACAATTGCTTGAGTCTTTTGAAGATATATTTCCTAAAGATAGATATTTGTCATTTTCATACAAAGCTACTGTTTTGATGTTACACGTACAAACTTAAAAGCGAACACTTACTGTGTATACGGTATTCCGCGCTTTATTCATCGCTGAGTTCAGCGATAAATTGTATACTATTCAGTGAATTTGATTCAGGAGTACAGACTCTTGTACGGCATGAGAGACATATTTTACTTCGAGACCTTTGCTTCCGCAGCGACAGGAAAATGAGTGAGCTTGCTGTTACCCTCTGGCTCTAAACTCAGTTTTTAATCTCTCCATCATCAACTTGTCATTATCGCAGGCATCCTTTTATTAGTACACATTTTTCACTCATCTCTCGTTATAGCGCAATCATGTTTCATCCGTCTATGGCATACTAGTAATCTCTCATATACGCAGGACCAAACGGAGAGAAATCCTTGTATTTGGCTCTGTGTGTGTGTGTGTGTGTGTGTGTGTGTGTGTGTATGTATATATGTGTAGAGATAGTATTAATCAATGTCTTTGAATTATGAACAATTATAGATAATCAGCAGAATATTGATGATGACAAGGATCATTGTACATGCATTATAATGGTTGTAATAATGATGACAATGATATGATAAAGTCGAGGCTTAGATTATGAACTTCTCAAGACAAGTCACCTTTATAAAGGAGTCTCTAATACACTGCAGAAACATCGGTGTTAGATTTAACACCACAGGTGTTAAATCTAACACCGATCAAGTGTCAATAGAGGACCACACCCACAGGTGTAGAAAGTATGTTGTGATGGTGTTGAAAAGTGTTCACCTGGCACTTCTTCTTGGGTTAATGCAGCTGGTGATATTTTTGACACTGCGCTGGTGTTAATTCAACAATGACATATCATAACAATGGTGTTGATTTGATATTGCTGGTGTTAATGTCAATGGTATAACACCCACCCAGCTTCAATAGGAGACCACAGCAACTGATGTTACTGTGGTGTAAATGTGTTCACACCTTTTTTTTTCAAAAATCAAGAACTTTATCGGAAAATTCTTGATCTTCTTGTTGAAGTGCAAAATCAACAAGAAAAACAGTAACTAAGAAACTTTTCAAAAAACAATATTTTGAAGTGACACCCGGAGGTGTTGATCTAACACCACAAATGAGCACCGAAAATTTAACACCAGCTCGGTGTTTCATATCTAACACCGGACTTTTTGCAGTGTATAATGCAGAAACAAATGAGAAGTTCTGGAATGGACATTAAAACTGTTCAGGTCTTCAGGATCTCAAGGCTAGAAAGGTGATTGTTAAAAATGGCATTTATAAAGGCCTCTCTAATATAATGCAACAAAAATGAGAAGTTTTGGACATAAAATTATTCAGGACATCACGGCCAGAAACGTGATTGTTAAAAAATGGCATTGAGGGAGGAGGGGGCATCAGTGGACTGTGATTGACGCAAACCTTGAAATAGATATACTCCCGATGACAATGATGATAGTTTTACCCCTGCGTCATATATCACCAAGTGACGATTACTAAGTAAAGTTAAGATGAAAATTATTCTATTAGAAATCGATGAAACTGGCATTCGTATAGGTTTAATTATTCTGCTGACTATTATATACAAGCATAAGTATGCAATCGGAGGGGTTGTTGGTGGGTGTATATTGTAGCAATAGAATTACTTGGCTGTAGCAGTCCCAAAAAAGACAAATGTTATTCAAAAGTAGGCGTGGTAATAGCGAGTGCAAATTGTTATTGTAGTTATCATTATCATTATCATTATCATCACCATTAGTAGAAGTACTACTAGTATTAGCACAATGTATTGCAGATTCTTTGACCATATCCTACAAGTCAACCTCGCAGTGACTGAGTGACCCGTTGGCCTCACCATTGAGTATATCAAAGAGGGCAACAACAAAAAAGTCAAAAAAGAGAGGGAGAGCGACATGATTATGTAGTCAAAAATGCTTAGATATGAAAAGACTCTGGTATCGTTTATTCTGCCGATCAAGACGGAAGCGCCAAAAACACTGTGACACCAAAATGTTTTTTTGGGCGCCAATATCCCTTCTTGTCTGGCTGATAGTAATTTTGCCTGCTTTGCCGGACTTCGGTTTCAAAAGTTTAGTATAATAATGTATAGCGTTATGAAATATAGGGTATTTTAATGCATTACAGGTCAGGAAAGATGCGCTCAATTTACATTCGTGACAATCAATGACTGCACGGCGACACAAAATATGACATGAAACTAAATAGAGGTGAAAGTATTCTTGGTTCTCGTGCCTGCTCAGGAACCGCTGTCTTCCTGTTTACGTCTCTGAAGTTTTTGCTCTGGGAGGCATGTTAGTGGACATTTCTTCACAGGGTGAACGGCCAAACTTACAGTGCGGAGACGCAGATACTGCGATCAATTATGTCTCCGAGATACGCGGTCTCGATTTTAATTACCAAAAACTTGCGTTGGCAGTTCTGGAGCAATTCTCTCCCTGTCTATAGGGAACATCGGTTGTCACCCAATAATGATAACTTTGCTGGTTAGTATGTAAACATGCTAAGTGCGTGTGTGTGTGTATGTCTGTGTGTGTGTCAGTGTGGGGTTTTCAGCTATGACTTGACTAGTAAGATTTAAATTACGACATTTCACTCGCATTTTCGAACTTCATGCTTTCCTCAGTAACAAAGTTTATTTGTGATTGTAACAACAAATGTCAGAAGCTTACTTGACTATAATGCATGCATACTCGGCTTTGATAGCGTCAATATACTTGCGAAACTCCGCTTTGTTTAAGGCGGAGTATCAGAAAAAATGTTTATTTTTTTCCGAAATATTTTTTTATGATTTTTCCACAACATTAGCAATAAGTGAATTTATCTTTTATTCTATGAAAAAGACATGCTTCTTTTATTTTTTTTTTTGTTTTACGATAAACTACTCCATGATAATCCGTTGAAATAAGAAGAGGTTTTGTATGTCTATTCGCGTCTCGAGCGGACCATAATAATGTGTGACTGCTAGTATTTATGCTGGACAGAATATTTCGGGATCACTTTCTCTGATTATAAAAATCCTTTCATGAACACCATGTACAGCCGTTTGCTATAATTTATCTCTGCCGGTCATTCCACATGCCAATCATTCATGTGAAGAGTGGCTTTGAGGAATGTTATGCCAAGGAGTCGCAATTAGTCCACTTTTGAGTGCGTCTTGAACCCACAAACTGCCTTATCACGAGTCAAGTATAGTGCGTTGATAGACATGATAGACGAACTGTTTGAATTACTGGTATCCAAATATGGGCAAAAGCGTATAGGCACTTGATTGCCTTTCCTTGAGGGGTTCACCTAGTATGGAAGAACTTCCAAGGGCGTAAGAACACAGTCGTATTTTCAAGAGTGTAAGAATACCGACAGTGGTGAACTATCAATTGGTTCATATTGTCTAATGAGGTATGAACAGTTCCATGGATCCATTTCCCTTACCTCCATAATATAGCCAGTTAACTATCCACACTGAATCACCTCAGCACGTCGATAGCTTGTTTATGACAATAAAACAAAGAGTAGATGTGCTTAAAACTTATACCCGTGTTTTAGCCAGACGACCTCATTCGAGTTAGCTATGATTTACGCATATTTGATCTGAGAAGGACAATTGAAGGAAGTATTTTGAAGTGTGTGTGAAATGCATGCGTGATTGCTTGCATCCTTTTCTTTCCTTTCCTGAGTGTGCACACGTTTACTACCGTCCTTCCCATCAGGCCTCATATATACGCTATCTGTATGAATGCTCCAAATTTTCGTGAAATTTGGAGCCGTGCGTTTAATGAAATTTCCCCCAGTGTTCAAGTTCATTAACGGGACGCACTGTTCGATCTCGAAGTCGAGCAGATGTCAGACACTCAAGGGGAACTCAAGGGTAGGACGAGTTTTTAACAACCGAAAAATACTAGTAGCGTTATTCCAGATGTCGCGCTATCATTCCTCCAAAATGACGCGTTCATTTTATGAGTAGCTGATAGTTCCTCGTTTGTAAACTGCTGCTGCCAATTAAGTCGTGAATAGGATGTGACCATTAATGTCTGGCAACTCGTCACTTGATAAATACATTTTATAATGTTATAAATCTAGAGTCAAATTCTAGATGTTATAATTTATATATGTTGTAGAAATGACTATGACTGGATGACAAAAAGTTGTCAATACCCTAAGGAGATTGAAGGCCGTTTTCAACTTTCACAGCCAATTGGCCAAACGGAAAGCATATTTTGTTCTGATAGTTGGCACCTCTTACTGCATAATTTATTTTGAATGACATTTTGCCATTCTTGCAGTCTGGTCTAATTTCGTGGGCTGCTACTAAAGTGCTAACAAAATATCTCAACCGACAGCTTCATTCAACATCTAGCAGATCCTTTGCGTGCCGAGTATCGTTGATATTTCCATTTAAATAACGAATATCACGATGCATACAATGATAAAAGTGTCATGCTTTGTTTAAATGATCATCTCCGACACCGGTATCTATATCAGTGTACATTCCTGCACAAGTCAATTCTTCACTTAACCTATATCATTAAGATTTATTCACAAATAGTTCAGATATTCTCATTTTGATATCGATCCAGCAAGTTCACAATAATTACAGTCACGTAAAAAGATCCAACAATAACAGAAAAAAAAAATTTCTCGCAAAGCAACTTCAAATAACGTCTTGCATCGAGGCTAGATGAAGACGGTGACATTTTAATACGTCCGATGATTAAGCTAAATAGTTAATCCTCTTCTTGGAGACGATCCAGCGTCTGGTTCGGTCAAGAGTATGCTCCATTTAAATAATGAGTGAAGAAACGCTGTATGTTATTAAGTTACTACTTTTCATGCATAGATTATGATTACACATGTTGAAATTTTAACGCATTTTCATGTTGTCCACATGTCTGCAGCGGGTTGGTAAGGTAAACGGCTGCTTGTCCATTAACAATTTGCAGTAAGCCAACCATGTGCAAATGAAGGATATCATACCATTTCCCATGTACTTGTTACATAAAAGTCAGTTGACTGCAAGTCTTTGCAAATCAAAAGTAAGTTCCCTGAACCAAATGCCAGCTGGAGTCAGTCGCAGCTCGCTTTATGCAACGCACCTTGCGATCGATCGCAATTAAGTTGCGTTTAATACCATACGTTTGATCCGAGCGTAATCAATAAAAACACGGAGTTTATGCAGCATGGACTTGGTCCTGTTTGTTTTTCCGTAGGTTGCTCTATTATGGTTCCAGTAAAGTGGACAATATTCCTTTAATATGCAATCCAAACAACACTAACATCCAAATGAAAGCTCATCTTGTAGATGGACGAATGATTTCAATCCAGAACGCTAAAAACTTCGGTTTTGTTAAGGTGTAGGCAGAACATCTTAAAGATATATCAGTATTATCCCAGCATATAAAAAAGACATGAATGGTGATAAGATTTTGAAACATTATGTAATCTTGATAGAAGTTTCACGATTTCTAGATAGATTTCTTGCTGGAAACTACTGTCAGTTGTTTGATATAATAGCCCTTTAATTTGAATCTGTGCACTGTTTGCTTTATTTTTTTTCAAATAAAGGTTGGGAGAGAATTAAGGTTTCTTTGCACACACCATATCCGCTATACTTCTGTCTACGCAGGTGCTGACAGGACGAGGGCTAACTTTGTTCAACCATGCGCCGTTAAGTGTCATTTGTAATGAAATAAAGAGTGAATTGCATCTCCTCCCAAATGAATATTGTTCTTTCAGCATATGTCTGTCTTGTAGAGAAGTGGTCTTAGTGTTATGTCAAGGTAAAGGACCTGCAATATGATTTTTAATCGTTCATTCTAGAGGGTTTAGTCAACATCCTTAGCTCGTTTGTTTCTATATTTGCTTCAATTATACATCTCTTATAAGTTTTGTTTGTTGTTTGATATTGCAGTAGTAATTAACCCCGGTGATTTCTTTATCGACTAAAAAGTATCATGATTGACGCTCAAATCTTGATCGAGGCAATCATGGACCACCTAGACCGAAATCCGCCATTTGTGATTCGTGCCGTGAATCTGTTCCAACAGAATCGAAGTGTCCCTGTCCGTCCGGGCCAAGACCGGACGACAGGTGAATGCCAATTTGATAAGAGTGTGACGCACAATCCTCCTTGCGATGTCCCAGTGCGATAACCCACCCACTTGCTACCGAAAGAGATTCGCGTGTATATCAGTTGAGATCGCCGGGAAACAAGCAACAACAGAACGAAACATTAGTTCTTATCGGAGCTGTATTTCAACTTTTGGCATTTCAATTTTTCTGGTCTATCTGTCATGGTCGTCAACAGCCACGGATATCCAGAAGACATGATTGATAATGTTGGCAATGTTTGTAGGCATTACATTTATTTCGAAGTTGCCCCTTCGTCTACTATACTTCTATTCAGAAGGAGATAAGATCTACTTTATAGTATCAGCAATTATATTTGAATCTCTTTGGGTTTGATGGAAGGAAATTAACTTCATGGACATATGTTACTGATTTGAAATGATCATACTCAGCAGGTCGCTGAACATTGCACCTTTGGTGCAAAAACATTACATTATTTTTACTGAGATAGCATACCTGACTTGTTCGACAGACATGCTTTAGAGTTGGATTTAGTCTTGCATTTTCATGTGTTTGTATGTGTGCGTGTGTGTGTGTGTGTGTGTGTGCGTGTGCGTGTGTTTATTTTCATAACTAAGCTGATTGCTAGAAAATGTCAATCAATGAAAGATTTGTTTTTGTTGGTTTGTTTGTGTCGTTTTTAGGGGGGTTTGGTTTGGTTTGGTTTTTTTTTCTTTTCCATTTATGAACTCCCGAGACAGGCCTTGTTTGCATTGTCATTTTGTCTTTTCTTCTTCTTTTTTTTTTTTTGTAACAAGAGTCCGTGCTAAAAATGAATTATGTAGTTACGTAGTTGTAAAATGATACTACAGAAATCGTATATGATGGTGTCAGACATTTATGTATTTAATGTCAGTGAAATGCCATCTCCCTGGCTACGAAAATAAGGTTCCATTAAGTAAAGGGAGAAAGGAATTACACATTTCGAGCGACCTTTCCATGAGAAGTTTGTATATATACCAGACATGGCTTCGCGTCCAGACAGTCTGCGAAATACAAAGTTCCGACATTACCAGTAAGTTCAAATGTTCGTCTCTTGTTACGAAATTAGTTTAAAGAAGAGTAGTAATTGGCATATTATTCATTTGTCTCGTTTCGTAATGTCTATCGAAACATTGTAAAAGGTCTCTGCACTTATGACACAGTCATGACAAAAACCTTACAAACATTTCACGGCTGCCAAGATTATACATTATGTTTGCCGTAGACGGAAGTGACAGGCCATGGTAACTAATTTCTGTACAAAGAGATAACATTTACCTTCTTTTCCAGATGATATGAAGTGTCAGCATTTCCTTGAGTCGTAATTCATAGTGAGTGTTGGCAACATTTATTCTATATCTGACAGCGAACATGTATGTCATTATGATAACCTTTCATGCTCGTGGTTAAAGAAGTACCGATGCAGTGCGTTTGAACTTTGTCTACGTGTCAATTTCGCAGAAAGTATTTCCCTATTATTCATAACATCATATTTTGAGCTGTAAGTACACATACTCGTCGACTATCAATGATTTTATCGGTTGAGAACTGTGAACAGCATTCGGAAAAGTAGTGTTGTAACCAAATTTCATGAATTCTCCTGAAGCATTTCACGTAAGACTTATTTTCGTGGAGATATGAAAGGATCTGACATAGTGAATTTGGAGTGCGTGGTACAACTTTTTTTTTGAGCGAGTTTCTTTCGTCTTTGATCATCTTTCAAGTAATGAAAATGACCGACATGACTAGTAGTTACTTTTGTGTTTTACTTTTCGGTATGGCATTATATCTATCAATGGATATAATTTGGTGAATGTAACTATTAATATCGCTATTCCAACTTAAATTTTGAGATCCAAGGTACCCTTTATGAAAGTCTTATATGAGAGATCTTTCGCTCATAATTATGACACACTTGCTTGTGAGAGACTTCATGAAATTGATTTGAAAGTCTCATAATGAGCGACATGAGCAACTTTGGCCATTCTGAGATTTCTGTAAAGACGTTTATGTGATGACTTCATGAAACGGACTCCTGGTTCTCCAAAAAGTTCATTGACCTGTCTGTTGTGTTGGGTTGCTATTATACCCACCTACTTCTTAGCTTAAAACTTATGTGAACTAGCTGGTCTATCCAGTAAACTCTCTGAGTCAAATCGAAACATGTCTTTCGATTCTAGTTCCGCTCCTGTGTGAAACTTTAGCTCCCACACAGTGTCTGTATTTATATTATTTATCTATCAAGCTATCTATCTATCTATCCATCATGCCAACCTCCCTGTATTTCCATCATCGCATCTGACTGTCGATTATTTGATCGCTCTACCTGTAATATTCTGTTTGACTCCCTGTCTGTCAAGGACTGTAAACAACTCACCAAAACGCTGTCAATATTCAATGTATGTCCATTTAAGGAAGTAAAGCCAACATGAATAACAACGATTGCATGCTCCGTGCTCATAAAGACTATTGAGCCTCATGTAGCAAAAGTATTGTCATCAACTTCTAATAATTATCGATGTCAGTTCTCCCTTAAAAAAATGTTTTAAAAGTCTGTGTATATCAGCCAACCAAGCTCCAAGCATAACGCGATATTTCATTCTTAGTTGAACTATGTGGGTGCAGCAACGATGATGAGACATGACTGTCTTGTTCCCCTTGGTATTCTGCGTTTACAGGACATGTCCTTGGAGAGGTTTTTCAGTCTCCAGTCTTCTCTATCTGTCATCTTTCCATTTGTCCCTCTTCCCATAGTGTATAGCTCTTCTTCCTTTCACTCGTTTCACTTCTGGTTTACATTATAGCGGCAGTTAAATACCCTGTGTCATCATCTCTCTCCTTTTATATTATCATAACACGAGACTGTCGCGTGAATACCACAGTTTGTGAGTTTGTCATAAGTAACCTTCCGTCCTCTTTTCTTGTTCGTTCCCTTCTCCAGAATACGGTGACATGGCAGCCATGAGGGGCATCATTCTTGTCGTTTCTACGATCCTTCTTCCAAAACTGACGTCAACGGCCCAGATCGTGCAAGGTCCGGTCAGCACTGCCGTTGCCTTCGGGGGACAGGTCACGATGAAATGTCAGGTTACTGAAAAGGGGACCGACCCAATCCGATGGTTTAGAATCGACACTCATACTATCATCAGTACCGACGGGAAAGTCATCAAGCGATCGCTGAGGAAGCGCTACCGCATTGTAGGCAACCGCGAGCAGGGAGAGTACCACCTCTACATCCGAAATGCACTTCTTGCTGACAACGGAACTTTTGCGTGCGGTGTTCTGTCGGACGTACGGGACCGTCACATCATGTCAGTCTCAGCCAATCTCGCTGTCGTTAAGGAGCCCATCTGTACCATGACATCGACTCGTCCACCCAATCCCGGAGTGTCGGTAACGATGTCGTGCCAATCGCAGAACTCTGGCCTCGATGTCGCCCTTTCCTGGCATCGCCCTGCCCAACCAAACTTGGTCTTTCGAGACATTGCGGATGCTAACGTAACATCTGGTGGACTTCGAAAGAGCATCAACATCACCCTCGGACCAACGGACGTCGGTGAAAGTTTCCTATGTATGGAGAGCTTAGTTCATGCGGAATTTTCCAGAAGTTGCACAATAACGCCCTTGAAAACTCATCTTCCTGTGATTCTATATCCTCCGAATATGATATCTGTCCAGGGTCAGAATGGCACATTTACCTGTATAATCGCCAGTAAGAACTCTTTGACCTATGAATGGTATATCAACGGAGTCCGGGACTTTAACGCCAGGGGGAGCAAATACGTAATTTCACCAGTGACCGTGGAACACAACAATACGGAAATAGAATGCAGAACTCGTGACGTAGTTACAGGCATGTTAGGAAATGCTACTTCGACGTTGTACGTTCATCCTATCAGTATGTCATTAACAACTACAGTTACTGTTGACGAAGATACCAGTAGTCAGTCGCAAGTCAGTCCTTTAAAATCTGACATTCGAGCAACTACCCTCGACACCGCCATAGACCCCGTTCAACCCGATAGCCTTATTACTGAAATTCATCCTACACTAATCAGTAAAGCCATCTCTTCATCAGTACCTGTTGGACATTCTGTTGACAGCAATATGAATTCCTCGTCATCACCCGTTGTTATCGTGAACGACCAACCACTGAATGTTGCAAACCCCCAGCAAACTTTTCCAACTTATGGTGGTGACAACAAATGGGGTGATATGATGATTCCTATTCTCGTGGTCGGCTCCATCATTGCCGTTCTCCTCATTTGTGTCATCGTGGTGCTCCTTCTCTTCCTCGTGCGTCAAAACCGTGTCGCTCACGGCAGCGTGCACGGAAAAGAAGAGCAACGCAAGGGCGATATACCGCTGGATGAGATTAAACCTGCAGACTCGGCGAGTCCTACTCACCAGGGCGAGTCCTTGAGGGAGGAAACAAGCGAAATCAATGTTGAGGAAGAATTGATACACCCAAAGTATTTTACCCTAGAACCAGGCAAGCGCAAAGTCAGAAGGTTGGAACGAACAACAAGCCACGTGATCTTAAGTGACTCCAGCTCCGAGTATAACTTGCTCAGTAAGAACGGAAGTCTCAGATTACCGTCTGGTGTTTTAATGAACGACTACGCTCGACCTGCATTGCAGATGGGCACGTTTGATGGAGACATGAGTACTGTGTCAGCGTATGCCGTCACGGATGTGACCCTAGGTCGAGGAACTACGTCCTTGAAGCGAAGCAGATCCTGCCTCCGCCCTCTCCCCGCTGCCCCAGTGGAGGCAGCCCTGAACAAAAGCCACTACAGCATTCCAAGAGAGGCCTGCGTCAAAATCCCATGCCAAAATGAAAGTAGCGGGGACAGCGAAACGTCGCGGTGGGGCGTTGGGTTACCGGAGTCGTTCAAGGCATCGAACAGGAGATCGCTATGCGTAAGGCCTTATGTGCCCGCCGGCGACGAGTACGCGGAGATCGATTCGCCTCCTTGCCCTGCCTCACCGGTCAGCACAGACTGCTCGCGACCGAGCTCGCCCGACTTGCCGAGAGAGAGGCACCAAAACAATCCAGCTCTGACAGACTTAACCATCTCCTTGGCAGGTAGTTATGAGAGCGGGTACGACGCAGCGAGTAGTGACGAAATCATGGACTGCGATTCGACATCACAATATGCAACCATCGATGGTTTCCTTCACAATAAGCCAGCAAATTCACCAGTCTCATCACAAAACTCAAATAGTCTCACAGAGAAATCTAAACCGACAGAAAATGCGTCTAAGACAAAAGACTTTCCAGTGTACGCGAAGGTTAAACGAAACAGAGGTACCCAGGTAGAAGACGCTAATATAGACGATTATCAAGAAGAACTAAATGAAGCCATTTGCTAATTTGGACACAGATTTGTACATGACTGATATATTTTTTACGCTTTCTTGTAGAAAGGACTCGATGAATCTTATAAGATGCAGCTTAAAATGAAAACATTTGTGTATTTTTGTTTCATCGCTGTGAAAACGTGAATCGCAAAAGCATATCGCCGTCACAATTACTTGTGATGGTTGTTAACTGTCACTATGCATTGTCTGTACACATGGCAGAGCAGTTTTTGAAAGATTACCGCCACTCAAAAGAATTGTATTTCATCACTTAAATTTCAGAATTTCTCTCGTATACAGTACCGTCTCTGCTGGAAATATCACAGTGTCCCACAGTGTGAGAAACACAGTGTGAACACAATGCGAACACAGTGTGAAATTTCTTCACACTGTTAAATTCGAGCGTTTCAACAGTGTGAACACATTGGAAATCAATTCACGATGTGACACAGAACATTACCATGTGAACACTCTGTGAAAACCAAACCACAGCGTGAAATCATCTCCACACTGTTTGATAAATTCGAGTGTTTTCACATAGTCGACTATGTGACCACACTGTGAACACACTGTGGGACACTGTGTTCTTTCCAGTAGGGGTAATCGTATCGGTACATTTATGCTGATGTAGAAAAGTGTCATTGGACAGGCTTGATATCAAACTGAGAATACCATGACGGTGGTTCCGCACATGATGTCATCTTCATACCACCAGCGATTTTAGCACTTTTTTTCGCACTGTGACGCTAACCTGTCGCAGTTGATACTAGTAATACCTAAGATACATCAGTGCAAGAACCTTTTCATTCACTAAACTACGAATCGGTGAATATCGGACAGTCTGCATCATCAGGGCTTTCAGTATTTTCTTTGACCTGGAAGATATGTGTGGTGAGACGACATCGTGAAGTGTGGAATCCTGCGTTTGCATAGAAGAAATAGGGCCTCAATTACATTTCCATGATGAACGTTTATTACATTATGATTATAATAACGAAAGAAATTGTGTGGCAGCGTTCATTCATTACTTATCATGTGACTTCAAGTTCATGTGAACTCAAGAAAGACGTTTCTCTCTCTCAATGCTTAATCCAATAGTCAGTATCTTGAGCTGAGGTTTGACGCATACCCTCGTGACGGTAGATACGATCTTGTGAAAAGTGTTGTGGAAACCGAGATGATGGTTTCCCAAAGAGATGCTCCTACAGGTATACTCAGTGACCTCTTTCCCAGTTTCGTTCTTTATCTGAATTTGCACTCCCGCTGAATAATTTCTTCCTCTTCTTCTTTTTTTTCTTTTCGAATTTAGAATATGAAATGTAGGATAAGGAGCAGCTACGTAACAATAAGAATGAATTTATTTTCCAGAATCATCAATGCATTCATCCTCGATACAGATGATGAAAAACCCAGCTCACTAACAAAACCATTGGATTGTATGATTTTATTGAAAACATAGGATCATAAAGTTGGACGTCTGCGACAATGAATATGATGTCATTTTGCAATACGATGATTAAGCAATGTGCCACGAAAACTTTCTTTCGAACTTTTGATGATCACTTCGTTTTTGTATCAACAAATAAGCTCAACCGCTGAATTGACATGCAAGCGATTTATGGAGCTCTGTGTGGGAGGTTAGCACTGGAAACTGCATTTGTCGCTAAGCAACTGCATCGTGTGGGCCCTTTATGCTGTGGGTTTTTGGCACACTCTGCAATACTTCGTTCTGAGTTGAGACACGGTGGCGTTCGAGAGAAAACTTAAAGCATATGTTAACAGTGATGTGAGCCACGCAAGTGTACGTCCAATACCCTGATCATTATTGTCAGTGTGCATGGGTGGATGACTTTATGTGGTCGCCCCGCTCTCACTGCACAGGAACAGGGATCCCCTCAAGGTGTATGCTTTCACTTACACCTGTACCAGGGAGATGAGACTCCTCATGACTTATACAACCGTTATGCAAGACTGTGACATACTGTGGGAGGTCAAAGCTAGTTATAGACAGCATCGTATATATACGGAGTCATACAATTTTTTTTTTATCGTCATGTGCATGCCACGGTGTCTTGCTACAAGAAGCATGATGTTCTGGTAAAGAAATGAACGATACGAATTAACTTGTGGTATATTAAAGCGGAAGATAAGACATTATGCAGATCACGTGATTAGTTGCAAAACAAAATGTCTTCCATCTGAAGAGATTCGCTGATTTCACACGATTTGACTAAAATACTGAATGACGAATCACTGTATTTGTAATTACATCCGTGAGAAAGATTTTTCCTATCGTATTTTGTACGTGCGTCGCACGAGGATTGTAATTGCGAAGGCATGATTCCGAGATATCCTGATATGAGGAATGGCTTTGATACTATTATAATAAAGATGTTTTATAAATCGAACTTCTCCCATGAATACATTTATGTTATGGAATCTCGAATATTCAAAGTTTCTAACAACATTGCTGATGAGTGTCTATGGAGCCGACAGTGTGGATAACTCATCGAGAAGACACACATTAATGAATTTAACATCATCCTTCCTACTTAACACTACGTGTATTTAACTTTCTGATCTCTGGATATCTATTTCCCTGCCCATTTTCCAACAAGAACAGCATACATTGTTGACATTGTGACGATGTTTTTTATGAAAATATAATGATCGACACAGCCGGTATAGTACATAAACATGTGTATGTTCGTGCGACCAGTAATAATCACGTACATTTGTATTGACATTTGCATACTCTTATTGGTCCATTAAAAGGAAATGGGCTGTGGAATTGAGCGCAACTGTCAGAGGATGCGCCATAATTTTGATACAGATACTGCCTCTTCAAAGGTAAAATATAACACTGGCATAGCATCCCCTCTGGAGTTATATATTCTGTAAGGGAAATGTACTCCCAAGGGACTGTCGAGCGTTACAAATTAACGATAGATAATGCAATAGGCCTAGTTGCTATAGGGATTGTCTACATAAAAACACACAATTTGATTCCTGCAGCTAGTCAAATTCTGGAATGATATTATACGGAATTATATTACCTGATGTGACGTCACCGCAGACAATAGAACAGTTGCGATACTTCATTAGTCACGTGATTGCAGTAAAATTAATGACCAATCACCCACCTGTCTGAATGTAGGCCATTTAATATGATATATCATCATTTATTCCACCAAGACGGGAGAAAGAATAATTTCAAGATAGAACCAATCATTGAGATGACTGCTTAAATGCCACTTTAGTAGATGTACCCAGTGTGTATACACACATACACACACACACACACAAACACACACACACACACACACACACACACACACACACATATATATATATTTTTTTTTTTTGAAACAAGGAAGGAAAAACTGACCAGAAACAATTGTAATAATAAATAGTTTTTCCTTCCTTGTTTCAAAATATATTACAAAAAGCTGCATCGCTTCGGCGATCCCTCACATTTATTCCAAAGTTGATTTACATAATTTGGGTTTATGTCAGCTTAATGTGTGTGTGTGTGGCACACATACACACACTATAGCTTCTGACCACACGAGCAAAGAGAGTTAAGGGTTTGGGACGAACACTGATCTAGGGCTTTCAATAGCTCAGTCGGTAGAGCACCGGTCTAGTAATCCGGAGGTCTCGGGTTCGAATCCCGATGAAAACCCATTTTCTTTGCTCAAAGTTTTCGCTATATATATATATATATATATATATATATATATGTGTGTGTGTGTGTGTGTGTGTGTGTGTGTACACTCAGCAAAAAAAGAAAGTTAACACCTTTTCGAGTTCATATTTTTCATAAAAACTGTATTATATGCCATATCAAAGTTAATTAAATTGGCTATCAAACTAGTAGGTCAATATAAAGGAAGACTTTACGCATGAATGAGCACATTTCTTTTTGTCCTTCAAGGCACAAAAGTAAAAATTGCAAAAATTGACATGTTGTTTTTCATTTGGAAATGCCTTTCAAGATAACAATGATAACAAAAGACCAGTTTAACGCAATGAGGGACATTAATGAAATAACAAAAATAAGTTTTTGTTTTCTTTATCTCTTGATAACCTCAAACAAAATCAAGCTTGGAAACTAAAGGGGGAAGATAAGAATTTTCTGTCAACTCAAAGTTCAAATGACATAGGGAGAGATGATTAAATGAACAGGATATCTTTATTTCATTCTTTTAGTTTAGTAATTCAAGAATTCATGTGACAAATTCAAGAATGAACTATCATCTCTCATTTCTTTTAAATTTGGATTTGACAGAAGATTCTTCATTTTCCTCCATTACTTTAGCCTTTATTGATCATTTGGGCTTCAAAGATATCACAGAGGTCATAGCTCTATATCTGTGACTTGATTCATGTTTTTTATCATGTTGACTTTGTCTTTTGTTCTTATTTTTACATGGAAGAGCTCTTATGAAGAGCACGCATGAATGACAATTTTTTAATTTTTGCAATTTTTAGTTGTGTGCCTTTGAAGAGAAAAACGAAGGTGTTCACTCATGCGTGAGAAATAAAGTTGAAAAAGTGTTTACTTTCTTTATTTGCTGAGTGTGTGTATATATATATATATAGTGTGAGAGGTGTATCTTCAGCTGCTAAACCCCTGGGCCGACGCATCTTTTATAGTAGTGTGTATAACGAGAGTAAAGAAGAGGCGGTAGACGTAGCTTTTGAATCCTCACAATTTGATTTTACTTCGAGCTTTCGGGCTCTGCCCTTTATCAAGACTGAGGACAAATCGGACAAAATACAGAACATGGAAATCATATACAAAAAATAATGATGATCAAGAAAATAATACAAATAATAACGACAATGATAGAGGCAAAGACGGCAGAAAATAAATACACTAATAGGAGTGTATATATGCGTCAACCTTAGATAATATAACATACATACATACAAACAATCACAAACAAGCAAACATAAGCACTTGTAAATACGTATGACTACGTATGACACATGTACATATAGATACGAATATCTATGCACTAACACACTTATAAATCTCCTCACATATGTGAAGACAGGCAACCATATAAACAACAGCGGCAATTAATAAAATCATAATAGCAATTAAATTAAGGAAAAAATTGACATTTTGTCATTCATATTTTGCAAACGCAGTTTAAGATAGCAATGATAACAAAAGACCAATCTAACGCAATGAGAGACATAAATAAAATAGCAAAAATAAGTTTTCGTCCCCTTGTATCTCTTTATATTCCCAAACACACAAAAAAAGTCGGAAACTAAAAGGGAAAAATAAGAGTTTTCTATCGAATTTTACTTGAAAAGACACAGAGAATAAGCAGCAAAGGTGATAAGATGGGCAGACTTTCTTTATTTCATTATTTTGATTTAGGAATTTAAGGATTCATGAGACAAATTCAAGAACCTAATGTCATTTTTACATTTCTTAATTTCAAATAACATTTGAAATTTCTACCATTTTTGTTAATATTGCTTTTTTCATGCCATTTCAATTTGGATTTGACAGAAGATTCTTAATTTTCTCGATTTTTTCACTTTTCTCTATCTTTGCGGGCTACAAAGTCATTATAAAGATCAAAGGATGATTTTTGAAACTTGATTTGTATTTTCTATTGTTTTTGATTTTCTTTTTGTCATTGTTATATGGAAGAGCACATACGCATTGATATTGTCCGTTTTTGCAATTTTTTTACTGTGCTTTGGACGAGAGAAATGATGTGTTGACTCATGCGTAAAGTTTACCTTTTTATTGACCTACCAGGTTGATAGCCAATCAATTTACCTTTAACAAAGTATATAAAACATTTATATTTTGCCAAATTTTCTATGAGAAATATGAACTTGAAAAGGTGTTTTCTTTCTTTTTTGTTGAGTGTGTATGTATGTATAACAATATCATATAATGGATGTCAATGCATCTGATGAGTTGGTACGTGGCTGTGTTATTTAATACTAATATGTTCGTGTGTGTTTCGTGAGTGTTTTCAACGAAGCAACTAATGAAGTGATCGGATACACAGGCAGAAGGTACTCGTGTCTTGCATCACAGGCTTGACCTCATGTAGCGAACCTAACACAAATCTCTCTTTGATGACCAGGCTATTCAGAAACCAATCTTGATTTAATATCTCACAGATATGAAAGTACATGAACAGAAATTAGCTTATTTCTGAAATACAGGTAGTGAGTATTACGTGTCTGTATACATGTCACTGTCACTTGGACTATCTTTTTTTTTTCCTTTCAAATAAGCCACTTTGTGAGAGTATAAATCCGGTGGGAAAATAAAACCAGAGAAGCAAGAGTGATATATCTGTCAAAAGTTTGGCAAGCTCAAGTTGATCTATGTCGAGGAAGTGTTTCTGTAAATGAATCATCAGGCGCCTCGAAATGATCGTGCTGCTCCTGCGGATGTGGGGTCGCTGTGCAGTTCTCATTCGCCAAGATGTCATTAAGTTTGTCAGGAAATCTCGTGATTCTTTTTTTTTTTGGGGGGGGGATTGATTATTCAGTAATATTTTGTTTATCTGCTCAAATCATACATGTCGCTATATTACCTAGATAGTACCTAGATAGAGATATCTCACGTGATGCCACAACAGACAATCCCGAAGAAAGCGCGGCGCATTGTGGATGCAATGCAAATTCGACGAGAATCATGCATGTATACTGGCCTGTTATGAAGTAGGCAGGGCGAGCTCTCATTTCGAGGTCACCACAGAATACCGTGCTTGATGACTTCCAAAAATTTACAAGTTCAATTACTTTCTCTTTCCTTTTTTTTTCAGATTCGCGTTAAAAAAAGATGCTGATCTTTTGCTCTGAGGTAACCGAATTGATCAACACATTTCTTCTTTCATTAACACACTGAGACTGATAGAATCATATGCAAGGAAAACTGCCTAGTAGTAAATCATTTATTGAATCACAAAATTTTACGGTCAGTATGATAAACCAACAGTAACGTTCCCGATTAATTCTCTCTGTCGTCGAGATGCGGTGGTTTTCTCTAGATATGAGCACAAACACGGCTGAAGAAATCATATATAATTATGAACTCTTGATTTGTTGTAAAGACAAATTTGATTGGCTGTTTAAAATCACAGTTATTAAGGCACTCGATGACAGAAGATAACGAATGTCTTCTCAGATTGCGGAGTTTGCAAAAACGAGCGAGCAAACCACATCCGGGACCTTTTTAAGCGAAATAACGAAGACTTTTTAATGCGCGCTATTCCGTCATTCTACATCAGCTCTCGAGATCTTGGGATTTGGAGCAACAAAGAGGAAATGCGTCAAGACGTGTGCTGTGGAACCGAACGAGACAGCTAAAAGGGCACACATTGGCTTAAGGGGACAGGATATCTTTGGCTAATACATTGTACCTCCGTGCTTCTCACAGAATGAGTCGTCTACCCATCTGTTCCTACGAGGTTTATAAGTTGATGATAGGTCATGTAGCACATCACATCAGTAAACCACCATTTCGAGCTTAGACTACAACAAACTTTGAGGAGATACAGCAACAATTTGCTTCATTTTATTTACTATTTATGACCAATACAAAATGTTGATTAATTCTTGATCTTTTCGTGATTCTTTCGTATATCATCTTCATTTTCCAAAATGCCTCCATAAAGCCAAGAGGGCTTTTTTCCCCGCAAAATAGGACCAATGGAACATGGCGTGAGATTTTTTAACACTCGTTTCGCCATGAAGATTTTCATGATAAAAAGTCTATATATATATATATATATATATATATATATATATATATATATATATATATATATATATATACAACCTATAAACCTGCACATTGTTGTTAATGACCACGGATGTTCTAGACTGCTGAATAAGAATACGTCACTAGTCATGAAAAAGGCATTGGACGAGTCCAAGGAGTGAACATGTGTGAATGTCACAAACCCATTCGCAGAGGACGTACGCATTCAGAGGTCTCTACAATATGAGGAGGAGTGATGGGGTACATGGTAATCATTCCTAACATTCCCGAAGACAGAAATTATCCTGTACGACACTTTTGACACTAGGCTCTAATTCACGAAGGTGGTACAATTGAAACCATGGTTTGAACCATGGACAAAAACCATGGAGCGCCAAGTGTCGCACGGAATATTTCGTTACGAAATTGGTCATTTTGTCGACAAAATGACCGTTTCGTTAACGAAATTGTCATTTCGTGGAAGAAATGTTCATTTAGTTACAAAATGTTGTCATTTCTTTACAAATAATCATTTCATTGACGAAATGACTGATTTCGTGACGAAATATTCCATGCGACACTTGGCGCTCCATGGTTTTTGTCCATGGTTTAAACCATGGTTTCATTTGTACCACCTTCGTGAATTCGGGCCTTTGAGTAAATAGACCTGACCGGTGTAATGTTATCGCGTCTGCGCGTTGACTTCGTGCCAGCTCAACGTTAGTCCTGGGAGAAAGTTGCGTCGAGAATCACAAGTGGTTAACGACGAAAAGTCGGAAAACTAAATGTCGCGTGATAACCTTGTCTTTTGGTATTTAGACAACACCAGTTCGTCAGTGTAAAGCAAGAAAATAAACATGGAAAGCCCCGTCATCAGTAGTTCGTACTCTGTAATAATCAGTTCATCAGCTGACTTGATGTTCCGTCGTTGGCTCCATACATCCCCGACAATCTGTCACGTTGTTCGTGGGGTCACACGAAAAAACAAGCAAACATGCCACAATATGACTCATTCTTGGCACCAATTCGAGATGACATGATGTTCGTGTTATACCGCTTGTTAAAGAATCACATACGTTATAACTGACGTTGGGAATGTCCGTGCGAACTTCTGGACACCGATCAGGCAATCAATGTACAATTCATGACAGTTTACATGCATGGGACCATGTCTCATGCCCCAACAACACTCCGTCAATATTATAATGTCTTGGACCTGAGGAGGGTTCTTTATTTGGGTGTTAAATCTATCAAGAAATCATCAACGCTGAACCAAAACCAGCTCATATTGTGATTGACTTTCTTCTCTGCGTCTTCTTCCTATATTTCAAGCTTGTCCAGTTTCTGAAAACTTGACTAATGGCACCAGGCAGGGTCCATGGATTGTACTGACATCTATGCCTAATGACTCCTTGAAAATTTTGATTTGTGTGTTTGTTTGTTAATCATAGAATTAATTTTTTATTCTTTATTCAAGTTCCATATTCCACATTCCATATTCAGGTTTCATATTCCATTTGATTTCGGAGTAAAATATGTATAACACAACATTCAATTTTAGACATAATTTCACAAATGTATAAGGACATGTAATAAATGATGTGTAAATATGAGGAACCTACTAAAAAGCAATGCTTGTAGGATGTAGGTTCCAAAGAAATGATATAAATTAAGAATGAAAACTCACTCATAGACGAATGACCAGCGAGGAATTATTATTCTCACGGCAGCCTTTTCTTCTTTTACCTATTACAATCCGAGATAATATATCCTCAGGGAAAGCCAGTTTTCTTTGGTGCGTGAGTTGTAGAATTATCGTCAGGAAACGTTTTTCTTATTTGTTTTCTACGGGTATTATTATCAGGGCGGCATTCTTTGTCGTTAGTTATCGGAGGCTAATGATCACTCGCATAGGGTTATTTCTTCCAGGTAGGAAAGAATTCATGGCCAAGGTAGGGAGGAGTCTAAAAAAGCTGGTGGTAACATCATTATGAATCTTTTAAGTTACCATGGTAACCATAGGGGTTGACACGTTGTATCTAGATGTGAGAGTGCGAAGCAGGTGGGATTCAGAAGATATTCATTACGTGCTGACGGAATGGTGGGAGATCTGAATCCTCGCTTTGTTTTCGACGCGATGATATGACATAAACACCTGTGTATACTTTTTCAGATCCGCTCCAGACATAGATAGAGCGCGCCAAAACAAGAACAAATGCATTCTTTGTCCATCGCGCCTGAAATGTTATTGCAAAAGCCCAATATGAAACGACAGCGTCAACGTAATTCCGCGCAAAATAAGCGGACGTCGAGGGCAGGGTTTCGGGTACGAGGGAAGCGAGGTACTGATTACCTCGTTCGTGAGAGCCAAGGGCACACAAGAAATGACCTGGTTGTCGAAACTCCTTTTCCAGATGGGGCTTGTGTTCCTTCGTTACCGTGCAGGCATCGTAATGATGTGAATGCCACGATGGGAGAGTATCTCACGGTGCCCGAGAGGAGAAAAATAATGATTTCTACTGCTATCTTGTGTACAACGCACTTTCACTGCAAAGAGGGTGCATGTTTGAAAAGTTACATTGAACGTTGTCTTTGTACTACACATATAGATCTGTGTCCAATGTCATCCACGAGTGCATGTATCTAGCACGGGAATTATTCTGACATAAGATCTGTGACGTATAACAAAATTAGATTGGAGGAAATGTAGAGGAAGTCTTTGTTTGACCCTATAAAGTGCCTGTAACCCTAGTTACATGTACCTCTTAGTCATCTATAAACCGTTTTATCATCAAATGATCGTGGTCTCACTTTCGTGAAACTCTCCAGAATAAGGTGTTTCCAGAACGTGAGAAGAAAACAACCGGAATAGCCCCCTCTCCCTCTCCGGACAGAGGGAGAGGGGGGGGGGGGGGGGCTATGGAAAAAGGAAAAGAAATAATTATTATATCCACATAAGTTTATATTTCATACGTACAGAAAGGAGAGAAAGAGAGGGAGGTTGATATAAATAAATCATTATATCCGTATAAGTGTGGGAACATGCATGAATGTTATTAATGTATGCAAATCTTTATGGGGAAAAGGTTGACAAACAAATTTATGCGTATTTGTCCTAATACAACCGGCACTCTCCACCATATTTTGTCAAATTGCCCGGCATTTTTGGAAAGGTACGAATGGAGACACAACAACATATTGCAATAGATTTACCACGATCAAAGAGCCTCTTCCCCCTGGCCATGTCATATACGCTGATCTAGATGGGTGCAAAGTGGCAGGCGGAACGATTCCACCCCACGTAGTAACAACTAATAAACGACCAGACATAGTAGTCTTGCTAGAAAGAGTAAAGCGAATCCTAATTGTTGAATTGACTGTACCTTTCGAACCTAACACTGAGGCCGCTAATGAAAGAAAAGTAGAGAAATACAAAGTATTGTTGAATGAACTAAAACGCAAGGGCTATAAGCCTTCCTTTCTTGCTATCGAGATCGGAGCACGGGGGCAGATAACACTAGAAAACAAACAACGACTGCAAGGCCTACTCAAAACATATAGATCCAAACAAAGTAACACTGCATTCCATCAAGCATGAGTAGATATGCAATAGTTTCATTATTCACCATATTCTATGCAGGAAAAGAACAGAACTGGGGGATGTTTAATCACTTAAAAAGTAACATGTAGGAATGAAAGGCACTTGGTAATAATGTAGTAATCATGTTGAATTATTACATTGGTCATTGGTATTACAGTGTATATGTACTGCGTGAATGTTCTGTAATTGTTGTCAACCTAACAAATCTGTTGCGAATACAGTTATATTGTTATTTATTTACTGTGTAAGTATCTGTAAGTGTGTCATTACATGCCATGTGTCCAGAATAGGACCATGGACCTGGTATGTCAACATGTCCTTTGCTTGTCAATAAAGACATGATTACAACAACTACATTAAGACTGATGCCACAATTTATAGGCCCCCTACTACTAAACTATGCCAGCAGTTCAAATCACAAGTATAATAGTTAAGCTGTAGCGGAGTTCTGGCAACCACTATGTAAAAAACAACAACAACAAAGCAAACTGATATGGGATCCTATGCTTCTAGATCACAAAGAGTGAACGTCAGCATTTTACTCTGAGATGTTCGTATGTTTTATTTCTCAATAAAACGTCCGACATTTTGTGACAAAGACCTTCTCGTATGTGTTCTTCTTCCCTGTACTGTAGACCCTATCTTCTTCTTGTTGATGAAGTGTAAGAGTGTAAATTTTTCAACTTGCTCACAAAATCACGATAACAAAAACTGTGACGGCTATCATGAGTATAACAATAATTTTCATCATAATTGTAATCATTATTATCATCTTTGTTATAAAGATTACTATTTACACCATCTCTCTGTGTATAATACATATCGTGCATTAACAAGTATAGTTACCTTATATCAAACATTTATCATTGTATAAATCTTCGAAAGGGCTTACAGCGTGAATTTTTTGGCGTGCGATCTTTTGTCGTCGGCGTCGTTCACGATTTACTGTGTGGTTTATCGTCAAAAGAGGGCTCTGTCTCGAATTCGCGAACAGACACCTAGATTTAAAAAGCTAACAGGTTCATGCGAAACTGCGTCAGAAATTATCAACATCGCACTGGGTTGTCACATAATGATAGTGTGAAATTAAAGAATTATGCTCTCCTATTTTCTATCCCCTTTATAGATCAGCCACACTTTTAGAATCGCATAATGGCGGTTTGCCTTCTTTTTTGTCTTCCTCCTCCCCCCCCCCCATCCTTTATGGTTACTTTTCCTTATTTTCTAGTCTAATGATATTTCCTTTCTGTCTATTTTCTATATCATCCTTGTTTTCCATTTCATTCTATTTCATTTCATTTCACTTATTGTTTCTGCATGGTACATATTAATAAATCACTTTACAAATCATGCACATTGATTCGTCATTTAACATGATTAACTTTGTACATGGTATCATTCATAAAGAGATCATTGTTTTTTATTAGGAATAATTTCAGAAAACGCAATCACTGCATACAACAGTATATCAGTTTGCTTGTTTTCATTCCCATCTGATAAGATGGCTTGTAGCCCATATTCGGCTAGCTGCACTAGCTGGTCTTCCCTGCATGGGGTCCGGTACGTGGGGACCACTTCACCGGATTATGCACCGTTCTCTTAGCAATGAATGAATGGAGCAGGATCTTTTACGTGCGTGGGTTGTGACCCAGTCACACACGGGCATTGACGGGACCTCTATTTTATGTCCTGTCCGAGGGAATGAGTATTTTGTCTCTACATGATCGAGGGGACGGCATGATAATGCACATATCTTACTTATTCTAACACTAAACGATATTTCAATGTTTATTATTTTAATCACTTTATTTCTCATCCCAATTTCTATTGTGGTATAATTTCTACTCAATGTGAAGTGTCCCTCTGTTATCATACTGTATAAGGTAGTGTAACACAAATCACTGTACAAATTTGAAGAAACAACATTAAATGAAGGTAGTAGTAGTAGTAGTAGTAGTAGTAGTAGTAGTAGTAATAGTAGTAGAGCACCCCTAGATAAAAAAACAAAAAAAACAAAACAAAAAGGTGTTCACAATATTAATAGCGCATGCAGACTTACTTCTAGGTATTTAAATTGCCTGTTGTTTATTGGGTGTTTTTTTTTTTCTCTCCATTCACGTTTTCAGAGTGAAGTTACAGTGACATAATGATATGAAAAAGTAACAAAGGTCGTCCATATTGGGCTTCTATTTTTCCTCTTAAATCATGTCTATAATTATTGTATAGCAATATGATCGATAGCAATATGCGTGACATCATCATCCTCATTTTTCAATTATCATAACAATATCGTTGTTCTTTCAAAAAATGATTATGAAAATTATCATTATAGATTCACTATATACGATTACGTTCGAAATGTCATCACTGATTACTAGTATTGTATCATAGTTAGACACGTGTCTGAACATTGTATATAGGCCTGCTCATGCTATCTATTTGACAGATCGTTATTGTTGTAACTGTTATTTCACATAATCTTCAAAAATAACCATACAAGTTATCCTGTATTCTTCTTCTTCTTCTTCTTCTTCTTGTAAAGTCGTATTTGGTGGCTTCTTCAAGCTATAACTCTACATGATAAAGCGCAAGGGACAAAGGGGATGGAGACAAGTGTTGAGATGGAGTTTGTGAACTAGGGAATATATCTTCGGTATCTTTCGTTGCATTGCTCTTTTGAATTATGTATGCTGTTAGTTCTTTCTTGAGTTGTTGTTCGAAGCCATTGTTCGGACACTTCTTCCCTCGCCTAATATATCTCACGTCGATGAAAATGTCCTTGGATCGATGATGAAACAAACACTGGCAGACTGATTCCAATAACACAAGGTTTGTCATTAACATCATCCTACAGCGTTCTCGCCTATTGTACATCATTGCACGAATCTAGATAAGACACGGGTTCAGATTTTTTGCCTACGCTATATCCGTCTTCAAATTCCCGTGGTGTATGTACAAAAAGGGCAAACAGTTACGTTTTGCTAGCGAGCTCCTTGTAAAACAAATATTACAATTGTCTCCGTAATTCTTGGGTTTCTTGTATCCGAGTTGATGAAGCCCGTGGGGAATGTTCTAAGGGGGAATTAACCAGGACTGGTACTCTAGAGCTATGTTAAACACTTCACAGCGCGGTAGCTCGTTTGCCGAAGAATTACTGCCCCGAGACATTAGGCGAACAATAGTTTACTACCGTAGCGTAGCAACTACAGAGCGGTGGTATATAATTGGCTGTTAGTAGTAGCGCACACCCTCCTCTTTCTTGTAAACCGAGGTGGAAAGAAATACTTTTAATTTGTGCATTTTGTCCCATTAAAGTTATTTTCGTTCATTTTTAAATAATAGAAAAAAATAGTCTAATTCAGTTTTATTCCTTCTGTTAAGGTTTGATATCTTTTTAGTTATGTTTGATTACCAAAACTTGTTTTCTTACAAGTGGAGTATATTTGTTGGAAGGGATCTCTGTACACACTGCGCAGCCATTACACTTGTCCGCTGGTACTGGTATCGGCAAATAACGTGCGAACAGAGTAGCACCAGTGAGTGTACACAAGTTTATGACTATTCAACTGGATACGGGACAGGTAACTTTGGAATAACTCTTCGTTTGGACTTTTTCCAACCTTCTGGTGTTTCGCAACTGTGAAACAAGTTGTGGGTATCATACTTTCACGTGCTTACAAATTCGGGAGTTTTTATAGGACTATTTTATGCAAGAATGATCATTCTATTTGCTTCGTCTATATCCGAAGCAGTGAACAGTTCAATGAAGTTGGTGTGAGCCAACAAACTTTTCGCTCTGTGTCCCGTAGCTGCAGCTGTTCGCTGTCGCGGAACATGTCATGTCATAATATTTGTCATGCATCGCTGTGAAGTTATCGCCAGGTAAATTTAGTCAACTAGTTTTTTTACCTATGAAATCGATGATGCACACCAAAAGTATGCCGGTTAAGGGCTACGAACATCGGAACGCTGGAAAGAGCGCACCCATCAAATCCCACCAAGCCGTGCTCGACGTCGCTCGCTCCCATGCCGCCTTCTCCAGCGCTCCCGCGGGCAAAGACGACTCCGCCTGCATACAGACCCGGCCGCTGCCGCTGAAATCTCACCAGGGCCTTCGTATACTCGCTCGGTCCGACAGCCACTACAACTGCGCTTCGCCCAACAGGGAACAAGTTTTCCTGGATAATTACGCCAGAAGGACCAAACAGATGAATGAACAGGGTTACAAGTCAGTCAACTACAAGCCCTACGAGTTGCTGGGAGGCCCACTGGAACTTGACTCGAAGCAGCTAATTTTGTCTGCTCTGGGGCAGCTTCAAGAAGTGAGTGTTAAAATACTGAAGAAACACACTTCAGTAAATCACATATTTGCATCCTCATCCATACTTATCAACTTTTTCAACAATTATAAGTAGTAGGCCGACAGTGAAATACACTAGGTGTGTTAAAGCTGTGGTGATTTGTTTATATAATTGTTTCATTTTCATAGATTTATTTCCATAGAGTTTTGGAACAGTTTGGTATATCCTTAGTAGTTTCGCTTATGTTATAGTTCAAGTATTCTGTGCGCTTGTGCAAGTGATTGTGAATTCTGTGAACATCGGTGAGCTGCTTATAAGACATCGTTTTGTGCATCACAAGCAATGAAATGCATCAAACAGTCGCCGATGATAGTCATTTAGGTTTCATCGACCCATGTAAGTATTCCTAGTAGTTTCTGTTGAAAAATTAAGGAAATATAGCGCCGCAAAGGCACCCGTTTGTTCAACATGAAGATCTTTTATGGGAGCACGGCGCAGCCGCCACACTGCGTGTGGCGGCTGTCGCAGTTAGTATATCCTGTAATAAATATAGTGACATATACAAATGTAGGTGCATGATGTTCAGTATAGCAGAAATTACATGTAAACAGTGTCTCAGTTGAAAATGAGACAAATACATTCATTTTGCAGCACAATTTCATATACTTTGACCTTTCCCCATACAAGAACTGAAAAAAAAAAACAATACGCATGTACAGCTGTATGTCATGCAATTCCATTACGAAATACATCATGTATGACATTACATGTAGAATATGGACATACAAAAGTGAAGTCTCATCTCTCTTATACCGAGATTAAAAAGTTGTAATTCATACATTTTGTTTAATATTTATATTTTCACACAATTATTCTAAGTCCCTTCTGATGTATTGCATCTACATTGTATAGTAGGATATCCGTTTTTTGTGTTAAAATTATAACATATCTCAACTTTGTATGTGCGATCAACAATGTTTGAACATAGTCCCTACAACAGCTGACATACAAATATACTTCTGTATACATATACTGTATACGCTATAATTTTCGCGTACATAAATTTTCGCGAATTGCCGCTGTCACACATTTTCGCGAGTGGTTAAATTCGCGATTGGGGGACCAGAGAAAATATGAAGTGGCAAAGAAAGTGTGAATTTTCAACTTACTAGCAAATAAGAATGATACTAGTTATACACTGCATGAAAAAAACTTACCAAACTCTGCGAACTAGTAAGTTAGAATTCAACATTTTTGAAGTGGTTAAGTCCATCGCGCTAGATTTCTGACGAGTGGTCCCCTTGCGATAATGGATTGGCTCTCTAACAAAGTTACAGTATTCGTAAGTACGGTAGACGTGGACGTGCGTAAACAAGCTTAGCCAGTATGGTCTGTTCGGTAAGCCGTGACATGGTATACTAAAATTTTAGTACAGAAATGTTCGTATCATCAAGGCAAGGGATTCATTTTGGAAGGTAATATTTTCGCATGTTGTTAATTTCGCGAATAGCTCCCGACTCGCGAAATTCGCGAAAATAAAACCCCCGCGAAATATATAGCGTATACAGTATATGATTTGCTAGTGGTGATACTCCAACTTCAACTTGTCTGAATGTATTTTAGTAACATACACATACATTGTATGCATTATTTCAGATATATTTGGCTGCTGTTGTAAAGTGCGAACATTAGTTCAGGGTTTGTTAAATGCTTCATCTCATCTGTTTCCTCTTTCTCCCTAAGCCCGCTGCCGATGAGCCCCTCAAGCCGTCCGACGAGGATGGGGAAGACAAAGACAAAGATGGGAAGGACAAGGGGGCTGAGGAGGACCCCGACAGACCCAAACCTTACAAGTTTGTCATCCGACGGAACAACAAGAACCACAAGTCCCTCAACAAAGAGGTTTCGACAGGGAGGTATGCCTCACAGAACCAGCAGTGATCAATGTTTATCATGAACAAAATATGAAGAATTTTATCATAAAGCAAGCTAACTCCATTCTTGTTAAGTTGAGATGTTTACAATTAAAACTTTAAAGAAAATGATGAGAAAATAAAGGATATCTTTTATCGTAACTTCAAAATATTCCTTGTCAAAATCACGAGTGAGTTGTCACTGGAAAGGATTTATTCTCTCTATCTTATAATGGACTTAGGTACTTTAGAATGTTTGAAAATGGCGCCATCCCATTTTCCTATGCAACTCTTCATATGTTGCATATTGCTTGGCATAATGAGTGTTTGATACAGTTTGAGATGATGGCAAGAGCTCATCAATATACTGAGCCCACTTATCCTTCACCATGAATTCTGAATTCATCATCGTCACCACTTAAACTAAAACACACTTTATGCTTTTGTTTTAGGCAATATATTGTATTCAATTTTCACATCATAGATTGAAAATAGCTGTGATGTGAATCAGAAAATTCTTTACAGCAAATATTACATGAGTTAAAGTTCAGATGCTGTCCAATAGTCTAA
The DNA here is from genome assembly GCF_040938485.1 of Diadema antillarum. NCBI lineage: Eukaryota > Metazoa > Echinodermata > Echinoidea > Diadematoida > Diadematidae > Diadema > Diadema antillarum. Next base: position 128,176 of record NW_027271967.1, on the reverse strand, counting down.
AGTACACTACTACAACAAAATTTGAACTGCACTGCATAGGGATAACAAACAAAATCTATTCACTGAGATACATTTATAGGATATGCAGTGGAGGGTTCATTACAAGCTTATATACATGGTTTAGATTAATGTTTGATATTGAAATTGAAAGTGCATGAGAGGAATTCTGTATATCACATTATCCATTTTTGGTTCTCCCACAATACTAGACAAAATGCCCCAGCTTATATGTTTGGTGTACACAAATGAAATTTCATCCAGTGTTGTACACTGTATATACATGTATGAGCATTGATAGTGTAGATACAATTTCCCATTCTCAAACTTTGTTGCATTTCTTATTGCTGTCTCTCGATCTGTATTTCTTTCTAATCTCTTCCTTCTCCCCATCTCTCTCTCTCTCTCTCTCTCTCTCTCTCTTCTCTCACTGTCTGTCTATTCATCTAATATCTCTATATCTACCATATATATTCTTCCTTGTTCATATTACTGGTATATATGGTCTTCTTCTTTTTTCTCCAGGGTAATGGTCAAACTGGCCAAGTTGGGACATGGTGTCTTTACCATGATACGGGAGCAGGAAGAAACAAGGGTAAGTCAAAAATTTCATTTATGACATGAATACCCGTCCTGCTTTCTCTACCTCGTGATTTCAGCCAATTTATATGGTAGTTTGATGACCAGCTCCTGATAAAGACCATGAGACATTATCCGCAGTCATACTGGCAAAAGATCATGAAGTTTAAGATCGAGAAGTCTTTGTGAAGTGTGCTCATCCAGCCACACTTGGGGCCAAACTTCTCGAAGTTTAAGTTCACAAACTTAGGGTCTCTGGTGTGCATGCACAACAAAGAAGTTGGAAGTGTGTGTCATCTGTCAACTCTGATTTTGACATAGCAATGCACACATGTGCAACCCATTGACCATGCACTTTAGAGGCACTGCCCGCAAACAGTTGGAGGACTGGTCATGTGACAATCTTCATGAAGTTTCAGCTGCGAGCATTCAGACTACCCAGTCATGGGTTGAGGTCTCTTAAATTTCCCTAGTTTGAGTGGGAAGTTTTGCAAGAAGTTTCGCGTGAAGTTTGCGGTTTACACTGGCAAAACTTCAAGATCTTAAAGATTACAATATTAAACTGTGCGATCTTTTGCCAGTGTGACTGTGGCCAGTGTAATGTAGAGTGTAATCCTGTACTTGTCCCTTTTCATCATAACATTTTCAAGGGTCATCCAATAATTACTACTTGACACTGACCTTTAGTACAATTATGAAGGGTGTAAGGGTTTTTATGGTGGCAATCATGTGGTGATTATTTTCTCAAATGGGGCTTCCAGAGGATACAATACATGTATCAATGGTTCAAAGGTAGACATTTCATAGCGTCATTCAATACTAGTAGGCTCATAGGCTGGCAGTTTATGACATCATAATATACCAGAGAGCAGATAGTTCAAATATACTAAAATCTTACCGGGTGCAGATTTTGTTGCATGTTGGGTAAAAAAAAGATCTGCATAGAGGTCGTTCCTTTAAACAAAAGTGAGCTACTTTTCTTTTCTTTTTTTTAGCTGATCAAAGTTTGTTAAATGACCAAATAAGTACAAGTCTATATATTGTGAATTGATAGATAAATTCAATATATATTGTGAATTGGAAGTTCAAGTTCTATAAGTGTATGCATATGACACAATGTGCACGTTTGAGATGTCAAGTGTGGTATGTGAAACTATCAATTCGTGGAACCAATTTGCTCGTTTTGTAGGTGAATGCCGAACACAATGAAAGGCTGCGAAAGGAGCAGCTGAGGAAGACGGAGTGGCAGCCAGCCGTGGTGGAGGTATCCGATGAGGGCGAGACTGATGAGGAGCTAGAGAAAGAAGAAAGTCTCAGGTAAAGGTCACCTGACCCATTCAGACCCAGGAATACTGTCACTACTTTTAACTACTTTGCCCAAATCCTGGATTTATGTTTCATTCAGCAATGCACTTGATGTGCCATGTGAAGAGTTTGTTCGCAAAGACTGATAAGTCCATATTTGCCGATATTTGCGATTAAAGGTCAAGAAAAATAAAGAGAATAATAAGAACATTTTTGCTTCTTTTGACCATAATTTCAAAAATGTACCTTTATATGTAATGACCAATATATCATTAAAAAGGTATTATTTTGTACTGTATGACAGAGACCGTACTTCAAAATCTTTAAAAATGGACTTATCGGTTTTTGCGAACATATTCTTTATATGTAGATCTGAATGATATCAAAAGCTTGTAACCTTAGTATATATTCTCCATTGTACAAACGGAAGTTGACATCACATTTAGATGCAGTATGATTGTGTTTAGCGATAGGGTTATGTTAAAGCTGTTGTTTCTATTCATTGTACCATTGTATATTTCAGTGTATTGTAAAACAGATGGAAGCTATAGCTTAAGGTTTCATTCTCTGTCACTGTGAAGTTAGAAAGAATCACAGGAATTCATTACATTGTTGTGTTATTATGTATATTCAAATGTTTCTTTATTATTTTAGTCAAATGACTATATTCAAATGATTATATTTGTTGGAAAATGGAATAAATGAAATGAAATGAAGAAGACCTGTAATGTTCTAAGCAATACATTCTAACATTTTTATTCTATTTTATTCTGCAGTTTGTACATGACGCAGAGACCAGAGAGCAGAAAGGAGGTGACATTCCAGTTGTAAGTACTGATGTGTGAAATTCAGCAGAATATGATGCGTAATTAAATCCTCATTTGATGAATCCTCAATTCAAATTGATTGAAATTCTGGGCATAAATTCAACAATTGCCCAAACTGTGCACAGCTTCATGGCATTATAGTGTCCAGTGGCCCTTATAGAACCCAAACTACCCTCTTTGAGGATTTATATGTCTGTATCTATGCAGTATATTGTGTAAAAGTCTTTTGAAATGGTAATTCCATCTGTATGAAAATATAATGCTCATTACCAATATTGAGCAATCTTTTCTGCTTTGATTTGTCCTTTGAACTCTCTCAGTCTATCACACTTCTTAATGAAAATGCAGAACTTTGGATTCAGTTAATGATAGAATTCAAAAGTGAGTGGCCTATTTATATGCGTTTAATATGACCAGAGCTGGAATTTTAGACCCTTTAGAGCTTTATATGATGCACGACATGTTTATTCAGTCATGCTTGAATGGAGTGTTTCTTGAAGGGCTTGCTTTGATCTAAAAGGTCTTGAGTATTGTAAAAAAAAAATGTTTGGGGAGTCTGTTTGTTTGTTTGTTTGTTTGTTTGTTTGTTTGTTTGTTGGTTTGTTTTTTTTGAGAGCTGGTTCTCTGATAAATACTAACTACCATTTTGCTGCTCCCCCTTTCCTACAGCGATACCCCATCTACCCAGCCAGAGAGCCAGGAGGATCAGCCATCCTCTGCAGACCACGCCCCACCACCCACTGCCATGACGATGGCTTCTTCCAAGTCCATCCTGAGCATGGCATCCTCCCCAAACAAGAGGAGGAGGAGCAAGAGACTGGTCGAGCCGCCACGCCCTTACACCCCCTGCCACTCCAACATCAACATTGATCCAGAGAGTGATGAATCAGACAAGTAAGATATAATGGTCATAGGCAGTATTATACAGTCAGCAGGCTCAATGTATGATATGTATTGATGGTTCTGTTAGATACAGATATTGTATTGTACAGTGGTATATACTGCATTCTAACATACTGAGAATGATGATAGAAAAACAATTAATGTAATGATAAGTTTCATTTGAAGAAAAGAAAGAAAAAGCAAGGAAAATGAGAGATACCAAAGAAACATGGATACTAAATTACATGTAGGCCTAACTAAAGCAGAAAAATCTGCTCATGATATATATCAGTATATCAGTATGAAGATGAATATAAAGTGCAAGCTCTCTAAGACATATTATACATGATTGTCATCAACCAAGCAATTTTTTTCTGCAAAAAAAAAAGAAAAGAAAAAAATGCTGTAAACTTACATTTCCATTTTATGACTAGTGATCATTCAGAATCTTTTGATTGCATAAAGGTCCAGCACAGAATTTGGGATCCTTACATGTATACGATTGCCCTGTTTGTGCTTAAGATAGTCTCCTCTTGTTGTTTCTTGTCTTACAGGAGAGCTATCTTCCGCCAGATGTGTGCAGTTAATTGGATCCTGGAAGCCATGACGATAGAGCCTCCAGCAGCCATGGAACCAATTAGCAAATGCTGGAACATCAAGTATAGGTGTGTTGGTGTCCTCTTTTTTCCACCGGATTTTTTGCTTCCTGGATTGTGTGATGTGTTGCATTCTTTTAATCATGATTGGCAGTGCTGCTAGACGTCTTTTCACCTTTAAAAATGTAGGAGAACAATGACAAGAAATATCAATTATATCAGATATGGTGGGAAAATGTTGGGAACAATAACATCTGCTTGATACTATTAAAGCTGTTATTTTCACAAACATATATTTTCACAAATGAGGAGGTCACAGACATTTTTGTGCAGTGGCAGATGCGGGGGGGGGGGGGGGGGCTCATCATGTTTGCATACAGTTGTAGCATGTTATAGTACAATTGAAGCAAGGCCAGGCAACAATTTTTTTTTATTTCAAAGCAGTAGACTAAGACTCTGTACCTATGCAAATATAACAATACCCTTCATGAGTTTGGTGCATTGTGTTTACAACAACAAACCATTTGCCTAGCAACCCTGCAGAATTTGAGGAAAGACAAAGAAATGTGTACCCAAGTCCCAGAATTGTACAAGTTGTCAGTATGTGACCATATTATCACCTTCACTTGTTACTGCATGTCAGATCTCTGGAGCAGAAGACGTTTTGCAAGACAACTGTGCAGAAGTTGAGGAAAGACAAAAACCTCGATACAAGGTGGAATGCCTTCATCACAGGGGAGGGTGCTGGCCACCTGGTAAGTCATTTTAACTCTGTTGCTATGGAAACTAAGACTAAAGGCAGACATGCATGAGCAGCACTAATAACTTTAGATATAACTTTCACTGCTAACAAGGCCAATAAAGATTGTTGAATTCATATTATTGCATGAGAAAATGTGACCTCTTTGAAGTAACTTGGGATACGATATTATGATAGAATTTAGCACTGATGTGTTGATGTGTAAATAGAAAGAGTAAATGTCTGAATGAAAGAAATTGAGAAAATAGAAACCTGGTTCGGAACTTCGATGTCAATAGGTCATTTCTGTATAATGTTACAAGTCATGAATATTTCTTTTCCTACCGCCTAGTAATGAATCATTGCATTCACCTGCTCACTCCAATTAAGTCCAATAGGCAGCAATTCATGTAGTAGTTGCCAGGTAGCTTCTGGCAAGCTTTATGGTGGTCAAGAGCTATTTTATTGGAAAAAAAAATGCATAAATTTTCAATTCATTACCAAGAGGGTCTATCACAACTGCTGCTGCTGATTTAGTTTAAGCAATCCAAAAATGATTGGACTGCAATCATTTGCTAATCATTCATACCATCAGAGTATGCTTTAATTACCGTGGTACAAAATCACTTCTTTTGTTTACAATTCTACCATGCCAGTGATATGATACTTGTTGGCTTAACAATCATGCTAGGCACAAATGCATGCCAATTAAATCATATACTTTGATATCTTTTTTCTTTGCAATCATCTGTGTTAACCAGGGGAAGAGGGGAAGTGAACAAGTATGACTACAATTTATCTGTTTGATTGTTTTACTCTCAGAATATAATCAGTCATTATCAAACATTAAACCATTGTTCACTTGAGTTTTTGCACAGTTATGATAATCATGCTATAATCAATTGAATCCAAAGTGCATACATTTCTTTATCGTGCAAACACAACATGCTTCCATACATGTATGTTTGTTGTGCAGCAATGATATTGTAACATGTAGCATCTTTATATGCTTGCTTATCTTAAGCAGTAAGAAAATCATTCCCATCCTTTAAATTCCTCATTTCCAAATGTTACATCTTTAGCTTTTGTATTCATACTGATTGAAAAAAAAGGGAAAAAATATTTTAGGTAAATACCTGGACTCTGTTATGGAAACGTATTACACGTGCACATGCATGCAAACATCGTTTTGCACAATCTAATATCAGAGAAATACCATGCACATTAGCCTATCTTGATTGTGCATTTTGTACAATACAGATATATTTCATTTCATAACCATATACTGTAACAGGATCAAATGCATAATGGTACTACATACAGCAAGCAACAAATTTGCTTGCATTTATTTCTGGGCTGAAATTAGTGTTGTGCAGCCCGCAGTGAGTTTGTGCCTCAGTTGATGCACTAGTTCATTCTTTCACTACTTAATTTGTAAGCACACATTGAAATTTACCCAATCAGATAAAGGGAACATAAATTTGTGGTACCTCATTCACACATTCAGACCCAAGAGATCAGAATAGCTGAATAGATATCTTTTTACTAAACCCCAAGAACACCTGTGATGTTACATTACAAGATCAATTCTAGCTCAGAAGCTCTGTGATAATGAAATTGTCACAGCAAAAGAGCAATGTAACACCAGGAGGGCATTATTATGTACTTATATACATAATTATGTACCCACCTGGTAATCATCTTATATCCCACAAATTTGTGTGACATTTGTGTATTATTTTTATAATGACTAATATAGTAATGATAACCACGGTGTACATGTATCCTTTGATATAGTATTGTGATACAACAGTAATCAAAGTGAACTAATTCTACCTTTCACAACAAATAAATTGTAGTTGCATGATATGTGATTCAAAATGTACCATTGCATCACTTTTTCCCATCATATTATCTTGTGTATATGGCATATCATATCCAATGGTATTCTTTGTTTACATCATTTATTAGCCCTTGGGTTGTTAATTCATGATCCTGACTTATTATTCCCTTGATATATAGGCTGGTTTGCCCAGTTTGTTCCAGGTAACACATTTCATCCAATATTTAGAGTGCAGTGAGAATGTGTACTAACAACCATGCACAGTGTGCAAAATGCACCGAAGTGTTTAATATTGTCTTTTTTATAACTTTGCATTAGATGTTCATGCCATTTTCTAATGAAAAAAAAAATACTTCTTTTATTTCACCACTGTAATGGCCATGTGAGGATTACAGCATTGTTTGTTTTAATTGATAGTTAGTAGTAATTCATAGTAGTATAGTGTAAATATAGTCGCAGCAACACCACCACCGCCAGCAGCAATAGTAGTAGCAGTAGCACTGGGAGTACAACTTATAGGGTAACATCAGCCACATCAGTGGTAGTATAGTAGAAGTAATTATACTAATAGAGTATAGTAGTAGTAATAACAGTGATTTCAAAAATGTTGATAATGATTCTAATGATAATAGAAAATGTATGCCATTAAGACTGATGATTTTAATTCTGATTGTACAGTAATTATGATCATAAAATTGGAATTGCTTTGGGTCTTTTAATAAGAACCACAAGGACATGTATTCAATCTATTGTTGAAGGATATTCTCAAGAGCCCTCCTACAGAGTAATCAATTATTATCATTCATTTTAGTTTTCATCTTACCTTACAGTGTACTTAGGTACGTCATGTATTAGATATAGGAATAAATATGTTATATACAGTGTTTGATAACAAATAAGCATACAATATTTATGCATGACATTCCTCCTAATAACATTCTTTTGACAGAGACAAACAAAATTAGTGGATGTTAATGTAGATATTGACAAACTATGCATGATCATTGCAATCCTCCTTACAATTTATTCTTTACACCTGTGATGGATCATATTTTGTAATGACATACATGTACGTTATAAATCATTGACACTTGGTTTACATTACAGTGTAGCTGTAATCAACACTGTGACACTGGAATCATGGAAGATATATGTCCATGCTCATTATGTATGCATAATTTGCATTTGGTGTTGTCAGGGGCAACATTGTTACCTTACACACTTGTAGTGTGATTGTGTGATATGGCAGTGCTACACTGTGGTAGGGGCGTTCTTGTCACACATCAGGAACAGGATAATTTGAAAAAGCCTCGTCATGGGGAGAATAATTTCAACCTTTACACATTTTGATTTTTCAGAGTCTACCTCTCATAGACAGCAGAGACAATCTTCATGTTATCAGTCTTTTTCTAAAGCTGATAAGACAGTGTTTTACTGGAAAATAGGTCCAACTCAATGATATTAAAAGCAATAATAATAATTCTGAGAGCTAACTAATAATTAATATTTGTTGTCTCTTTGCATCGATCAGCTTACTTTAGAGAAATTAAAAATCTTCATAAAAAAAAGAAGCTTCAAGGAAATCAAGCTGTACTTGAGGCTGGAAGCATGATTTCTAAATGTTCATCGAGGATGGTAAAAGTTGAACATGTTTTTTTGCTGTAGTGAGTTTTTTAAGTACAGTGTCATGTTAACACCTGTGATGTTAGATTGATTGACATAGCACTCTTCATTTTCAGTGTGTTTCAGTTTCACCATGTGCATTTTATTGACCTGTGGAATTAACTGTAAAACTTCTTTTTCAAAACACATTGAGAGTTGTGAATAGTTGGAGTGATGTTGAGATATGGCATTTGCTAGAAATCGTTGGATATTTAGTGTATCATGCACATTGTGTTCGTGTTATTTTAACCATTTTCCCTAAAGACATGATATTGATATAACTCTTCTTATGAAACACAATGTTAGTGATGTTATAACATGAAAATGAGTGTGATATTATTAAGTCTGTTTACTTGCCATTTTGAATTCCCGAAATAATCTTTTGCTACACCAAAAATGATAAATATACCAAGTAATTTCCACATTTGTTGTGCTTGGAATTGAAGGTGCAAGCTAAGATCCTTGAGATGGTGCTTAAGTCCTTAGCTCAGAAGGACAATCTGTTCAAAAATCATGAATTTTTCACAGTTTTGATTAATTTCAAGTTATACATCATACAAATGGGACCTCTACAACTTTTCATGATGTTACAGCAGTAGAATAGTATCAAGAAAATGTATAAAAATTTCACAAATATGAATTTTTCTCTCACACATCTTGCGGTATTGACATACAGTACACTAGTTTATCCTCCATCCACAATGTCGTTCTTCTCACAGAAATCACGAGCAAACACCAGAGGGTTCCTGGCCACCCAGAACTCCAGCTTCAGTCGGACGGTTCGGCGTCTCTCAGCCAGCAGCTTCAACCGGCCCATGTCCGTCATGGGCCATAGCTCCGTCGAGCCCCCAGCCTCACCCAAGAATGATGACACCACCAGCTCCTTCTTGGAAGCAGGAGCTGACAAGGGTTAGTGGCAGACTTTTTGTGGGACAAAAGTGACTGAAATTTTTCTGATGGCAAATTCCTATCACTATGAATAAAAGACTGTTCTCCAGGGTCATCTGCTAGAAGAATTGCACTATTGTAAAAGTTGCTAGCACCAGGCTAGCACAACCATTCTTTATTTTCTATCATATAGAAAAGTCGGTCATCATATTTAGTGTTATTCTTCAATTTAGTTTGTTTTATCAATTTCCAAGCAAAAAATTTGTCAAACCTAGAATTTAAAATGTCCCCCTGATAGTATAGAACAAAAACAAAAGAAGGAAATATTTGATGCTTTAAGAAAAAAAAATATGCCATGGAAAGGAAATGTATTCTTGCTATAATCATTGAGTCATCTCTATTTTCTTACTTGTACTTTTTATTCATATCTTTTATTCAGTTGGAGATCTTCCAGACAGTGTTTCTCTTTTAGGCAGACAAGAAGAACATGATACTCCAAAACACAGGTGAGTGAAAGTTATGCCATATCTTTGGCACTTCATACTACACCACTTGTGTAATACTTTGTGGTTCTAATTGCTAGGAGACCTCGCAATATTCAGCTTCACTTCAGTGGCAAATACAACATTTTTCTAGCAAAACCAATGATTTGGATCTGTAACACAATGAAATATTTTGATTTTTTGTTAAATTTTCTAATCTTGTATCATGGATCATTGAATATGTTCGTAGCAGAATGCGATAAAGCATCTGAATGAATGTTACAGATATAAGGCTCAGTTTATGCTACATATGTTTGAAATTATGTGCCCATGTCAAATCATAAAAGAGATGATATGTTTTGGTCACTGTTAGGCATTCAAGTGTTTATTTTCTCACATGTGCTCTTACTATATCAACAAATATCGAAGATAGGTCCATCTACAATGTGCATCCTATTTTATATTAACAGATGAAACTGAAGGAGCAACTTATGTGGGTGTATTGTATCATTTATGAGGTAGATCAGTCATATATTTCATATCTCTTTGTGCCTCTGCCCAACACAGATCTCCTTCAGTACTAAGTGACCGTTCTGGGACTCCCTCAACAAAGCAGAGCGAGGCTGTTGGAAACAAGTTATCGGTGAGTTTTGGTACTTGACTCTTAGCGATGATCAGAGTTTGTTAAATTTCTTCTGCCACCAGTGTCACAGCCTCCCCTTCCTTTCTCATTTCATTCTTGATTCTCTTTCTCTCCCTATCCCTCTATCTATCTATCTATCTGTATATCTATCTATCTATCTATCTGTCTATCTATCTATCTATCTATCTATCTATCTATCTATCTATCTATCCATCTATCTATCTATCTATCTATCTATTTATCTTTCTATGTATATATCTCTCTCTATTTGTATCTGCCTTTGTTCTCTTCAATATTTGTTGTTCTATGCACCATCCCCCCCCCCAAAAAAAAAAGTAAATAAATAAAAAAATCACAAGAAAAAATGCAGAGAAATGATAGCAGTGTTGTCAATTGAAGTGTTTGCCTGCCATGCAAGAATTCCATCCAATTATGACTACGATTGTATGTTTACCACCAACAAGATGTGGCTCAAAGTTTCACAGCTTTGCGATTTGTCATTTTATGTACATCACCTTTCGCAAAATTTAACTGTAAATGAGAAGTGTAATTTTATACTCCTTTTTTCTCAATTTACATATGAGAATGAGTTGTTTTCATTCTGTGTTTCCATAGAAACAAGATCTGGAGGAGAAAGACAAGCAGCAGAGGCCAAGAGAGAAACAAGTGAGCACATGGGTGGCATCCACCAATAGAAAACTCCACAGGACCAAAAGGTGAGAGCTTGTCTCTTCAGTATGATTAGACCTTCATTTCTCTTCTTTTCTCTTTATTCGTTCTTTCTGTTGGTGGATACAAAAATCACCCCCACCATGATCCATGAAGGCCATCTTTTGTGTCTTCTTGATTGCAGTAAATTCTTTCCCTTTCTATATGTACATATTTTGATACAAGCTTGGACTTTGCCGAAATTACTAACTGGCATTGGTACAATGTATATCATTTAATTGACCAAGCCCAACATAAGACTTGCTGTACCTATAAGCACTGAAGTCTGATCAAAGTCTGTCATTCCAACTTTGTTAAGCACTTCATTTCTTTTTTCTATTTTTTTTTTTTGGTTGTTGACTAATGTTGCTACAGACTTTGGATCATTGATAAACTTTCTTGCATTGGTTCTGGTATCATGCATCAGTAATCCTAGCTCAATGGTATAACCAGGAAGTGGTTTTAAAGGGGTTACATGGGGTTTTCCCCAGTGAGGACTACAAAGTTCTTTAATAAGGGGTCCATTGTTCAGGTGCATTCAAACATGATGAGTCTATTACCAGACACCTGCACTGATTTAAGAGTCAGGGGGGCAGGCAATTGTGTGTCAAATAATGGCAGGCAATGAGTATTAAAGTTTGTATACTCTTATATTTCTTCTTCACTCTGAAGAATTTCTTCCTCCTTGTTCTGTCATTGAGTGAATCGAAACCATCTAAGTCACTTCATTATTATTTCTTTTCAAAGTGGTTGCATTTGTAAGGTTTCTTAGCCTTGTTTCATTCTAATGCTAATTTGTTGTTATGCACTGAAAACAACTGCAGCAATCAATGTATGTCAATTTTCCCTGTGTCTGCTCTCATGCAAAGTTGTGTCCATTTATGCCTCTCTTGTGTGTATATGTGTGCAGACTTAATGTGTGTATACTTTGTTTGGCTTCCTGTTAGTTTGTTATGTGTGTATGTTCATGCATAATCTACGACCAATTTCTTGGCCGTACTTTAGGATTCTGGAGGCTTTTGTTCAGACACTAACAAAGTCTAGTAGCAGTGCTATTGATCAATTATGCATTTATGTGTGTTTGTGCATTTACATGTTTATGCACACAAGTAATCTCTCAGTCTGTGTGCATGTGTTTTACTTGATGATTCATGGATAGAAGAACAAAACCTACAGAGACACGTACATGTCATATCGTCATCATTTTTCTTGTGTTTTCTGGGCATATATTTTTTGTTTAATCAGCTTGTTTGTTCTGTGCACATATGCTACTGCTTACCAAGTGATTCGTATAGGCCCTAATAGAAGAACAAATCCCACATGTACATAAAAGATATTTTCATTATTTTCATGGGCAGTATTTGTTTGAATAACTTTACATGGAGTGACAATACTGCTAACAACGTTATGATTTTGATCTTCTTTACATTAGTCATGTGATGGAACTATGACCAATCACTGACCAGTATTTATGTAGACTATCTAATAATGAGCATTATAACAGACTAATCACTCTTAACCCCTTCTCTCCCATCATCATCCATCTCCCAGCGCACCCACCAGGAGCCAAGAATTCAAGCCAATCTTTCCAAGCCGCAAGCACGCCTACCTGTCGGCTGAACTCAGGACCCAGTTTGCTGACGTCACAGAGGATCAGGCGCTAAATCTACATGACAAGCTGGAAGCCATGGAAAAGTAAGTCACCACTGCATTTCAAAGGACTAAAGATTAATTATCAAAACACATAATTGATGTAAGAGACTGAGTACACAATAGGGAGAAATCTAACCATGAATCTTGAACAACTAGGTAAATGAAAGTCTGATATTTAAAAAATATGTAATTATATTCTTCACAAGTGCATGCATATGCCAGTCATTACCCCCCCCCCCCACCCCCCACTATAGAATTTGTGAGAAAAACTGTTCAACTTACACACTAACGATGCGGTCATTTGCAATTGAGAAATCTTGGCTTTCTTGATTAGCCTAGAACATGTCTTCTACAACTCAATGCATTCTTTATTACCATAACACTCTTTATGTTACTTTAATTCCCTGTCCTTAGGTATATGTGTGAAATTTGTGCACATTTGACTCATTGGTGCAGGAAGGGTAAAGGGTGTGTACAGTTCTGGGGGGTGTTTCATCAATATAGTCAGCGCTGACAAGTTGTCAGCGCTGACTATTTCAGTAAAATCCTCGGTTTTGATTGGCTGAGACGCTCTTGTCACTGACTGTTACTATGGTGATTGTCAGCGCTGACAACTTTTCAGCGCTGACAACTTTCGTGAAATGGTGCCCTGGTCGAGGTGAGGATTTAGCTTTTAACATTTTGCGAGATATTAAGAAACCACTCTGTGAGATGTCAAAGAACATGCAATTCTAAGGGGTATCAAAAGTTTATTTGATGAAAATTAGTTTTGAAATGGCTGAGATATCCAAAAACAAGGTGAAACAAAGAGATCCTAATAAAAGGCGTGGCCTGTCGCCTTTTATTATTATCATCACTTTTTTGGATATCTCAGCCATTTGAAAACCAATTTTCATCCAATAAACGTTGAATTCTTCTTAAAATTACATGCTCTTTTATATTTCATAAGAGGTTTCTCATTATCTCACTTAGGAATGTTCAAAACATGAATCCCCACCTCACCCAGTACTGTACAGTCCCTTTAAGCATCTGTATACACCACGGTGTACTTGCGAGGGTGTTAGCTATATAATGTGAACAAAGCAAGGTGTTTTAAGTTTGATTTTGTACAATATAGATGTTTAAAGACTGAACAAAGCAACAACAAAAGAGCGATGTCTGTTGATGTTTGTAAACTGGACAAACTTAAACTTTGTGTTATGTTGAAGAATGGGAATTATGAAATGGTTCTTGTATATTTCCGTCATGCAGGAAGAGGTTGAGTCGGAGCGAGAGCAAGTTCCAAGCCATCCGGACCAACATGCACATCGGCTCCCAGCTGATGCTCCTCAAGGATGCGGGCCAAGACAAGGAGGAGCTCCTCGCTGAGGAGAACAAGAGGAAGAAGAAGCTGGAGGATGAGAGCAAATGGTAGGCACACACCAATCCTGTCATCTTTAACCCTTCGTGTGCCTGTGTGCTTAGCCTAACGTGCCAGGATTTTTCATCAGCTTTTCGTCATCCATCCCTACTTTGACCCAATTGTAGATTAGAAAGACCGCTCGTATGTATTAATGTGCCACCGTACAATCCCACAGGAAGGCCATGGTGACAGAATAGGGATTAGGGGGATTTGTTAATCTCTACTCATGAACAAATTAGTTTCCCAACCTTTGTGCCAAATGGTAAAGAAAGCCCTCCAGTGTGTTTGCCAGTTAGCGGACAATGCAGAACAATTGTTAAGCAATTTGATAGTAATTTTACGTGAAAATTCACACACATTTGTTTCAGCTGACTTTATTGACTGGAATAAAGTTGCACAAACTTAACTTTCTTTTGTCTGATCTCAATGAAAATTCTTATGCTCTCCTTTGTTTCATTTCACTTTATCCATCAAAGTCAGTTTTAATGTGGTGTTCCACTGTAAGAGATCACACATATTCAGTTTGATTCCAATTTTATTTCCAGTATCACATTATTTATTTCAAATACAATATTTACAAAAACTCAATCCAATACAAAATGTATAACACACATTTGAAAGTGGAATGAGAAAAATAAAACAAATCATTGAATCATAAGAAAAGCTTGAAACGTGTAAGCTAAAAGAGGGCAGAATACTTTCTGCCATAATAATTTCTAGATAGTCTAGTCCGTTACAAATCTAGTCCGTTACAACCCTGTACTCTGTTGAATATGTGTCAGAGACAGGTTACTTCAGTTTCCTTTTCCAGAGGAGGATAAAGGAGGTTGAATGTTTCATTTCTTTTATGGGCACAAAGGTACCAGGAGCTGGTCCGCAACCTACCGCCGGACATCAACGATGACCTGGCCTGCTCAGCCATCTTGACTAAGCTCCAGAGTCTCGGCAAGATCGAGAGCCGGAAGGCCACGCCACAGAAATTCCTCAACGTCCTGTCTGGCCTGAGGCACTGGGAGCTCTGTTCCCCTGACATCAGTGCAGCGATTGAGGTGAGAGGGAGATTGTGATGGCTCTTTGCGGGGTGGATCCAGGAATTCCGTAAAGGGGGGATGTGGGGTGCAACGCACTTCCGGGTTTAGTCAGCTGACAAGCAAAAAACAAATGGGGGGAATTGAACAGGTATTTTCTCGTGCCACTTCCAGGTTTCATCAGCTGACAAGCAAAAAAAAAAAAAAAAAAAATGGGCTTAAGTGCAGTACAATCAGCTGTCAAGAATGGTTTCTTTAAAAAAACAACGAACAAAAATTAAAGGGAGGTGCACGCGCCCCTTTCAATTTTTCTTTTTATTTCTTAAAAAAAAGGAGAAAACAAAATTAAAGGGGGTGCGCACCCATTGTGCCCCCTCCTGGATCCGCCACTGATATAAAAATGATATACCAGCCCAGTCCCCCCCCCCCCCCTTCCTCTATCCCCACTTTGGGGGTCGAGGGACCACAGGTATGTTCCTTAAATCTGTGGTAAGGGCTCAAGAACTGTAATAGAGGAAGTCTTTGACTTTTCTTCTGGTGATTTATAAATATTAAAGAGGGTCTTTTATTTTCTCTCTCTCTGTTTTTTCTCTTTAGACTAAGGGGGGGGGGGGGGGGGATACGAGACCAAGTATACCAGACACCTAAACACCAAACAAAGAGCTTGAGAATGCTTTGTAGTTTGCTTATAGTTTGAGCTGAAATTCAAGACATACAATTTCATGGAAGAGGCGGTCTAGACAAAAACATACAAAAAAAAAATCTCCTGCTTGTAATAAATTCAAAGGCTTGAGGGTTGTATCTTGTTGAGGATGTATTTCAGAATTCAGACATTGTCTATTTCATTGAAATTATAGGCCTAGTGTAATGCACTAACAATACTGTTGTAAGTTCAGACATCAGAGGATAATATGCCCACTCTAAATATTTCATCTTGTCTTCGTTCTCCATGACAGTTTGTGCGGGAGAAAGTGGTGGGGATGTCGGTGGAGGAGTTTGAGGCTTGGTATCATGCCGAGATGCCCAACGTCTTGAGATCAAAGAGTGCTCCGCCAGCCACCATGTGATCCTCCTCAAATTGGCAAAGTGGGCTATACCAACCATACTTGCCACCAGATAGTGCCCGTTTCTGGACCCTGCACCTTAGTTCTTTCTCAATCACCTTGCAAGATATCAAGATGTGGACCAAATATGTGGCTTCAAGGTTATCCAGGGTTTCTTTTTCATGACAGCTATAGCATCAAATGGTTTCTGGAGGACCAACCTGTGGTGTGATTGGTAGAGAAAGATATTCAGTGCTTCTTGCTTGCTTCTTGAAAGCATGTGGGTGTTCATATATATTTCATAAATGAGCTTCAAAAAGGGGTTTAAATCCATGCATGAGATATCTTGAAAACATTATGTGCACTCAGACAGTGCTGAGAAGATTAGTAAACTTGAATTCAGAGACACATTATACAGTGGAGTATCACCACCGCAATGATTATTTAATGAACATAATTATATTTTTTATTAATATCAAACTAATTTGATATACATTTATTCAAATATGTATGTCGCCTTGATGGCAATATATGCCTTACATTGCTTCAGTACTGAATATGTTTGTCTCTAACACATGGACAACTTTACACATATATCTCATGGCAGATAATGATAGATGTTATGTAAACTAAGAAAAAACAAATCATTGTGGAACATGACATTATATCTGTCATACTTTAATCCAACTTACCATGTACTTCCAGTCATGCTACTGTCTGGATGCAGTTAAAGTGAAGTTTTCAATGTTCATGAGTAATTGGTTACAGCTTAGAAAAGAACTCTTTAAGGCAAATAAAGAAACTTAACCAAGAATACTTTCATTCAGGCAATTTCAGTTTAGTTTGCCTACATGCAAGACAACTTGTCTTTACTATCATAGTTTGGTTTTTATAAACGTGAGCTTTCATAGCTATGCAATGAGCAGATTGGTTCTTACTGAGGGGATAGTTAAAATGTACAAGCATTTCGTTTGTATTTTCTTTATAGAAAAAAAATGCATGACATTTGAAAGCAGTGATATCTATGTCACTGAACAATCATTTGGTGACAAAGGTGCAAACAGTGTGTGAAACCGAGTATTTAGATCCTGTTGGATTTCAGCCCAATCATTTTTTAGGTACTAATGTACCAATGGTACATCATACACAGATCAGGTGAGTAATATTGGGCAGATAATGAATGTTGGACATATTTACAGCATGCAGGATGTTGACCAAGTACAGTATTCATCGCATAATCGGGACAGGTTGGGAGTAGCAAACACGGCCCCTTTAAGCGAGGTGCCCGATTTCGCGATGAGTACTCACCATACACTAACGGCATACGACATGTACATGTAGTGCACACACACACACACACACACACACATATGCATACTGACGTACTGTACATGTACATGAATACACAACACGCTACCCCTCGTTGCGACCCCCCAGCTCTCCCTGCATTCTCGCAATGATGTAGAGTAATCGCAACCGGGTTCGATTCTTCTGTCAAACACGCGTGTACACGTAATCAATGTCAGCTCATAGTCTAGATTCATAAAACGTTACGTATTCGCACATACATTGAACCCTTCTCATCTTTCACGCTCTCCCTCCCACTCTCTCCCCCATTTCACTGAATACGTAACTGTTCATAGCCCTCATTTCAATCCCGTAACTTTTGCCCAGTCACAAATGAGGAAGATTGTGACGTACACACAGATCACAGTGTACAGCTGTATTGAAAGTTGAAACCAAAGACAGTAGATAACAAGATCCGAAGGCGCGCGATAACAATGGACTTTGCCCTCAGAGTGTATGACTGAGATTAAACAACGCACACAGCCTGGGCTGTATGAGCGAGGCATGTTTTTTATTGGATGTGAGTCGAGTAGGAATTGCAAGCGAGCACATGGCTTTGCTTATGTAGGGGAGAAGAATGTTCGCGAAGGCATGTGCTTTGCAATGGCATGGATACTTATACACGGCGCTTTCGTGGCTGTGCATGTACATGTACTGGATGGACGGAGGTCAAAACACACCAATCCGAAGCTTGCTTTGTAAGTTTGTTGTAAACGACAACTGATACGGAATCTTTGAAATATTGTTGTGGTATTTTGGTAGATTTTTTTTGTGTAAAATATTAACAAAATCAAAGATTGCTTGAAGAAAAATTGTCCCGTTTATCAGAGGTCCCCGCCCGATTATCCAGTGAAAATAATGTGCGTTGGAAATGTTTCTGGGAAGCGTATATCATTTAAGCGAGGATCCCGATTATCAGATGCCCGATTATGCGATGAATACTGTACTAAGAAACAAGTAGAATAATAATAATAATAATAATAATAATAATAATTGCATTTATATGGCGCTTCATACTGACGTTTCTAAGCGCACTTTGCTACTCATACAAATAGACTAGAAAACACAATAACATTAACAAAGCTGTAAAGTTAAAGAGATTTGATTGGACTGTACTTGTGTTCAGCAGAAGCAAAGCATTAGAACTCTGGAGAAATTCTTGAGACATCTTCTTCAACATCCGAATGTGACAGGATGATATGCCATTATGATTACAGCATGTAGAGTGAATATGAATAACATGTTAAGTAATGTGAATGAAATCGGCAAATGTGCAATCAGTAGAATAAGAAGTAAGTGATTTGATTTTATTGACTTCTGTTCAAATGTTATTTTTTGTTGCTGGTAAGATACTGTTAAGTTTCAGAAAGCATACCCTTGCAGCGTGAGGATCAGTCAACTTTGTTGTGAAGTCATGGCCGAATCTGTTAAGCCAGGGTGCATTTGTAAGCCATTGCGCACTGGACCCTGGTAGATCCCTTGCTAAGTCAATGGAGGTCTTAGAATCCTGGATCGAAGTGGGTCAAACGATTTATTTTGAATCAATTAACAGTCAGTGTGCAAATTGGTTAATGTGGTGAAATGAAGAGTTTATATATGATGTGCTGTAGGTGAGAATGCCTTGAATTTGTGGACGCAAAAAGATATTGCCTTTGTGCTATGATTAAAAGAGGCTGCATGTAGAATTGTTAGTATTTAGGGTGTGTTTTGTTCACAACATCAGCACAGACAAAACACCTTTGCAGTTTCCCAACAGGTTTTGTTGAGGTGTAGGTTGTTATTTTGTTTTATTTGTGTGCCATGATCTTTTTTGTTTCATAAGAAATCTAAGCAGGTCACTTAGAGGGTATATTGCTCTGTGCTTTTCAAAATGTACACTTTGTAATGTTCGGATTTGTTTTTGATGAGAAAAATGATAAGTTTTACCCTTACTGCACTGTAAAGGTTATATATATCCCTCTTGTTTATACCTGTACATGTACAGCAATAAATGTATGTTTATGCATTATTGGGTAATCTAGAAGGTCAAATGAAAATACTTTTGACCTTTTTTTAAAATGCTGGATCAAGAACTCACTGACGTGGATGAAGTTGAGCAAGAAATCATTTTCTAATTCACTTTGTTGCCTGTATGTATGATTTTTTACTTATATCGTGTTCATAAAGAGAACTTGTACACCAAAGTATTTTAGGTGAAATAGGAGATAACATCTCCAACCCCTTTCACATATTTTGTACTCGGCACACAAGGTTGAATAGTGTAAGGTTGTTTGCCTTGAAGCAAACTGTATAAATGGAGTTCCAACATAGATTCGTGGGTTTTTCTTTCAATGCTAGAAATATACAACCAGTATGTCTTCAGTATTCAGTCTCTATGTGCGTAGACACTGAGCTGTAGTATTTTGCATTCAGGATCACTCCAAGACTGGACCTAATTGTAATTTATAACTAATCCATTCAGCTGTAACAGTGTGCCTCTGTCCAGCAGAGAGGCTATGCATGCCAACACAATAGGGATTGAAGCTATTATATAATCTAGCTCTATTCATTGGTTAGTAGTCATCTATGCCAGTCAGCACAGAAAGCATGCCAGTGGCTGTACCAAGAAGCATATAGTACAGAGTGCTGTAACGCTTGAAACATTTCTGTTTGTTTTTAATGTATAACCAGTAAAAGCTTGACTTCCAGGAACACATGTAATGAGAACTTGTACCCCACTTCACCACTGTGCTCAATACTGTAAACATGGAAATTTTGATGGAGCATAAATTTTCATGTATTTCTCTCGCTACTTTGGGCCGGTGCAAATTCTAAAACTCACAGTTTTGAATGGATTGGCAATTGCTTAACACAAATTCAAGAACCACAAATATGTTTTTGAGCTGCTCAGCTTTAAAAATTAATCATGTGAAAATATTGATGTTTATAGTAATAATTAAAAACACCCACATATTTTACCATAGTGCCAGAACTCCAGAAATGCTTCCACAAATTTTATCATCCACATTGTTCTTGGCTTCTCAACTCTCAAATATTGATGATGCCATAGTTTATTGTTACTAACTATCTTGTTGCAAGTCTATGTATTTACTATCAAGCATTTCCTACAAAACATGTGAGACATGGTACAGTGTGTGCATGACTAGTAATGCTGTTTATGCAAACTCTTCAGGGTTGTTCCTGTTTATATTTTCCTTCCATGTACACCAAATGGCTGAATAGTGTAAACTAAACAGGGTATTATATTCAATGTGCCTGCAAAAAGGTGCCTTACTTTCAGAGTTGCATTATTTTGTGAGATATTTATGCACACACTAATGAAAAACAAAAATGCATCAGGATTTCTTCAGAACAAAAATGATATGCAGAATTTATGAAATGCAGCATAGTCAATATTAAATTAGCAACTACAAGAAATTATGAGGAAAGTCTTGCTATTTTGAAATGCAGTGAGAAAAAAAAAACTTTGATTATCTTATCTTGAAGGCTTACTTGATATGTAACTGAAGTGAAACAGATTAAAGTCTTTTAAAAGGTAATATGTTACCCAGTGTATATATTACTCACAATCACCGCTCCAGTGTTATTAAATATGAATCTTGATGAGTCTGTACTTTAGGATGAAATATGAAACGAGTAATGGCTGTGACAATGATAGGCAATGAATGACATAAATCCCACACTTGATAGAGGATGTTTTTATTTCCTGTACAAAATCTGACACATTGTGTACTCCACAGTTCTTGAACTATATACCTGTGTGAAAATCTTAATGTAAATTGTATATCTAATTTGAATGCTATATAATACTATACTTTGTCATACTTCATCCTGTGGTACAATATGAACATTCCATGATACTTCAATTTCTTGCTGATCAAAAGTGAGCTTCTTCAGTGTGTCTAGGATAAAGTGGTACTATTTTATGGTCCATCAAATTTGAACCTGAAATGGTATCATTCTCATTGAGAATGACTCCTTACTTGGCATTTTTACACAAGTTTCAAATACCCATGTGAGATTTTTTTTTCAAGTCATGCATATGGATATGGACAACTTAAATTGCCTTCCAGCTACATGGTATTAGACTTTCAGGGAATTATCATTTTTATATTTAGAAAAACAGATAACAGATCAAATACAGATGCAAGCATCAGAACAATTTGAATTATGCAAAATACAGTATTAACATTATTGCAGTCTTGCACATGATTTAAAATAACCCTGTTTAAAATTCGGTGAGTAAAAGTTTCAATTTAGGCAACCAAAGTCATTGTGCAAGTAGCATCCAGGAGATAGTAAATCTGTAATGGCACATCTCTTGAATCATAGCATTACCTGAAAATATTGATGCCTGTGATTTGAAGGAAAAGAATACTTCAAAGCAATTTTGTACACAATGACTCTTATTATAAAACACATCAAAGTTGTATTATACATATTTTGTGGAAATTGGTTATTATGCATTTTGTGCATGAATTATCAGGAGATCAAAATCTAATTATGCTGGCAGAAAGTATCTTACTGAATTAAAATTTGAATTAGCGTTTTGTATAAATTGCCACTGGGCATAATTTCCATAACTCTGGCATGTAAGGGGTCAAAATTCAAAATGATAGTAACACAAATTATGAATTTAAATTGTAGCAGTAAAAAACCTCAGCCAATGTGCTTCAATTGTTATTTATCTTTCCAGTATGTTCCAGGATGACTGTTTTTTTTTTTTTATTGTGCATTGTCTATATGTGAGTAAGTGACAAAATTCAAACTTTATTCAAAAAGCGTATGCATTCATACATTGAAAATATGTTTTAAGTCTGTAATCTAAGACAGCTTTGTATTTCCAGGTATTTTCTCTGATATGAATGACACCAATCCATTAATATTGTATAGTAACCATGACAAAACTACCTTGAAGCTAAATTATACTTAACAGTATGCCAGTTTTGTAAAAGTATGTATTCTCCATGCACCCATCATTGAAGATGTACGTATCAAAGGTATTGCTTGTGACTTGCAGGGAATGAATGCCTCTTGTAGGCATGAGACAGTGTCAAGTTCAGTAATGAATAATTGACATATTATCAACTTTTTGAGCTTGCTTTGTTGTTAGCTTCTTTCTCTCCCCCCCCCCCCCCCCACTTTTCTTTTCCTCTTTGTCTCCGTCTGTCTGTCTATCTTTCTGTTTATCTCTCTAGCTTTCCTTTCTTCTTTCTATCTCCTTTTTCTTTCATTTTTCTGCCCATATGCTTGACTGACCATCTCTATCTGTTTTTATCTTTCAATGTGACAAATTTTGGCAATATGTGCATATTCATGTAATTTTC
This sequence comes from Diadema antillarum, assembly GCF_040938485.1. Taxonomy (NCBI): domain Eukaryota; kingdom Metazoa; phylum Echinodermata; class Echinoidea; order Diadematoida; family Diadematidae; genus Diadema; species Diadema antillarum. Next base: position 105,225 of record NW_027271967.1, on the reverse strand, counting down.
TATGACATCTGTGTCATTGGTACTTTGTAAACTATAAGTTTGTAAATTCAGACGTGCTGCACAGTGAACAATGGATCATAATGTGAATAATGTGAAATAAAATCATGAACTTCACACGAGGACAGTTTTCTGCCTTTTAGTGCAGTAAGTGTTGCTTCTCTGTGTTGTAATGTGGAGAGATACTCATGCTTGATTTAAAGCACAGATTTGATAGCAGATCGAGGTAACTTTTTTTTAAAAATCGCATCCTCATATTAGATTAATCTTACTATCTATCTTTATGAAACAGGCCCCTGAACTAATTGTTGTCTTTGACGGGGAACTTGTGGATGAAGACGAAGAAGAAAAGACAATTGTGTTTGTGCAAAACTTAGGTCTATGGATATAAAGTTAACAATTCCATAACTGTGGGGTCCTAATTCTCTGTGTCAAAATTTTAATGAAACTTGTGTTCCCTCTTCTATTTCTTTTGACTGCGGTCGTTATAACCTAACAGATTAAATTTGAACATGGAATAGATGTTTCCTTTAACTTATTAATTTCATTCAGATTCATGCCAGGTTTATGCCAGATTTACTTCTATATTTATTAGTATAGATGATTCATGCATTATAGATCTGTTTATTTTTGCTGATCAAGGTACTAGTAGTTTATTAGAGCAAGTGTTGAGAATGAAGACGACTTATTACATCCCTACATTACAGTCATACACACATACACAATGTGTACAGGCTCTACATAAAGAAACAGAAATTTAGGTAAGTAAATAACCAAATAAATCAAGGAGGAAAAAAAAATCAATTGTTGTTTTTGTTGTTAGTTTCCATGTCACACTTTGATGTCTTCATTTGATGTACAAGTAAAGTGACTTCCCACGTGTCCTTAATATCAATGTTTTATTACTTAGTACATTCATTCTTCATATTTCTCTTCTTTTGCCAAGTGTTTATCAACAAAAACTAGAATCTTTAGGGCCTAGTAACATCTGCGAGGGAACGGGGTCGTTCACATCCATTGCATAGGTTACTCTCTTTGGTACTGAGCTTATCCTTCCGTGTACCAGGGAGGTGGATCTCTTTCCACCTCTCTGGGTGTACTACTAGTCAGGTTCCTTATGTAATTTTGCCGTTGGTTTTTTTTTTTGTGTGTGTGTGGGTTTTTTTTTTTTTGAGAGTATCAATATTATACATTTTTGGAAAGCTTATTGTATAAGAAATCAGGAAAACAATGTTTCCATTTGCCCCGATACCTATATGGCCGCCATCTTTGATTTTTCCAAAATGGCTGTCATAAAACAGGTTTTCTTCAATATATTGGCTTCTAAATAACCTAAAAGTTTGATTTTGACAGCAAAACCACCATTGCAACAAATTTGAGTTCAATTGCTTCAAAATTGTGGAAGACGTTCAGTCCACAACATTTTCAAGAAAATATACCATTACCATGGCAATGCCTTGGTGGGTACAAATGCAAAATATGTCTTGCATAACACACCTATAGATCAATATACGTACCAAATCTGAAATAAATTGCTTAAATTCTGTGGAAATAGTTCACTCCACAAGGCAACGCTTCCCCCAGCAAACACAAAAAACATGTCCTGCACATCTACACCTCAATGTCATCATGTATACCAAATTTGAGTTCAATTGCTTCAAAATTGTGGACGTAGTTAACTCCACAAGATTTTCAAGGAAATATACTGTTACCATGGCAATGCCTCGTCGGGTACAAACAAAAACTATGCCTTGCATAACTACACCTGTAGATCATTCCACAAAATTGCCTTTAATAATACTGTGGAAGTAGTTCACTCCAAAAGGTTTTGGAAAAAATGTGGTTACCACGGCAACGCTTTTTCCGACAAACACAAAAAACATGTCTTGCACATCTACACCTCACTGTCATCATGTACCCCAAGTGTCGTTGAAATAGCATCAAAACTGTACAAGGAGTTCGCGACGCAAGATTTGCAAAATAAAAGGGTTCACACAGAGCTGGGAATAAATTCAGGGCTGAAGAAAATGTACTGGCAAATTAAAGGGTCTACACAGAACTGGGAATGAAAAGGTCATAGAAAATGTATTGGGAAATGAAATGGTCTCTATAAAATTGGGAATAAAAGGGTTATAAAAACTGTCTTCCCAAATGAGATGGTTAACACTGAGCTGGGAATAAAAGGGTTATAGAAACTGTCCTGCCAAATGAAAGTGTCTATACTGACCTGGGAAAAAAAGGGTTATAGAAATTGCCTTTCCAAATAAAAAGGTCTGCACTGAGCTTGGAATAAATGGGTTATAGAAACTGTCTTGCAAAATGAAAGTGTCTACACTGAGCTGAGAATAAAAGGGTTATGGAAATTGTCCTGCCACATGAAAGGGTCTACACTGAGCTGGGAATAAGAAGGTTAAAGAAATTGTAATACCAAATAAAAGGGTTTACACAGAGCTGAGAATAAAAGGGTTGCAGAAACTGTCCTGCCAATTGAAAGGGTCTACACTGAGCTGAGAATGAAAGGGTTATAGAAAATGTCCTGCCGAATGAAAGGGTTTACACTGAGCTATGAATAAAAGGGTTATGGGAACTGTAATACCAAATAAAAGCGTTTACACAGAGCTGGGAATAAAAGGGCTATAGAAACTGTAATATCAAATGAAAGAGTTTACACTGCTTGGAATAAAAGGGTTATAAAAACTGCCCTGCCAAATGAAAGGGTCTACACCAAGCTGGGAATAAAAGAGTTATAGAAACTGTCCTGCCAAATGAAAGTGTTTACACAAAGCTGGGAATAAAAGGGTTGTAGAAACTGTCCTGCCAAATGAAAGGGTCTACACTGAGCTGGGAATAAAAGGGCTATAGAAACTGTCCTGCAAAAATTAACGAAAGGGTTTACACTGTGCTGAGAATAAAAGGGTTATAGAAATTGCCCTGCCAAATGAAAGGGTCTACACTGAGCTGGGAATAAAAGGGTTATAGAATTTGTAATACCAAATGAAAGTGTTTACACAAAGCTGGGAATAAAAGGGTTATAGAAACTGTAATACCGAATGAAAGAGTTTACATAGAGCTGGTAATAAAATTATTACCTGGTAATAAAAGGGTTATAGAAATTGCCCTTTTAAATAAAAGGGCCTACACTGAGCTGGGAATAAAAGGGTTATAGAAACTGTCATGCCAAATGAAAGGGTCTACACTGAGCTGCGAACGAAAGGGTTATAGAAATTGTAATACCAAATAAAAGGGTTTACACTGAGCTGGGAATAAAAGGGTTATAGAAACTGTAATACCATGGACCTACTGTAATAGGTCCATGGTAATACCAAATGAAAGCGTTTGCACAGAACTGGGAATAAAAGTGTAATAGAAACTGTAATACCAAATGAAAGAGTTTACACAGAGCTGAGAATAAAAGGGTTATAGAAACTGTCTTGCCAAAATTTAATTATGAAAGGGTTTACACAGAGCTGAGAATAAAAGGGTTTACTAAATTGCAGTGCCAGATAAAAGGGTCTATACTAATCTGGTATTAAACGGGTTATATAATTGCCCTTCCAAATAAAAGGGCCTACGCTGAGCTGGGATTAAAAGGGTTATAGAAACTGTCCTGCCCAAACTAGGAGTATCACTAAAGGTGATTGATACCCCCGCTCCCGCAATCCAGATTCCTATGAAAAAGAATTGAACTAGGGTTTGATAAAAGGTTATGTGTATGTGTGTAGCACCTTGTGAGCACCTATAGTGAGTTTGACTGACTTCACAATTGCGGAAGTATTTCACTCCACAAGATTTTCAAGAAAATATGCAGTTACCATGGCAACACCTTGTCAGGTACAAACACAAAGAGTGCCTTGCATAACTACACCTATATATCATTATAGGCCCTACAAATAAATTGCTTAAACACTGTGGAAGTATAGTTTGCCCCACGAGGTTTTGGGGAAATTGTGGTTACCATGGCAATGCTTTATTCGACAAACAAAAAAAAAACATGTCTTGCACATCTCCACCTCAGTGTCCTTACATCAGGGCCAAGAAATCCAATGGTACAAAAATCGATAAGCTAAATTAAACAATAAACGCACATAACTGACATTTTCTATGTTCTTTATTGTTTACGAGTGACCGGATAATAACATTGCAATAGTGTCTACGGCTGAAGGACCAACATTCTGCTCCTCATGACAGAAATGGATTTAATCTTTTAGGCAACTAATCTTCTTTACAGAAGAAGAATTCCAATGACAGAGGAATCCTCATTAGATTCAATCATGAACTTGCTTGACTGTTCCTGTTTCATCAGCTGTATTACCGGTAATCAGGCATGAACGTTCCATTAAAGGACAAGTTCACCTTCATAAACATAAGGATTGAGAAAATGCAACAATATTAGTAGAACACATCAGTGAAAGTTTGAGGAAAATTGGACAATCGATGCAAAAGTTATGAATTTTTTAAATTTTTGTGTTGGAACCGCTGGATGAGGAGACTACTACAGCTTATGAGTCATATGCGTACAACAGTATAAAGAAAATGTAAAAGAAAATTCAACATATTTTCACTTTTTTCGCATAATAAAAGAGCACTTGACTTGCCTCTTTCTAAAGGCAGGGGGAATAGTATTACCCATAACATTTGTCGGTAACGAGTCAGGGGAATATGTACTTTTTTCAAAAGATGGGATTTGGTGAAATTCTCTTTGTATTTTCCTTATATTGTTGTACGCATGTGACATCTAAGTTATTCATACACTGCAGTAGTCTTCTCATCCAGCGGGTACTGCACAAAAACTTCAAAAATTCATAACTTTTCAACGGATTGTCTGATTTTCCTCAAACTTTCAATGATGTGTTCTACTAATATTGCTACATTCTCTCAATCCTTATGTTTATGAAGGTGAACTTGTCCTTTAAGTTGTGTATAGTGTCTAACAAGAGAACAAGCACGCTCCTCATGGCAGAGATTAGTTTAATCTCTAAGGCAGCCAACTTTCTATTATCATCGTCTATTTCACGCTTCTTCTACGTGCCCTCTTCATTTTGACACTTCCAGCCGCAACGAAAAAGAAAAATAACGATTAAAAAAAATCTACCATTTTCTTTTCATTGACTGTTTTAAAGTGAATAGACTTATAGACGTTGAATTCCACTTTGATAGTATTCATTACGAACCAACATACTCCTAATGACAAAAATGGGTTTATTCTTTGAGGCAACAATTTTCTCTACTTTCTCAATCATTGTCTCCCTCAGTTCAATACATTTGTGCTTGCTCTGAGTGTCCTCATCATTCTGGCACTCACTGCCTCACCAGCAAAGAAATACAATGGTAACAAAAGACAAGCTAGATTCAACCATTTAACTCATTTGAATTACATTTTCTGATTTATGAAATATTTTACAAGTGATAATGAGGAGACAACATGCTCCTAATGACAGAAATGTGTTTAAACTGGGAGGAAACCAATCCTTTTTTATAGGCCCTATTCAAGTTCAAGTTCAAGTTCAAGTTCGAATTTATTCGTTTTTCCACAATAAAGTCATACAAACATAAATCTCACTTTCTTGAGTGACAGAAACAATGCATGTAAATTCGTACAAAGAAAACAACAATAATGGGAAAAACTAACAGTATCAATACATTGCAATTGTTGCAGAGGTAACGAAAATGAAAGAATTGTCAATATGCACTGTGTGAAAAAACGGAGGGACCCACTAAAAAGACAATGCTTGTAGAGTGTGGGCCCCTCTTGTATTAAAAACTCGATGCAAAATTTGACTAAATATAGCAACAAAGCAGCACGAAAAGTTTGGCATAAAAAGTTTAGCAGCCCACTAAGAGACAGACGGACAAACAGTTACACACAAAACAATAACAAACAAAATAATGAGCATGAGACAAGACTGGGACAGCAACAAGACTACTTATAGGGAAGAAAACTGACTTGACGACACGACAGGAAACAAGACTACAGCGCGACGAAGAGGTAACAAAATAGACAGTCCAACTATGCAACAGAGACAACGATCCTCGGAGGTTTGAGGAAGAAAGAGAAGAAGAAGAAAAGAAGAATATACAACAAACCCTTCAACTGCGAGGTATAAGTTAAAGAAGATCTTATAATAATCAAAGCTAAGGCAAAAGTAACAATAATAAAAAGAACGGCAATAAAGATTTTGCGGACAGGTAACAAAATAAGCCTATGAACTAATCTGATTCAGGGGGTCGTCATTATAGGATTGCAAAAGAAAAAACTTCAATCTCCTTTTAAAGGAGCGATATAGAGGGAGCAGATTTTATATCGTGGTTCAGGGAATTCCAATAATCAGGTCCACTCAGTGTAAATAAGTGTATTCTTTGTTAGAATCGTTCGAAGAAGTGGTAAATGAAACTCGTTAGAGCGTCGGGTGGGGTAATTATGGAATGATTGATTTTTTTTTTTGAACATAGAACCAAAGATAGGTGGCAGTAAACTGTTATCATACATATACATAAATTGGCCTAAGTTGTATAAAAATAATTCGTTAATTTTTAGTAGCTTATTACAGTTAAACAATACATTTGTATGTGAACGAGTGGGAGAATTGGAAATGATACGGAGGGCTTTCTTTTGCAGTAATAACACTCTATTCAGCAGCGTCTGATGTGTATTGCCCCAAGCTAAAATTCCATAATGAAGGTAAGGGAGTATCAAAGAGGAGTATAACACAAACTTTGTAATGTCTTCATATAACATTTTAGTCTGTTCATAACACCTATATTACGAAAAATAATTTTGCAAATATGATCAATATGTATTTTCCAAGAAAGTTTATTATCTACAAAAATACCAAGAAATTTGAAATATGACACACTTTCTAAATTACAATCATCCAGAACTATTTCTGAATTCAAAGAATCAACAGTATTGCTGAAAAGTTTGTTTTTTGAACATTCAATGACAGCTTGTTAGCTCTGACCCAGTTGGTCACTTTTTTCAATTCTGTATTAACTTGTTGAACAAGAACATCGATATCGTTATGGGCAAGAAAAACACTGGTGTCATCAGCATAGTGTATAAAGGAAAGTACCTCTGAAACAGAGGAAAAATCATTGATATATATTATGAATAGCAGCTGCCCTAAAAGACTTCCCTGTGGAACACCACACTTTACATCTCTTATAACTGAATTATTATCTTTAATTGAAACAAACTGTTTTCTGTCAGCTAAATAAGTCTTGAACAAGAAATCCAGTGATAAAACTGGTAAGCTAGATCTAACCATATCAAAACTCAATTAAATGATATTTTTTGTTTCTGTTTCTATTTCACAAGTGATCAGACATGAATGTCCCACTTAGACATCTGTGTCCAACTAAATTTGAACAAAATACTCCTCATGACAGAATATAAATAAATGGGTAATATAATCTGTTAGGAACCAACCTTCCTTCCTTACATGTATCATCTCCATCGTGATAATGATGGAAAGTAATCTTAGTAATGTGACTTCCCGCGTGTCCTTAATATCAATATTTTATGTACAATTTTATTCATTCTCTTTATATCTCTTCTTTTGCAAGTGTGTATCAACAAAAACTAGAATCTTTAGGGCCTATATAGTAACATCTGCGAGGGAACGGGGTCGTTCACATCCACTACGTAGGTTACTCTCTTTGGTACTGAGCTTGTACTTCCATGAAGTTCCATGTACTGTACCAGTACCAGGGAGGTGTAGTGGATCTCTTTCCACCTCCCTCCCCGTATTCCCGTGTGTCCGTATGTTCTTGTACAAGCTGAAGCGATGGTGGCGCGCGCCAATCTCAAATGCGATGAAGCAGTAAATCAACATGTCGGAAAAGAATAACAAAGGCTTCGGTGGCGACGTGAATGAAGACGTTGCTTCGGAAAATGGCGACTTATTGCCTAAGCCACCCTTCAAAAAATCTAGAACGTCGGGTCTTAGCGATGAATCCAACACTTCAATAAGTATCGGTGAAAACAATGTGAGTATTCTCGAAATTTATCCAGTGGAGTGGAAGCACGCTTATAGTCAGTCCCATATATTTAAAATTGCGTAGCGTGGTAATTCGATGCAAGATTAGCTCGTTATAAATTTACACGAACGTTAACGTTATTTCTTCTTCCGAGTAAGTGCAGTCCACCGTCTGGTGTATTTTCGCACTGTTTGGCGGGTTGGAAAGAGTTCCTTATGCCCCCCCCCCCCCCATCAACTTGCACAAAATAAACGAACCACTGCACTATTCCCCGATCCCCCTTACTAACATAGAGTAACTGCGGCCATGCGGCAGTAAGCGGCCGTGCAGCCGTTCGCGGCAGATACAACATATTCGGTATATACCGCTAAACACAGCATTGCACTGTTATATGCACACTACACATATACTAACACACTACCAATCAACAAAAACCAACGAATGAAATGAGCACGATCTCTGACGAAAGTGAAATTTTCTCACCTAAATGACAACATATCGCATCCAAAAAAAAATTTCAGTAGACCATCTACTAGAGTAAAATATCCCGTTTGCGGCAGTTTAAGCATTGTTAAGGCCGGGTTTTTCCAACTTGTAAACAAATCAGGCAAATTATTTTCAACCATTTCATATATCATAGACAATATTATTTATTAACGCAATTGTTTTCATAAAAGAAATTTACCATTGACCAACGCAGTTTTCATGATTTGCCAGGGCAAAACCCGGCACAATTTTCGCCGATAAGGGCGATATGCGACGTAGTATTTCTGCTTGCGGCACGATGTACAATCCCTATGCAATACGCGCGTGCTCCGCGATCTTTAGCTGAACGCCTTCACATGTCTCGCGAACATTGCGTAAGCGCCAATTCCCATTGCGAAAGCACGTGAAAATAGCTGGCGCACATGCATTGGCCGCAAACAAGATCGCAATTCTGGTGGTGTTGTGGATGTCTTTCTCGTGTTTTTCTGAATTTTTTCGATGGTAACATCCACTTTCTGACAAAAATGGCGGCCCACATCGGCTCGCGAAAGTTCTATTTTATGTGAGGATATGTTTTCAAAATCCATGATGAGCATCGGGGAAAACGACAAAAAAATCAAGTTTCTTGGACCATTATTTCTTAATTGTTATGTTAAGAAGTACCGAAAATTTTATTTTGGATGCGATATGTTATCATTTAGGTGAGAAAATTTCACTTTCGTCAGAGATCGTGCCCATATTTTTGGTTGGTTTTTGTTGATTGCTAGTGTGTGTAGTGTGCATGTTTGAGTTTTATTTTATTTTTGAGTTTGAGTTTTATTTTATAACAACAACATATGTACAGGAAAGTTTGAATACATGTTTATACATCAATATTAATACATACTACATTTAACATTCTAAACGATCTAAACAAAACATATTGAATATAATCTATAATATGAAATTATAAATGATCATGTAATCTAAAACTATTAATCTTAAAAAAGAGCTACAATATGGCAGTGTTGTACACAATGAGGTTGCTAAAAGAACCAAGAGGTAGCACAGGTGCTAGTACGTGTAGGTGTTGGTCCTTTTAAACATGTATTACGTAATGAACTATTGAAATACATTTAAAAATACTGTTATAACTTTATTAATTTGTAGTACCATTGTCTATACAGATTTAATGTGTTTTGCTAAATTACTTCGGAAATTTTTCCTGGTATTAATACTCCTTAATTTTTTTGGCAAAGCATTCCACAATTTCACTCCGATATAAGAAAGTGAGAGTTGGCCATACATAGTTTTGCATTTTGGTAGATAAAGCAAGCCTTCTTTTTTACCCCTTGTTGAATAAGAATGTTGGATGTTTTGACAATATTCTACTAGATCATGTGGCATATTTCCCTTTGATAAATCAAATATAAATGTACAGATGTAAAGTCTATGCTGTTCAAATACATCCATTACTCTCAGTTTTTGAAATAGGGGATCAGAAGGTGTTCTGAGTGGACTGAAAGTGATAGCTCGCATGGCCATTTTCTGACTAAGACGAAGGCAGTTTAGATAAGATTTGCATGTACTCCCCCACACTTCAATTCCATATGTTATGTTGGATTGGATAAAGGATTTGTAAAGTAGAATAAGTGTATGTTGGGGGACACAGTGTCGTAATTTAAACAGAATACCAACCTTCCGTCTTACACATTTATTTACAGCTTATATGTGACTTTTCCAAGTCAAATGACTATCAATACATATTCCAACAAAAGATGCCTCATTCACTCTACTAATGACATTATCTGATAGATTCATTGTTCCTTTTACTGTAACTTCCCATTTTTTACTTTTTATAATCATATAATTTGTCTTTTTTCAAATTAATTGTCACTTTATTAGAATTGCACCAGTCTTGAATTTTCCCTAAATGCAGATTGATAATCCCCATGTCAACTTCCCTCTGGCCAACATTGAATGTATGAAATATATTTGAATCGTCAGCAAATAGTTTAAAATTAAAAAATTAAGTTGAATTTGGTAGGTCGTATATATTAAGAAGAGCGTTGGCCCGAGAACTGATCCTTGTGGTACACCACACTTCAAGGTATTCGGACTGCTGACTGTTTCCTTGTAACATATTACTTGTGATCAATTTTCAAGATAACTCTGAAACCATTGTAAAGGTTTGCCGCGAATGCCATAAAAACTCAACTTGCTTATTTAAGAGGATCTTGTGGTTTATTGTGTCGAAGGCCTTTTGGAAATCAATAAATACACCAATAGTGTGTTTACCTTTATTGATAGATGTTAGAAGTGAATTCACAAGGTTGATTACAGAGAGCTTAGTACTGTATTTTTTACGGAAACCATATTGATTTTTGTATTTTAAAATACTGTGTGTGTCCAAAAAATCCACCAACCGCTTGTTGACAATTTTTTCAAAAATCTTCGCAATTACTGGCAATACTGAAATTGGTCTGTAGTTGCATGGTTCTTCCCTAGAACCTTTCTTGTAAATTGGAGTAACTTTTGCTATTTTCAGAGCATCTGGGAAAACTCCATTTTCGAGTGACAAATTGAAGATATAAGCCAGTGGCTCAGAAATTAGATGCGCTGAGTCCTTTAGCAAACGTATTGGTATATTGTCAAAACCATGTGCTTTCCTTTTATCCAATGCCTGGAAGTAATTGCAGATTTCCCCAGGTGTAACTGGTGCCCAAAATAATGATTTTTCATCTCTCAATGAGAGATATTCCATATGATTTCCACTCTCTGCTGGAATCACTTCTGCTAACTTTGGGCCAATGTTCACGAAAAAGTCATTGAAGGTCTCAGCTATATCTTTTTCAGTTGTGATAATCCTTTCTACTCCATCAGTATTTGTTACCAATTTATCCACTTCAGTATTCTTTTTACCTCTATTTCCGCCATTTAGTAATTCATCGACGGTTTTCCAGGTTTTGCTAGTATCATTCTTATGCTCATGAAATAAATTACTGTAATACATTCTCTTTGCATTTTTCAAAACAGTTCCAAGAGTATTTCTGTATCTTTTGTACTTTGCGGTATGAATTCCTTCAAAGTTTAGTGCCTTGCATGCCTTACATAACTTATGTTTTTAGCTCACCTGAGCCGAAGGCTCAAGTGAGCTATTGCGATCACTCTTCGTCCGGCATCCGTCGTGCGTCGTCCGTCGTCCGTCGTCCGTCGTGCGTAAACTTTTTACATTTTCATCTTCTTCTTGAGAACCCCAAGACCGATTTTCACCAAACTTGGCAGGTAGCATCCCTAGGGGGATAGGATCTCAATTTGTTCAAATGGGCACCATGGCCCACCTGTGGGGTCCCAGGGGGCCCAAACACCCTAAAATTAAGGAATCTTTAAAAATCTTCTTCTCTAGAACCAGAAGTGATAGAGCTAAGTTAATACTATGAGTTAGTACATTGATGACTGTAGTTTCAAGTTTGTTCATGGGGGAATCAGGGGTGCCCCCCTTAGGACCCAGGGGAGGGGGTGGGGAGGGGTCCTAATGGGGCCTAAATTGTACATTTTCATCTTCACTTTGAGATCGCCATATCTGATTTTCACCAAACTTGGTAGGTAGCATCCCTAGGGGGATAGGATCTCAATTCTTCAAATGGGCACCATGGCCCACCAGGGGGGCCCCCAGGGGGCCCAAACCCCCTAAAATTAAGGAATCTTTAAAAACTAGAACCAGAAGTGATAGGGCTTAGATAATACTATGAGTTAGTACATTGATGACTGTAGTTTCAAGTTTGTTCATGGGGTATGCGGAATCAGGGGTGCCCCCCCCCCCCCTTGGGACCCAGGAGAGGGGATGAGGAAAGGTCCTACAGTTGTAATGGAGCCTGAATTGTACATGCTCATCTTCTTGAAAACCTCATGATGAATTTTGACCAAACTTAGCAGGTAGCATCCCTAGGGGGATAGAATCTCAATTCATTCAAATGGGCACTATGTCGCTCTTTGGGGGCCCCTAGGGCATCCCCCCTCCCACATTAAGGAATATTTAAAATCTTCTACTCTAGAACTAGAAATGATAAAGCAAAGTTAATACCATGAGTTTGTACATTGATGACTTTAGTTCCAAGTTTGTTCATTGCAGATCCAGGGCTGCCTGCCCCCCCCCCCCCCTCCCTGGAGTTGAGGGGGGGGGGGGATCCATATGCAGACCTAAGTTTCCAATGTTCTCAGGTAAGAGTGTGCAAGAATGCATGGAAGGTGAAATTGCGATACTCAGGTGAGCGCGTGACCCCCGGGTCTCTTGTTTGTTGATAGATTTTAAGATTGCTGAAGTCACCCATGGTTTTCTAGGGGAGTTTCTCTTTTTGCCTATAAAAACATTTTGAATCGGCGCATACTTGTCACGTATGTCTTTCAGAAATTGATAAAATGTCAAGTAAGCAATGTTAACATTACTACATCTATAAACTTTACTCCATTCTACTTTGCCCAAATCCTCACAGAATGAAGCAGCATCATAGTTTCTATATGACCGTGTAGTCCTTTTAGTTGGGCTTCTCTTGCTTTCACTGGAAAAATGTTCAAAAACGACAAACACAGGAAAATGATCGCTTAAATCAGTTTCTATGATCCCTGAGTGCATTCTGAATTGAGAGATGTTGGTATATATGTGATCAATAAGAGTAGAGCTGTCCCTAGTCACTCTGGTGGGAGATGCGATTATTTGATGTAAACCTATGCTCTCCAGGGAGGTCAATAATTCGACAGCTTTACCATCTAAACTTGTTGGTATTAAATTCACATTGAAGTCACCAACTAATATGACATTCGACTTGTCAACTGACAAATTATCAAGAACACTCAACAAGCTATTCTGGAATTGGTCCAGATCTGTATTTGGTTTACGATAGATAATGTCCACTACAATTTTGCACTCTATGTTAATTTCTATCCATAAACTTTCTGCAAACATAACTCTATGATTCAACAGGTTATATTTCAGTGTAGAATTAATGTAAGCTCCCACACCACCTCCCCTTAATCCACTATCTCGGCATTTGGCTTCAAGACTATAACCATTTAAAGAGAAAATATCTGTATCGGAAACATTCCAAACTTCTGACAGTGCAATGATATCAAATTTGAAATTCAACGTATATTCAAAAAGTAAGCTAAGATTACTGATATTTTTAGGAAGTGATCGTATATTTACGTGACATATGCTAAAAGAATCATGTAATTTGTCCTGAAAACTGCTGTCAAAAAGATTAGGGTCTATATTATATGAAACAATATTGGGTATATGATTGTCATCCATAGATAGTATGGTGCATAGTGAAAACTAAACGGCATTTCACTAGTAAACAGTTACAAGATTCGAAGCTTGAAGTCGTCATACTTGACATCATCACACCCAATGTCAAACAAGTCATCAGGTGATCTGAGCGTCACAAAGTCATTGTCTCCCATCTTGCAAACGATGTTTCCTTGTCTCGTTGTCACCCCCTTCACAGTTGGTGTGTTCTTTGCTCTCATCAGGAGAGCATAACGGAGAGGTGTTAACAGTGCAATGCTGTGTTTAGCGGTATATTACCATGTATGTTGTACCTGCTGCGAACGGCTGCACGGCCGCTTACTGATGCAGTTACTCTACTTCTTAACATAACAATTAAGAAAAAATGGTCCAAGAAACTTTTTTGTCGTTTTCCGGATGTTCATGGATTTTGAAAACATATCCTCACATAAAATAGAATTTTCGCGAGCCGATGTGGGCCGCCATTTTTTTTTTTTCGGAAAGTGGATGTTAAAAAAAAAAAAAAAATCAGAAAAACACGAGAAAGACATCAACAACACTGCCAGAATTGCGATCTTGTTTGCGGCCAATGCATGTGCGCCAGCTATTTTCACGTGCTTTCACAATGGGAATTGGCGCTTACGCAATGTTCACGAGACATGTGAAGGTGTTCAGCTAAAGATCGCGGAGCACGCGCGTATTGCATAGGGATTGTACATTGTGCTGCAAGCAGAACTACTACGTCGCATATCGCCCTTATCGGCGAAAATTGTGCCAGGTTTTGCCCTGGTAAATCATGAAAACTGCGTTTGTCAATGGTAAATTTCTTTTATGAAAACAATTGCGTTAATGAATAATCTTGTCTATGATATATGAAATGGTTGAAAATAATTTGCCTGATTTGTTTGCAAGTTGGAAAAACCCTTAACTCTTTATGTGCCACGTTCGCACGTCCGACTCAGTCGACGGCATGCCAACTTCGCATATTCTGCTGAACAGACAAAGCCGCCAAAACCGATCGATAAATCGCTAATCACTGCTAATCCTGTGGCACAATGAAAGCATTTCTCGTGCTTTTGTTCCTCTCATATACGGCTTGCATTCTATGTGGTGATAGACTATCAAGCGGTGTTCCTGACTAGATTTGCTCGTACATTCTAAGTTTCTGTCACGGTTTTATGTGCAAAAGTCATGCCTTTACAGTAATGTAGCAACTGGTCATTCAAAAGAAAAATTGAAAATAGATTCGCCATACAATTTATATCGAAACAAAGCTTGACATTCTTCTTTATCTTTGCCTACTATTATGCCCATCTTTACAGAAATTTGTAGAAGTTATACACATTGGAAAAACAGAATTCTTTCTCAAAGCATAAATACCTTTGTGTCTCAGAATAACGTGGCACACAGGGGGTTTCCACCATGGCACATAAAGAGTTAACAATGCTTAAACTGCCGCAAACGGGATATTTTACTCTAAATAAAGGTTATGGGATGTTTTCCCATAAATGGCATAACCGTTATTTAGTCCATTATTAGTAAAAAAAAATAGCAATCTATCCATTTTGCGCAAACTAGTGGGGGGGGGGGACATAAGGAACTCTTTCCGGCGGGTCTGGTGTGGTGTATGTACAGTGCCGTATAAAATAACTACATGATAACTAAGTCACAAAGTGCAGCTAAAAAACAGCATTCCCCTTCTGTCGGAGCTGGAGTTTCTGTACCTCCTGCCTGACACTGTCAGCAGAGGTACATTTGATGAGGGCTTCTGGCAGAGAGTTCCACAGCCTTATGGAGTCAGGAAAGAATTATATCTGGTAGGGTTTGAAGCTGTTGAGAGTGTCCACGGTTTGATGTTGTTACCGGAAGTAGATTGGTATGAGGGATGTCTGTGAGGTGATTGAGGATGCGATACTATGGTACATCACCATCATCTTGAGCTGAGCTCGGCGTTCTTGAAGAGATGGCCACTGGAGTTGGTGCAACATTGTTGTCACGCTGCTTGTCCTGTGGTAGTCTCCTACGACAAAGCGGGCATATCGACGTTGAACCATTTCCAGCCTCTTGATATTTTCCTGGGTATGGGGGTCCCAAACTGTGCTGGCATATTCCAGGATGGGACAAACTAATGCCAAGTAGCACAACATTTTGGTTTTTTGAGGGCAAGGTCTGATGTTTCGTTGCAAGAATGCACTGATGCTACTTGCTTTCTTGGTGACAGCTTTTATGTGGGGAGTCCAGTTCATGTTGTACTTGAGATGGATTCCGAGATATTTTGCTGTTTCTGCTTTTGCCAGGATCTGGCCATGGATGTTGTAGGACCACTGGACAGGTTTCCTCTTGTTTGTGATGGTGAGGACTTGGCACTTGAGGGGGTTGAATTCCATAAGCCAGTCACTCTCCCATTTTTGCAGGGCGTCCAGATCCTCTTGCAGGTGTTTTGAGTCGGCCTCTGAGTTGATTCTTCGATAAAGCATGCAGTCATCAGCAAAGAGCCTGACGGTGCAACCGAGCGAGACATACTCAGGTAGGTTATTAATGAACAAGAGAAAGAGGAGCGGGCCTAACACACTACCCTGAGGGACACCAGAGGTGACCTTGGCAGCACCCGATGTTGACCCTTCAAGGATTACTTGTTGGCTCCGGTTGTGAAGGAAGTCGGTGATCCATTTGTGGGTGTTGTCACTGATGGCATAATGATGCAACTTGTGAAGGAGTCTGGCATGGGGCACCTTATCAAAGGCTTTTGATAAGTCAAGTAGAATGACATCATGTTGTTCTTTGTCATCAGTGCCTTTGGCGAAGTCCTGAATGGCAAGAATGAGCTGAGACTCACATGAGCGACGTTTGCGAAAGCCATACTGGGCATCAGAGAGAATGTTGTTGTCTTCCAGATGATTCATGATAGCACTGTGTATAATGTGCTCGAGAATTTTACATGAGACCGACGTTAGTGAGATAGGACGGTAGTTTTCCGCTTTGTTTCTATCACCCTTTTTGTAGATTGGCGTGAGGTCTGCTTCTTTCCAGTCATCTGGGATTTTTCCTTGATCTAGGGATGTTTGGTACAGAAGTGTGAAGGCTGGAGTGAGCTCCAGAGCCAACACTTTCAGGAGTCTGGTTGGTATCTTATCAGGACCTGATGCTTTGTGTGTTTTGTGTAGTTCAGACAAAAGCTTGTAGACACCGGCAGGGTTGATGGTGATCTTGCTCATTGGTGGACATGGCTTCCCAAGGTTTTTGATGTTGTTTGTGGGCTCTTCACTGGTAAAGGTGGAGGTGAACTGGTGATTGAGTATGTCTGCCTTCGTTGGACTATCAGAGTAGGTGATGCCATTTCCTGATTTCAAGGGAGATACTCCTGATTGGTCACATTGCCTGCTTTTGATGAAACTCAAAAACGTTAGAAGTAGAACTGAGTCTAGCTCTAGACTAGCTAGATGTGTAAAAAGAGTAAGAAGACTATATCAAAGACTCAAACCTGGATCTCGTGCTCAAGATCATACTGAATTTAACAATGCTGCAGCTGCTGCTTAATCACATAGAGTTTATGTCACATGACTCACATTGGGTCATTGAATGTTGTGACAGGCCTACACTGGCTACAGCAGGTTAACTGTTACACAGTAAATTACACTAGACAGCTGAACTGAGCGAGCACCAACAGTAGTGCAACACTGTCGCTAAAGAAGTTCAGTAGGCCCTAATGTAAGTAAATGTAGCATGTTAGACGGAAGGTACAAAATACCAAATAAATTATGTCACTACAATTTTATTGATGTTATAGTAAATAAGATCACAGACACTTTCTACATTCTACATTAATTAGTCTAAATTATTTGCCAGAGTGGGTAAAAGAGATAAAATTCCTTTCCAGATGGACAATCAATATTTGCAAATGTGTAAATTTACAGGGGTTTTGGGGTTTTTTTTAAACAGCATTTAGTTGTATGAATATCTAGTATTGACTTTGTGTTGTATGCTTGAACAGTAGACCCTGCCTGTGGCTTTATAAATTACATCAGACTCGGGGACTGTCTTCCGATGTCCCTGCATATAATTTTTCAATAGTCAGTCAAGTGTCATATAGATCTATGCTGAAATGTATCAATGATTTGTCAATCTATGTATTTTGACCCAACACATGTTTGCATTGTAATGTATACTTGCATCATCCTTTGAGTCACACAATCTTGGATTGTCAGATGTTGTTTTATAGTGATGTAATTTTAGCAATGGCAACTTTAAGTTTACTTTACAGTGGCTATTGGAACAATGCAAAGCAGTTTGAAATGTTTATGTGTGTAGCTGCAGTCAAAGGAAGTTTTACAGTCTGAAATGTCTTGTCATGATACAATTCAATATCTGCCATTTTCCTTTGTGCTGTCAGCTGATGGATATTGATGACTCCAAGAGTGAGACCACGACCCAGTCCCTGGACAGCACCAACTCTCGTTCGGAGACACCCACAAGTGTGACTAACACAGGTCAAGGGTCATCACTAGTGTCCAAACGCTGGGGTCGGGGGAAGTGGAAGGTCAAAAAGTGCAAACTGCAGTACAAGTGTAGTTGCTATGTAAAGGTAAGAGAGCTCTTAAACATCAAACTTTGTAATGAGAGCAAAAGCTTGCATGATCTCAAGTCTATTTTTTTTTTACAGATTTCTGAACAAACCTCACTTTCGTAGTTTTCGAAAAGGTTAAAAAAAAGCACTTGTTAACCGTTTTCCCTGTCAATAAGCATGTGCTGGTATGTCTTGATATTATAACTGTTTTTAAAAAGAAATGCATTTCTGTAGTCTATGATGTAAATTTTATCATGAAAAAAAAAAATTATCACAATTTCCAAGATATTTAATTCTTGTGAAAGGAATATAATTTGTCTTTCCATTTAACCAAATTCTTTCAAAGGATGTTCTGTTCATGTTTCAGCTTTTAAGGAATTCAGAGAAAAATCTCAGAACAGGTTGCACTTCCAAACAATCCAGAATTTGATGTAAACATTGTTTCAAATGTGGTACTGTGTATACCAGCCACATGAATCAGCATTTTGTTCTCCTTGGCAGGGCTTGCAATATAGTGGGTTATTGAGCTCTTTGTTACTAAATAGATCGTAGAGATACTCAAGATATTGAAATATCTCCCTGTTGTAATATATTCGATGCAGCTTTCTATTTTCTTTTTGTTCCGGTATCTTACCTAGGAGGACCATGGTCAGCCCATTTTTGGTGTGACCTTTAACCCCTGCAGAAAGGACAGTGACCCCATAGTGTTTTCTGCTGTAGGCAGTAACCGAGTTTCCATCTATGAGCTTCAGGATGATGGGAAAATCAAGCTGCTCCAGAGCTACCTAGATGCAGACGTATCCTTTTTACTAACCCTTTGCTTGTTAGCCCGTTCCATACTGAATTTTGAAGCCCCATAGACTTAATGCACAGGCCAGCAGGTTCTGTATGGAACAGGTTAATATTTTGGGCAGGGAGTGTGCCTGGCTATTGCTTCTACAGTCTATGATACTTCTGAAGCCCAGTGAGTCTTGCTGAGCAATGTTGTGTCTTATTATGCCATCCCCTCTAGTAGACGATAGGATAGGACGTAAAATGGAGGTGGTGTGAAAGAGTCAAAACTCATGCATGTAAGAGATCCCGCTTTATTTATTCATTGCAAAGAGCAGTGGAATAACCTAGTTCTATGACATTTGCTCCTTTACAATTGCTCCCATGAAATATCTGCATGCTAAGCCAAACATAAAGTCTACCCACAAACACAAACCTAAACCTAACCCTAACCCTAATCCTAATCCTGACATCAAACTAAACCTAAAGCCCTATCACTACCCTAACCCTGACCCTTAGTCATTGGAGAAAATGAGACTGGAGCAATTCTTGCAGGTGCAAATGTGTCACCGCATAACCCAGTGATGTGGTCCACCCCAAGTACATTGTTCTGGACCCATGGAAGACTAGCTAGGACATCTGTATATGTGCTACCCAGCCATCTTGCCAGATTGAAAAACAAATAAACACTCTAACCTTAAGTTGTCTGTATACGGATGATATCACAGTCCCGCAATAATGTTTCTACTCTTTGCTCGGGGAACTGTGTGTTGGTACATTTATGCTGTGGAATAACTCAAAGGAGATTGCAGTATCTTTGGGGCAATGGATTAAATAAGGTCACGCCAGGCATCAAAAAGACTTTGGTGCAACCATAAATGCATCTCTCTGTAACATGTGATACAATATATTTTCAGTTCTCTTGAGTCAACTTCAATATATAATCATATTCTGTCTTGTCGAAATAATCTACAACTGTAAGAATTGGATTTCTACTTAGCAATGAATGTGGATGTGATCATGTGAAAGACAGAGACCATAGTTGCTTCCCTTCCAGCCCTTACCTTAAGGATTCCCTTGACTATGAATGGCATCAAAGTCTGATGAGAACTTCTACACCTGTGCCTGGACGTACGAAGAAACAACGGGGCTCCCTCTGTTGGCAGTGGCTGGCTCAAGGGGTGTCATCCGCATTCTGAGCCCCATCACACTTCAGTGTATCAAGGTGAGATTTAAAGGAGAGTCTCATCCTGGACTGTTTCTTGACTGTGTTCAGTAATTTGGTGATCATATACAATATAGCAGGTGGAAGATGAGGAGTATTGACAAGTTTAATGTAAGTTGATATGTTATGCCACCCAAGAGTGGTCATTCTGATCACATGACTGCATACAAAATCCTTTGTCGCTCACAAGTTATGATTTTGCTTGTTTCAGTCGTAAGAACAATTGACTTTCTCACCCTTGGAAGGTGTGTCAGAACATATCCTTTGTATTCACTTGACAGAGAGATCATTAAAATGAGAATAGAATGAAAAAAAAAAACATGTTACACCTATAACAGGTCATCAAGAAAATCAATGAGATGAAAGAGAATACTTACCATGGTACCAGCAGTATATTTCTGTGTAGCCCACTTTTGTGGCCCAGGCAACAATCTACTTTTAAGCTATAAATATCCATCACTTCAGCCTCAGATGCACAGGAGTATCATAATTGTGTTGAACAATATCAACATTGTTACTGTATTTAACATTTCTCTTCAATTTCAGCATTACATCGCCCATGGCAACGCAGTCAATGAATTAAAGGTTCATCCACATGACTGCAACCTTCTCTTGTCTGTGAGTAAAGGTGAGTATTTTTTGAGTGTGTGTTTCCGTGATTATGTTTTGAAATAAGGGTTTGGAAGGAAAGTGAAATTCATATTTTTCATGTGCAAATCCTTCAAACATAAGTAGATATTTTACTCAAGTTCTGCTACTGCTACAACTGCAACTACTGCAATAGCCAATTCTGGTACTGCAATTAACCTTAACACTACCACCACAACTACTTTCTCTGCTAATTCCACTACATGTTGCACTATTACTACTGCTTCTTCTACTACAGTGCACTCCCATTATAATTACCACGGTTATAATGAAATTTTGGTTACAATGAAGTAAAGATTCATGCCCCAAACATTATCAGCTCTTTATTTTTTGTTATTAATATGTTCAGTTACGATAAAATTTCAATATAATGAAAGAAAACTGCCAGTCCTGAGGACTTCGTTACAATGGGAGTCAACTGTACTGCTAATCGTACACATACTATTATCACAACAGCCACTTCCTCTACTACTACTACTACTACTACTACTACTACTACTACTACTACTACTACTACTACTACTACTACTACTACAACTACAACTACAACTACAACTACAACTACAACTACAACTACAACTACAACTACAACTACAACTACAACTACAACTACAACTACAACTACAACTACAACTACAACTACAACTACAACTACAACTACTACTACTACTACTACTACTACTACTACTACTACTACTACTACTACTACTACTGCTTCTACTTTGCTACCATTGATGTCACTATAACTTCTCTAACCACTGTTGTGATGATTAACAGTACTGATAACTTTCACTTATTATCTCCTGCCACTCAGACCACTCGGTCCGACTGTGGAACCTTAAGACTGACACGCTAGTGGCCATCTTTGGTGGGGTCGAAGGTCACAGAGATGAGGTGCTGTCAGCGGTAAGTAACAAGTAGTCACATCAGCCACTTGTCTTGGTAGGAGTACTGGTGATGTACCAAAGATAAAGATGGTGTATGGCACCTTGATGGTCTCGACATAGATGAAAGAAAATTTTTTACAATGTCATACAACTATTCAGTATTTTGCCTGTATTATTTTGTGACTGTTCAAAAACAACAACAAACAATTATGTGACTGATTTGACCTGTAAGCATGATGGTGCAGTACAGTTTTAATGTATGCTTTTATGTTAACATTGTCTTTCTATTTTCCACAATTGATGTCTGTTTTGGAGAGTCCAATGTTTACTTTTTTCTTTGTTTGCACACAACTCTGATGAAATCGGCATATACATGTATTACAAAAGCATGTACTAGCTTCTCGAGTGTGAACAAGTTTGTGGTGGTAGTAGGTGGGGATACACAGAATTTCTTGTTAACATCTCCCCGAACAGGACTTTGACATTGAAGGAAAGCGGATAGCCTCTTGTGGCATGGACCACTCACTCAAGGTGTGGAATTTCTCTAAGGACAATATACAAAGTGCCATTCAAGCCTCCTATGCTTACGTTGCTTCCAAGACAAACAAGTGAGTTCATGTTTTTAGGCGTCTAGTGTGTTTTATGCCGACAGACATTATTATGAATAGACTGTGAATTGAAGAGATAGAGGCACTCTGCAAGTGAGATCCTGGTTTTGTTTTTGTATTAATGGCACAGCCAGAATGCTATTTTTTTCCCATCCAAGGTGTGAAATGTTTCTTACATTGGCAAAGAATTTACACAGCCATGAAGGAAACAGCAGGTCCTGATATGATTGCTATAACATCAGATAAGTGGTAGAAGTAGTAGCAGTATTTTTATTGTTCTCAATATCATTACTATAAAGATATAAAATACAAATGAGGGTGTGTTCAGTCAATATGAGGGTATCTTGCATGTGGAGCAATGCTGAGAGCAAAAGAAGGTAGTTTTGTAAGAAAGGAAATTTGTTCATAAAGAAAAAATATAAACTCAGGTTATAATCCATCTCTTTGGTTTGATTTCTTTTGTGCTTTGTCCAAGTAAGGCCAAAAAGAATGTTAATGTCAGTGGACTCTGTGAGATTGTTGTTAAGGAGATTTCTTTGCTTGTATGAACCCAAATTGTGACTTTGTGACAGTGACAATTGTTGGTACTCAATGAATGTAGAAATTTGCTTCGCAGCGTTGATAAAACTGGTGAATTTCTCCTTCCTCCGTACATTGGCCACTGTCAGACCTTTCAAGTCACTCTATGTCAACACCCCGGACTTCACCACCCGTGACATCCACAGGAACTATGTGGACTGTGTCAGATGGCTGGGAGATTTTGTCCTGTCCAAAGTGAGTTGATTGTGTTTTTTTGTTTGTTTGTTTGGGGTTTTTTTTATGCCTCCGCCACGAAGTGTCGCCGGAGGCATTATGTTTTCGGGTTGTCCGTCCATCCGTAATGAATTTTGTGGACAGCATAACTAAAAAACCATTTGAGGTATCCTAATGAGACTTGGTATGTATATACATGAGTGGACGAAGTTGTGCCTATCAACTTTTGGGGGCACATGCTCAAGGTCAAAGGTCAAAAGGTCATGGTCAAATGCTCAAAATATCACTATTTCCCCCATATCTATGCAATGCCAGGAGGTTTTTTTCTGGAAACTTGGTGTATACATGTAATGCCAAATAAAGATTCTCCAGAGAGTTTCAAGTCATGAGGTCAAAGGTCAGAGGTCAAGTGAAAATGTTAAGAGTTCACTTTTTTCTCCATATCTTGGAAATGGTTCAAGCTATCTTCATGGAAATTAGTGTAAATGCATGTACTGACTAGCAGTGATTATCTAGGGAATGTGGGGGTCATGGGTCAAAGGTCATGGGTCAAAGGACAAGGTCAACTCCTCATAATTTCACTTTTTCGCTCATATTTAAATGCAATACTTGCCAGATTTTGCTTGAAACTTGATATATATACATGTATAACCCAATAGGGATTCTCTTGGAAGTTTCTTGCCCAAAGGTCAAGTGAAAATGCTAAATTTCATTTCTTGGTCCATATCTCGAAAGTGACTCAAGGTATCATCATGAAACTTAGTACATATATCTATGCATGTTCTACCTGACAGTGATTCTCTTGGGAATTCTAGGGTCATAGGGTCAAAATTCCAGGGTCAAAGGCCAAGTTAAAATGCAAAAATTTTACTATTTGATAGTGAAATTACACTTTTTCTCCATACCTTGAAAGTTTAATCAATGCATAGACTTATAAAAAAAGGGTCAAAAGTGAAGTAAAAATCCTCAAATCCCCAAATACCTGTGCTCTTAGGCAGCATAGCCATCCATCCTATTAAACCTTGTTCATGGAAAGTGAACATTTAACACATTTGTGACAACCCTGTCATTTTACTATTTTGCCAATTATGTGAAACTCATCACACATTGTCAAGACATTGTACTATACAGTGTAGATCTATTAGGAGAACCATGCATTAAGGCGGAGGCATACCAGTCGCCATCATAGCGACATTTCTAGTTGTTTTTTTTTTATTACCATTGTGTGACAGTTTCTTTATCAACATTTGATGATAGCTGACAATGGATTTGAAAACATTGCACCAAATGACTGAGTGTGGATGTTACATAGATCCCCATGTTCTACGAAATTTTATGAACCATGTAGAAGTCTCAGACAGAAGTGCAAAGAACAAATGTGATTCAGTTATGCAGTTTGCTTCATAGATAGCTCACAAGATTTAGGAGCGTGATTGAGTATGAGTACAGTGTAGGAGGATTGTGTATCGCATGAATACCATTCGTCTGTCCCACTTCTGTCCATTCTGTCCAGTCCTGTGAGAATTGCATCGTGTGCTGGAAGCCAGGTCTCATCCATGACGCACTAGACGCCATCAAGCCGTCCATGTCACAGGTCACCGTTCTCCATCGCTTTGACTACACCCAGTGCGACATCTGGTTCATGCGCTTCAGTATGGACTACCGACAAAGGGTGAGCGTCTTGAAATGGGACGGCCGAGTCTGAGTTCATGTGAAATCAATAGCCTCATTGGCAGATCATTACGATGTTAGGGGGAGGGGAGGCTCTGGAAAAGATTAACCCTAACTAGGCCGGGCTATTTAGGTAGATGATAGAGCGGGGGGGCCTCCCAGGCCCCCCTTCCAGATCTCGGCTGTTGACCGCGCGATCGTGACGAAAATTGGCACACACATTGCCTATGACATAATCTAAAGTACCATGAAATTAATTTTAAAAAAGATTATAATTTACGCTAAATTATGCTAATTTATGCATAATGATGCATGAAATCAGACAATTTTGTATAAATCACTAAATAAAGCTCAAAACAGGCACATTTTTTGTGTAAATATTCTTTTTAGTGTCCTTAGCAAATGTAAAAGAAAAAAATTGTGCTATCAGAAAAAATTTCTAAAGTATTTTATTGTTTTTTTGAATTTCTTTATGTATTTTGTTGTTTTTTTCAACTTTATGTTTTTCATTGTTTTTCCGATGAAATTTGTCCGCGACATTGTTCCGAACAAGAAAATATGTTACTAATTGATTTTAATCAATAAAACATCAAAATAATGCTTTTATGAAATTTTGCCTGTAAGCACAGTTTGCATTGAAATTGTACACGAATTCACGTTTTTGAGCAATTTTTGGTCTGACATGCACGTACATATTTATGCGCAACTTCGGAACCGCGTGCCCGGGCATCGCAAATTTGGTGTCAAAAGATGCGGGAGACTCGAAAGAAAAAAGTCATGAAACGTCGCGGCGAGGGGGGGCCTCGGAGGCCCCCCCCCCCCCCGGCCTAGTTAGGGTTAAGAGAAGTCAATTGGAGCTGAAATTCAGCACTTCAGCGTAAGATGTACCACTTCTAATTTAACCCATTGAGGACAAGTCCCGAGCATACTCGGGCAGGTGTCTATGGGAAATGCGTGTTGTAGCAAAATCAAGCCATCCTCAACGGGTTAAAGTCAGTCATGATAATTAGCCCAGTTGCTATATCAGACAGGGACATAACCTAAATTGATTGTGTGATTGTGTGGCTAGATGTGCAGTGCAGTCGCTGGAAGGGAGATTATGCTCAGAATGTCTTTTCAGAAATGTCAGCCGCCCACTATCAGCTACTTTGACAGACAAGGAGGAGATTATCAGAGTCTTTCAGTATGATCATAGCGCTAGAAGCTGGACAGACAACATACCCTTGACCTCAGAACTGTCGTGTCAACAAATGATGTCCATTCCGGACAATTTCACAGGCAGTAAAACCAGACCCTTTCGTCCGATGGACATCAACTGTGATAGCTTTTGGCATTGTGCTATAATGATGAATGTAGACGTCACATATCATGTTGACATCACTGCTCTTCCTTTCTCTCTCGTGCATCACCAGATCCTGGCTCTCGGCAACCAAATTGGCAAGATCTTTGTCTGGGACTTGGAGGTGGAGGACCCAGCAAAGGCTAAGTAAGACTTTGATGATGTTAAAACACTAAATTGCTTTTTAGATGCATGCTGTTTGGTACAGGGAGTACAATGTACAGTGCACTCCTGTTATAACAAACACGGTTATAATGAAATTCCGGTTACAACGAAGTAAAAATTTAGGCTCCAACATCATTAGCTCTATGTTCTTTATTGTTCATTTGTTCGGTTATAATGAAATTTCAACATAACGAAAGGAAACTGCCAGTCCTGGTATCTGGTCTTCGTATCGGAAGGACGTGTTTTCATGAGCTCCCGGATAAGTGCACTTTTTTCCAGTCAAATAGCAGATTCACAGGACGTTATTATACCATTCTGACGGCAAAAGGACGGTGGTGAGAACTACGTTATTGATTTTTCTTAACTATAGGACATTTTTTAGATTTTGGCCATTTTATCCAAATATTTTGGTCAATTTCTTCACTTGACTTTGTTTATTTTCTGAGCGTGAGCGCGGTATATAAACACTTTGCGCATATTTTCACCTTGGATACTACGCATGACTGTGAGCACGAGTATGCGCAAATTTTGTGTGCGCAAGTGATTTGTGTCAGCTCTACGCGGTATTGCTAAGCCTTCTGAACTGGACTATTATGACGTCACAATGGTCATTGTTGATATAAAATCCCTCCGCGTAAAGGAACTTAAAGCGGAACTCCAGAAACGCGGTCTTAACAAAAACGGTGTGAAAGACACTTTAGTGAAAAGGCTGCAAAGTTCAATAGACAATGAAGTAAACGTAGATTTCCGTCAAACAAATGTCAGCAATGGCAGTCAAATTGACAAGGAGACAAATACGGACAACAGTGATCTTTACGAGCTTTTTAGCCAAGTACTATCAGCCGTTAGCGAACTCTCCATAAGAATCAACAAACTCGAAGCTATCGCAAGAGTTAATAATGAGGAGCTGGTAGAGGAGAAATTAAATCTCCACGGAATAGTGGGAACCGTTTCCAAAGTGCGTCTCCCTGGCCATGATGAGGGACACAAAACGGACAAAACTACCTACACCATCCCGACACAGAATCCATTCGATGTCCTCGCGGATGAGCACGGCGATCTACCTGGGCCTTCTCCTGTGATGTCAACAAGCGACCAAATCAAAGAGTATCGTGAAAGGCACCATCTCCGCTATCTATCTAAGCGACCTGAAGTCATCCTTGGAAACACGAATGCTGGTAAGTCTTCTGACGAATTGTCGACAAGCGAACAACAAAAGCAGTACCGAGAAAGTCATCGCCAAAGACGCTTGGATGTTTCTGTGCTTCCTGAGGCTGCTACCTCGGCGTCAATACCAAATAGCGGCCAGGTAAGTGAGTGCCCGGAAGACAATAGACAACGCCATGTCACTGAGTTACCAGATGTTGTCATCGTAGGGGACTCTATGATAAAGCACATCGACGGCCGTCTTCTGAGTCGAAGACGCAAAGTGTTCTGCCATCCACACCCGGGTGCGAAGGTGGCAGATATCTCCGCTAAGAAGGTTACCGAGGGTGTAAAGGCGAAAGGAGACGTCATTCTACATATCGGGTCAAACAACGTTTCGCACCCCTCGCATGGCAATGGAAGTACATCCACCGCAGATGACATCATAGCCTTAGCAGACGGGATTTCAAATGAAGGATGTGAAGTTGCCTTATCTAGTATCGTGCATCGTAGATGGGAATCAGCTCATCAGAGGCGCCTCGTCGATGGGGTGAATGAGCGTCTGCATACCGCTGCCCGTGAACGGAGCTGGGGTTTCATTGACAACAGCAGCATCGGTGACAGGCATCTTGGGCGAGATGGGGTTCACATCAACAAGGCTGGGCAAGCTGTTCTTGCTTCGAATATGCGAAATTTCATCAGGCGACCCAGAGAGCAACCCACTGCATCTTCTCAACAGAGATCGTATGCTGAAGTGGTGGGATCCTCAACACCGAATTTCAGGATGATTCCACCTCGAGGGCGGCTGAAATCGACCCCCACCCACCCGTGGCTTCCACTGACAAAAGCTCAACAGGGTTGGCACGAGCACCTACGTCTCGTGACGGCAACATGCTGTTAACCTCCCGCTCTAACTTTGGTGAACACTGTGCGGGTTCTCGTTTATTGAAGTCAAAATCACAACCAATTTCTAACAGTGCCTTGAAAGTTTGTACCGAAAATTTGAATTGCAATGATAATGTTAACACTGGCGAAGCACAAAATTCTCTTCAGGAGCGACCACATGAACTAATCAAAAGTAAAATCAATAATTTGATGAATGGTTCAATTCCTCCGCTCAGAAAGAGGGGTCTAAAATTTGCCCATTTGAATATTCGTAGTTTAATTTCTAAAATTGATGAACTTAGATTACTTCTGAGACATACATCACTTGATGTCATTGGTTTGAATGAGACATTTTGTGATTCCATGATTGATGATTCTGAATTGCATATCGATGATTATGTCCTATTACGTAGAGACCGTACAAGACATGGTGGCGGTGTGGCTGTATATATTTCCAAAAGATTCAACTATAAAATAAGAGACGATTTGAATTCATCTACTTTAGAATGCCTTTGGTTTGAATTGCATTATCCAAATAAGCCTTCCATCCTTGTAGGGGAATTTTACAGACCTCCGAATTCTCACGTCGATTTCTTTGACGAATTAGACAGGACTTTGGACTGTGCTCTCTCGGAACATATGAGTTGTATTATATTAGGTGATTTCAATTGTAATTATATGCCACACCAATATGATGTGAATGCCGAAAAAGTTATGTTTTATACCAATATGTACGGACTAAGTCAGTTAATTGATACTGCCACAAGAGTTACAAATACTGCTTCTACTTTAATTGATTTGATATTTGTATCAGACAAAGAACTTTACAGTGAATGGGGAATATTTGAGACTAGCATTGGGGAATATTTGAGACTAGCATTAGCGATCATTATTTGGTATATGCTATTCGGGACTTCAGTGCAAAGATCCATAAAAAATCTGAATGTGCGGAATTTCGCTCATTCAAAAATCTTAATGAGGAGGAATTTTATAGTGATTTGAGAAGCGCTCCGTGGCAGGTCATAAAAGATATAGACGACGTTGATGATGCGTGGGATATGTGGTTGACTCTTTTCAATGATGTTATCAACAAGCACATACCTTTGCGCAAAAAGCGGATAAGAAAACATGCATGTCCATGGATATCTGATGAGATTGTTAAGCTCATGACGGAACGTGATAAAGTTCTCAAAGCTGCTAAATCTAACAATAGTGATGATCTTTGGAATACCTATAAATATCTAAAAAACAAAGTTACTCATCTCATGAGAATAAGAAAAAACAGTATAACACTGACCAAATTTTACAAAATCGTAACAACAGTAAGAAAATGTGGAAGAGCTTGAGGGAACTTACGCCTAAATCATCACCCATTTCTCCCAATACCATAAAGGTTGATGATGCAGAAGTATCGGACAACGCAAGTATTGCTGAAGCATTCAACAATTTTTTCATATCTAATGCTACTAAAATTACAAAAGACCTGCAGAGGAATACTTCGCAAATGATATTTGATGAGGACAAAGGCTTTGTTCCATCTCATTCTCAATTTAATTTAAGTATGATAACGAGAGATTTTGTATTGAGACAGATCGAGCTTCTTGGCATAGATAAAGCAACCGGAGAAGATCACATCGGCTGCAAACTTTTAAAGATGACAAAGAATGTTATTGCAGAATCTCTTTGCGATATTATCAACAAATCCCTGTCTACGGGAGTTGTTCCACGTGAATGGAAAAAGGCTCGGGTAGTACCGATATTTAAAGCGGGAGATATTTCTTCGTTGAATAACTACCGCCCCATCTCAATCTTACCAACAGTGAGTAAAATTATCGAAAGGGCCGTACATCAACAACTGAGCGAATTCATGAATGCGAATGATTTACTACACCCTAATCAATCTGGTTTTAGACCATTTCATTCCACATCAACTGCTCTTGCAAAACTTGTGAATCAGTGGTCTTTGAATATAGATAATAATCAAATTTCTGGAGTTGCCTTCATAGATCTTCGGAAGGCATTTGACACTGTAGATCATGACCTACTTTTACATAAATTAAAGTGTATAGGGTGTAGTAAGACGACTGTAGATTGGTTTAAATCCTATTTAAGTGACAGACAGCAAGTGACGCAATTCAAAGGAGCCAAGTCCCACCCTTCAACTATTAAATTGGGTGTACCTCAAGGGTCAATTCTTGGTCCCCTTTTATTTTCAATATATGTCAACAGTCTACCCGAGTGTACTTCAGAAGGTGTTATAGATATGTACGCTGACGATACGACCCTCACTGTCAGTGCTAATGACGCAACAGTTTTAGAAGAAAAGATAACTGTTGCACTAAATAAAGTAATGGGGTGGATTAAGAAAAATCGGCTCGTCCTTAACACTGACAAAACTTCTGTCATGATTATCGGCTCCCGTGCTAATCTCGGGAAAATTGAAAATTTCAGTATTTCATTAGATGGTAGTCGGATTAAAAGAGTTCAGTTCACTAAATGTTTAGGTGTTTTAATAGATGAAGAACTGAAATGGTCTAAACAAATCGAAAATGTATGTAAACGTACCCAAAAAAGTGTCTGCATGATGAAGAGAGCGAAGGCCTTTTTGCCCCAACAATCCCTAAAATTACTTTATAATAGTCTAGTGTTACCACAATTTGATTACTGTTCTGTTGTTTGGTCAAACAGATTTCAATACCATACAACTAAGCTAGAAAAAATTCAAAAGAGGGCAGCAAGAATAATTTTGGACAAAACATATGACACACCGTCGGCTGATTTATTCAAAAGTCTTAAATGGATGACACTAGACAAACGTTTTGATTTCAGCCGCGTTATGATGATATATAAATGCGTCCATAACTTAGCACCTTCGTACCTTCAGGTGCACTTAGTTAAGCCTAGTGATGTACATGAACATCATACAAGGCTAATAGACAGTGGAAATCTATGTGTGCCAAGATTTCGCTCTGATTGTCACAAGTGCAGCCCAATCGTATCCTCTGTACTTGAATGGAACAGGCTAGATCATTCAATTAGATCAGCTTCTTCCATATATTCATTTAAGAGATTGTTTAAGCAAAGTTGCTATTTGTAAGTAACACACGAAATTCATTCTGGGCTTTATCATTCCTGTATAATAGCGCTTTTAATTGTTATTTCGGCATTCTGGTGAACTCTTGCTGTGGCATGTACTTTTTATGTTACTTTGCAATGTACAGTATGCTGGTATGTATCTACACTGTATTATGTCATCTTCTGTATATACGTTTTGCTATTTAATGTACATATGTTCATCAATATTATTCAGGGCTCCATGGAAGACCACTATTTATTGGTGAATGGACTACCCTGACAAAAGATTAGAAATAAATAAATAAATAAATAAATAAATAAATAAATAAAAGTCCTGAGTACTTCGTTAAAACAGGAGTCCACTGTACAGGGAGTACAATGTATTTTGTTTGAAAGGCCATTTCGTATTCATATGAAAGATAGAGAATCTTTTCCACAATGGCTATACTAGGATAACTGGGGAAAGAGCAGCCACACTGCTGCACTCGTGCAATGGCAGAGGGAGCTGGAGGAGGCTTACGGCATCAGTGATCGCCAACAGGCAGTGATGTCCATGGCAGAGCAGAGAAAGAAAGATGGAGTATAGTCCTAAAGATACAAATCAAAAGTTTGATGAATGATGACAGATGATGTTGCTCATCACAAACACTCTGTCAGAAAGGAAGGCCCACGCCACACTCTCTTTCCCAATGCACACTATGTGATTGTCCTATGCATGTGACTTTCCATGAACTGTCTAATGCTATGGTCAAGTATATTCTTAGGTGTCATCATCTTGCTTCAAATGACTATGAGGTACCCAATAATCAGACATTTCACCAAAAGTGGTGACAAATGAGATTCAAATATGAATTCCATTGTTGTTTTTATGTTGTTTAGTAAATAGAATACCAGTATACATATATACATTTTAGTCAGAGGCAGTTACCATTGCATGCTTTGTTACAGGCTGCTCCTGTTGAAACAAAGTCCTCAGAACTGGCAGTTATTTGTTATATTGAAATGTTGTTATAGCCTAAATATTGGGACCTGAATTTTTACGAAATTTTGTTTTAACTATGTTCCTTATAATGGGAGTGCACTGGCTTGATGCATAGGTATGCTCTGCATCAATGAAGGCCAGGTAAATGAAACCAAAGTGTGCTCATTTGTTCCTTACGCTTAGATTTGTAGTCAAATTAAAATCTAAATTCAATTCCGACTGTTCTGCAGGTGTGCCACTTTCACCCATCCGAAATGCGTGGCCGCCATTCGTCAGACCGCCCTCAACCATGACGGGAGCATCCTCCTTGCCGTGTGTGATGATGGGACCATCTGGAGATGGGATCGCATCAAGTGAAGTGCTGAAGGAGTGGTTGCCGACGTTCATAGACCAAGAAATCCTGTGAGGAAAAAAAAATCCTCATCTGTATCCGTAACAACAGACTTTTCACGCATCTTGGAGTGACAAAGAGAACTGACATCTCACAGTTTGTGCATTCCATATATGAATTAGTATGTCATGCACCTCAATGGGGAAAAGGAAGCAACACCAGTATTTATATTTTAAGGTAGATTGAGGCAAAGGTAAGGTATCTTGACCTTGTATGTCAGTTTTTCTTTGACATTATTGTGCAAGAGTCAACCTTTCGTGTTTCTTGGGGACTGTTACAAGAAATCTTGTTTTTTGCTAACTCGCTTTCAATCAAGTAGCAAAACTTTGAAGTGCATTTTAACAAAACACTTCAGACATGTGCCAAGAAAATGTAAAGAGTACAACTCATACACCTTTCTACAGGAAAATATAATGCAAAAAAGATCCCAGATTTTTAAATGTTTCTCACATATGTCCATTCATCAGTTGTTACAGTGGTTATATTGGTCACATGAAAACTTCAATGCTTCTCTGATACATTATCTATGAAGCACTCTGGTTTTCATAAAGTGGCACAAAATAAAGACTTTTTTATACATGTACTTTTTATGGTACAAAAGTGCCATCATATCAAAGATGTAGTTATTTTTTCCTTTAGCTTTGTTGTTGTTGGTGTTGTTTTTAGGGGGGTCTAGATCGAAGATTGATGAACTGGGGAAAATGTGGAGGAGGAATGAAGTAATGTAGAGCACAGAATTTTTGGTGCCAATTTACAATGATGTCCTAGATAAATACATAGCATATGACTAAGCCTCAATCGTGGGTTTGTGGGTTTATTTATTGACAAGAAGTACTTTGTAAGAGCTCCTCCGAGAAGAAGAGCAGGTGCTTTGTGGCTTACTCAGTTAATTTTTACTCATCCTGTTCATTCCACTTCTATTATAATTTGTTGATTGACAGACAGGAGGTAGTGGGTAAGTTAGACAAATTCTCCCCCTTTGACATGTGAAATTATGTACATTGTGAAAATGTAAATAAATCCTTTTGAAGGAAACATGCAAACTAATCTTATTTGCCTGAATTTCAGGGTTTTTTTCCCTTTGTCTGTCAGCCCTCTCAATCCATGGCAGACACAATCAGCCTCATAAAAGTCACAAAATCCCTCTGGGTCAATAGAATGCCCCGCACAAATCCTTCTCTTCCTTCTGCTCAATTCTTTTTGTGTCATGTTCGCACATCTGACTCAGTCGACTATGGTGTGCCAAGTTCGCATATTTTGCTCAAGCGCGCAACCCCGCCCAAACCCATCAATAGATCGCCAAAAGCCAGAACACAATGAAAGCTTCACTCACAATACTATTCCTGACACAGATGTCAACCTGGCAAAAGATTACACAAGTGTTGTCCTCTTATGGAGTCATTTGGATTTGTTGAGATGATTAACAAAGTTGTGATATATGTTTATGAGTGGTGTACCTGACGTATAGCAAAAAAATACAACTTGTAAGTCCTTGTCTGGTCGTAGGTACCCTTTAAAGGACAAATGAAAGTTAGACAGAAGTCATGACACTGCCTACAGATGAATTTGCTCCCAGGTGAGTGCAAATCATGTAGAAGATATGCAGGGTTTATTGTACGTATAAGTAGGCTTTGTAGTACAGAAATCAAAGTGCACTTCCAGTCCATGTTCAATTTAGATTTTTAGTATATGAATGAAATTACACAAATGGAAGGATGTAAACTTCATCCCACTTGGACATGAAGTTTCTAAGTTTTACAGTTTCATAGAACAATGATGTTGTCAAACCAGAAACATTCGCAGCATGAAACTTTTGTGAATTGTCGCTGACATTTTTTATGTGCTGTGTTTTGTGTAGAAAAAGAAAATAACTTGTGCTTGCATTATACTTTCATGAATCCTTACTCCTTGTGAAATTCGCAAAAGTTTCATGCGTGTGGAAATTTTTGGTTTTACAGTATGAGGACCACCCATTCAAATCAGATGAGGTAAGCCTGTTATTTCACCAGTCCATCATTAGTCTGCGCACAAATTCACAAAAATCACCTGTGGAATAATCGAAGAGCAAAACCTAGTGTCTTTCACGTCAAATCATGTGTTTTATGTTGCACTATCTCAACCATGATAACTTTTAGGGCTTAAGGTACATATATTGTAAGGTAAGGTATCGTAAGGTTTTATAGAGGCTTTATAGGTAAATAAGACCCCCCCCCAAAAAAAAAAAAAAAAAAAAATTATGATACATGAGATGTTGCCATTATCACCTGTAATTTATGTAATTCTCATGGAATTCATATCTACATAATTATGTACAGTTTAATGAGATCATGACATCACCATTACACCTCCTGTATACACCATATAGGCCTACTGTATTTGGGTTCATAATTTTAGTGAATTGCACAAGTTGAGTGCTATCCAATTTTGAACAAGCGAAAATATTTACTCTGATCCAGACATGAATGCGATGTGCATGCGTTCATTTCTCCATCCACTGCTGTACTCCACGGTCACAAAATTGTCTCTGTCTGCAAAAAAAAAATAGACTCGCCATAGAAATATATGGCATATACAGTGATTCATTAAAAGACACCACAGTATAATGTGAACAATTTCACAGCAACATCTGACAACATTATGGACAGATTTTTTGTGTATAATTACACAAGAAAATGTGAAATACCACCTTTACTCGTATATAAGTCCCTATTTTCAAATTCATGAAGGCCCACTCAAAATTTGAATGGCAAGTCACCCAAGTAGTCAGCTGTTGGATGCATTGACAATACATGTACTTCTACAGACATCGAACTTTTTCATCATGTGGCTGTATGTTGCACCAAACAAGTTTGTTGGATTCCTGCCATTTCTGGAAAAAAAAAAGGAAAAAGAAAACATGTGACTCATCCTGGCGTCAGTCAAACTTGCCACTCTATCAAAACACCCAATACTCACTGAACCAGCATTACACTCTTGCATTTCCATTCGAGTTCAGCCCTTAATATTGGTCTGACGCCCCACCCCCCACCCCACATCCAACTGTCGCTTACATTGCAGTGTTGCTACAGTATCCACCAGTACCCAAATCCTGTGTGAGGTTTGTGTGTCACCAATCAAAATACATAGTAGCCACAATGTGTCGTATCCCGATTTCCTTCATAATTCCGTATGTCCCCCAAAAAAATTACAACGGGACCCTATTTCAGGGTATGAAACTATAACTCATTGCCCACATCTTACAGAAAATTCCATTCGATTTGCTTCAGTGGTCAAAGAGGAATGAGGAATTTTGTTGAGCATATGTCGGGAATCTCTTCCCTCCAAGTTCTGTCTATTGTGTTCACACACGAGAGCATCCAAGTGCTAAACTTGGAAGAATCAGACTCATGACATGCTTTACAACAATCCACATTTCTCTGTGACCGCTTAACCAAATGGAATGAGGTTTTCTGTAAAATAGAGCTAAGATGTTATATTTTAAGACCCTGACGTAGCATTTAGACAGTTTAATCATATTGGGTGTTGTCAATGCGAAAATCTGATTGTAATTTTTTGGGGGACTCTGGGTGCGTTCGAGAGCTCTCCTAAAGCGAACTGTACCAGACCGTATCCGCGCCAGAGGAGCACCCGAACGCTCCTAAAGTGTACCGTACCATACTGTACCGAGTCAAAAGTGGACCACTTCCCGACGTGCTCCAAAAGTGTACCAAAGCGTACCAAAAGTTTGTTGTAAAGCAAGCGCGTATCATGCGCATACGTCACAATGGAAAGACATCATTTTCTTTGTTCGGGACAGCTGTAAGTTGTTCAAGCGCCAGGTGGATGACATTCTTGCTTCAAAAATGCGTGACCTTTCCTAAAAACAACTCGCGAGGTACGCTTTCTCGACAGAGTGCTCAAACGCTTCAAAACTGGCACAGTTCGGTACGGTACGCTTTGGTTCAGTTCGCTTTGGTTTGCTTTAGAGCGCTCGAACGCACCCTTACTGTACATGTAGAAGTGAATTTTGGAATTCAAGGACCCCTCCCCTCCTCCCCCCCCCCCCCCCCAACACACACACATAACACCACCACCACAACAACAACAAAAAACCAAAAAATACATGTACATTAAAAAGAAACAGGCCTAAAGAGAGTAGACCGAGGTAGGTAGGAGAGAAGTCTTCCGAAAGTAAATTAACATTTATGTCTGACTTTTCACAAATTGGATCAACACAGGGTAGTCAACCTCACGAGTCCATTCCGTTGGGACTAGCTTGCCAAGAAATCCAGATGTTTTCGATTCAGCAAGCGCTGAGGGCATTGACTGCTCAGTGACTGCCATTCCCCCTACTTCAATAGCTCAGACTTGCTTCTGTCTTGCCTTTACTAAACCACAGCCAGTCACATTATTATTATTTTATTTGGCAGAAAACATGTAACACATAATCAATTACAAAACTCAAAATAATCAATCAATACACTAACACAAAAATACCCAAACACTGAATGCAATTGACAGGGCTGCCAGGCATTGGGCAAAGTTAACTAAATAACTGTAGTCCGTGGACCGCCCTAACCTATATCCCTTCCAGGCGCATTCAGAGTTACAGATTTATGTGCCACTGATTATCATAATAAAATATTCATAACTGTACCTTTTAAATCTCTTACATAAAAATACAAACTATGTAAAAATCCTTATACAAACTGTATTTCACAATATCAAATCACAATTTACAAACTCATGATCACACCGATAAAAGCACAAATCCTGACAAGGAGGGTAAAAACTTTTGAAAGGGGATACAATTCGCATCTGAGTCTACCTACATGTGCATGGAAATCAGCTCTGTCATTTAGGAGTGTGTTTGATTCGACCACCCTACATTACCATATACATTGTAAGTGTAATAGATTTTAGTGCTGTGTACTAATGTTTAGTGCTACATCATCATCATCATCGTCATCATTTATCATCATTATCATTCTCATCATCAATCATACAATCATACCGTTTCCATTCTAATGACTATGGCAAAAAAAAAAAGATGTGTACCATGTATGCAGCTGTGAGAATGACATGTGATAAAATTAATTTAATGGTATTTTGAAGTGAAAGATATTCGTTTGACCATCTTTTGAAAATTTCATACTGCTACATGTATTATTAACTAGAGAAAACGCACATAAATTCATTAACAGATATCTGAATGATGATATTGGGACCTGAATTTTTACTGCGTTGTTACAGGAACTTCGTTATAACTGGAGTGCACTATACACACATGTAATTTACTTGGTTTTATAAATGAAGACCAAATGCAAACAAGAATTTGAATATCCACAACCAACTATGAGCAATATGTTTTCAGTTTATTTTTCATACACATATTTTTATAAAATGTAGTCAACTTTGCTTAAAACTTATGCTTTGGGACTGACAAAAAAAAAAGATCCTCTTCCAAAAATCAGAGGATAGCTCTCAAAATTACTTCCATCATTCCTCATGCAGTGGGAAGTGTGAAAAAACGCAAACGAAAATGTAGTCCTTGATGCAAACTGACATTTACTTGGAGTCCTAAGAGTCGGGGGGGGGGGGGGGGGGGGGGGAATTGCCAAGCACTGATTTTCTCAAATTTTTCCATCGTCAAGTCAAGTGAATCATGCAGTCAATTAAAGAAGAAAAATGTATACTGTATGAGCTGTAATTTTCGCGTACAGATATTTTCATCAGATGTTGTTTTCGCGAATTGACACTGATGCTATCATAATGCACTATTACCCTTGCGCATGGCGACATTTCCGGGTGTTGTTAAATTCATGGTCCAACAGTGATTTGCGAAAATAACAGCTTACCGGTATACAGTATTCTGACAAAATAACTTAAAATCTATGTTGCATATCCATTCACAAGATTGTTTTGTTTTTGGTTTCCTCTACAGGAATAAAATTGATAATGAAATCCATAACAGATTATCTTGGGAAATTAAATCTGCTTCATCAGCTAAATATCAATTTTGCAATACATGTATTTAAGTTGACACCTTTCATCTTTCTTAAGACGAGACACATTGCAATATACATAAACACATCAATCGCAAAATAATATGGTACTAAAAAGGAAAAAAGAGTCATCAATACTTTTTTTATCTTGACAATAAATACAGTTGTATGATTGTGATTTTCTCAATTTCAAGAAGACAACAGGAGTTGTCTTTAGCAAGCCAAATTTTCAACCAGAACACATCCAGATCAGCACACTATACATCGAAGTATAACTATGATTATGCACAGGCCTTTCAAGCAAAGTAACACTTCCGTGTACATGTATTTCCCTAAATCATTTTCAGGACCAGTTTCATCTTCCTCATACGATACCTCTGATGAACGTTTCTTGATTGGTTTTTTTTTTAATGTATGTGAAAATGAAAAAAAAAACTACATTCATGGAGGTCAACTAAAGGGGAATGCAAAGTTACCACGTACAAGTGAAACAGACTAAAGAAAATAAATGAGACTTTGCCCTAAATCATCCATTCCTATCATGACAAAACTTGATGACGCTCCTTTCAGATATCAGACATGAAGACACAAGTATCTATACAAACTGTCCTATGCACACAGGTAATTTCCTACAGATTACAGAGAATATATAATGAAAATAATTGCATACACGCATGTGCATGTAGAGAAAAGTATGAAATGACATGAAAATGGTGATACAAGACATAGAAACATTATGCATTAAGTTGCCAATTTGGAGAGCAGAGCAGCACACAGGCCGGAAGTGAAGACTGAGGTTTGGCTTTCTAATGGTACAAGCAGAAATATTCAATCAGCGACACTGGTTCAACTTGACAGTTTTTAAGAGGTGCTTCAGTCGAAGTGTTTTTTCTTCAGCTCCAGTAAGCATCATCCTATGAGCCTCTTGCACCTCATTCTTAATATCAACATTAAAATTATGATAATAATTGTGATTTACATAGCACATAACAATTACTCATCAATTCTCACAGCAGGACAATTTCCTTTTTGCAGACATTCTCGTTTATATTTTTCAGTTAAATACACCTAGCGCCTGCTACTTTTTGTGCACTTCAAAGACAATTGTACTAAAGTCTCCTGTGTTTCACTGACAGCAGATCCACAAAGAAAGGAGAAAGTGCAAACTTGATTTTACTTTGCAAATATGATGACATTCTGGGAAAAGAAAAAATGGATTTATTATTCTTTGATTCCCCAAACCCTGCATTTGTTTGTTTGTATGTCTGCAGTTTTGATGTTGGCACGCCCAGCTTAATATATTCATAACATTAAACTCAACCTGGGCGAAGTGTGTAAGGCTGCGGTTCAAAACGACTGACTCAAAAGGAGATTACGTAACTGGTGGTGTTTATAAACATTCGCGATCGTGCACGTGTGATCGCACACACATGATCATAAAACATGAAGACCACATTGTTAAGTGATTACATGGGCAAATTCGTAACAATGTCAACTGAACTTTTCATACTTTGGTGTACAATTTGTTGACTGAAGTCAGAGGAAAGTTGATTACATTGCCAGCAGTCATTCAGATTTTGTCAAAGGCATTTCAAAAAGTTTTGTATATTCAACATGGCTTATATTTCAAGAAGATGAGGTTTATATTCTTATTCGCGAAGTAACTTCAACCTTGTCACACAAAATAAATTAAAAGGGTTTCACCAACATACCAATTTATTCTCCATTATAATTCTGATTTTTAAAAATTTTATTACAGTTTTGCTTGGCGAGGTCGACAACAGTCATCTCAGTAGAATAAAGGACTGCCGTATCAAGTCCCCACATGCTAACATATTTGTGGCATCATCAGTGGAAGAAAACGACACAGAACTTTCACATGCTGCTGGCTTCACTGCATCGGAGAGAATCCACCTCGTCCCCAATAATGATCTTCACGCGACATCCACATCTCCCTTCAGAAGGCTCCAACCAATAGACATGTTGATCGATTGTTTAGCTCCTCCATGGCGCGCATGCAGGCATATACTTCTCAGGCTACATGCATGGCTCTAATTTGTGTTTTACTGTAGGCATGCAAATTTGTGAAGTCAAAACATTTTTTTTTTTTGGACTCCTGCAGAAAAGTTCAGTGTCTTGTTTGTTTCAGATGACATACAATGTCTTTGGCAGAACATGGTCTTCAAATTCCGCTGGCTGACTTGTGCAATGTGATTCAGCGAACAATTTTTCTAAAACTTCCTAAAATTTTCCTTTCAATATTACCTTAGATGCAATTCATCCTTAAATAATTTGCTACACATTCCATTACTGGATGGGGCCTACAGAGCCTGAAAATACACAAATATTCAGCACAGCATATGGTCAGTGATGGAATTCTACTCTGGAAATGTCAACACATTGGTTATCTGGTCACTATGTGAGTATTGTTACGCCTTGTCTCCACAATGGTTATACAGGTGAATACCTCGCATGTGTATTCTAAAATATGTTTTCACTCATTCTGGCTTTCATGAAATGCAACTAAACTTCTTTGATATGTGACACCACACTTCAATGGAGCACAGTCTTGGGTTCATCTCAGTCTAAGAAGGCTCTCTTTTGTTAAGTGTACAGGCCCTTTATAGTAGCAGGTAGTCCCACAGGGAAAATCACATTGCACAAGTCTTGAGATCGAGGCACGCATTCCTACCATCTTGGCTGTCCTGGCATCTGACACTGCTATATCTGTTATATGGAGAGAAGAGAAAAGCAAAATCAGCAAACCAGTAGTGGAGTATTTCTGGTGAAAATCAGGTCAATTACAACAGATTACTCGTTTCAATTGGTGTGAAAGCTATGTGGAATCTCCCACATTGTATCATTATGCCATGAACAGATGCTGCAGTACACACTCATAAATATTCTAAGGTGTCAATAAGCATCAACAATGCTATGTTCATTTTAAAAAAAAATGAGGGGGGGGAATTATTTCACGTACACATAAAATACCACTTACGTAGTAGAAGATCAGAGGGATATTAATTCACCATGAGGCACATTAGGTACACTCTACGAATGAATTTTTTGTCATGCAACTTGTTGGCTATCTATTATTATTTCAATCTGAAACATCACAGCATTTATTTAAATCGTCCTTGCCCACAGTGTATTAAATAGCCATGCTCACAAAATCTAAACAGAATTTTGCAAGATGCTAATATGAAATCCAAAGACACTCAACGATGACATAAAAGAAAATAAAGATGCTATGCCTTCAACCTTCACTAATTTGTGTGCCAAGAAGTTAATATTATTATTAATTACACTTCCGATGATTCATCAACTAAGATATATAGTGACAATGGAGGAGCTGTGATACCTTAACCCTAAAAAGACTGGGGGGGGGGGCCTAAAAGGCCCCCCCCTCGACATTTCGCGCGATTACTCAGCAACACGCAATGCTCTCGCCGCGATGCTCTATGACTTTTTTCTTTCGAGTTTTCCGCACATTTTGACACCAAATTTGTGATGCCCGGGGGTAGGGTTCTGAAGTTACATAACTTTTTGTACATGCACGTGAGACCGAAAATGGCTCAAAAATGTGATTTTGTGTACAAAGTCAATACAAATTGAGTTTTATCACATGGTTCATATAAATATGCTTATTTTTACTCTCAATGGCTAAAATCAATTTGTTTTAGTAGTATTATGCTTCAAAAAGGGCCTGCTACAAATTTTGCTGAAAAAAAACAAAAAAAAACAAAAGGTCGAAAAAACAAAGAAATACATAAGAAATTCATAAAACAATAAAATAAATAAGAAATTAATTTTGATACCGAATTTTTTTTCAAGTACATTTGCTAAGAATGCTACAAAGAATATCTAGACCAAAAATGAGCACTTTTGGAGCTTTATTTACTGATTTAGATAAAAAAGTCTGATTTCTCTCATAAATTAGCATAATTAATCAAAATAAAATAAAAGAAGACTATTTTGGAAAATTTAAATATACAATCTTTTAGATTACATCGCACACTACCATTGTGCAAATTTCCGCGGCGATCGCGCGATCCATGGCCGAGATCTTAAGGGGGGGCCCTTTAGGCCCCCCCCCCCCCAGTCTTTCGAGCTACCAAAATAGCCCAGTCTTTTTAGGGTTAAGTTGTATGGGCATGTGGGTGTCAGGATAGGTCTGGGCTCAATATCCAAGACAAGTTTCTGGCTCTAATAGTTATGTTTTTACACTAGAGATCATTCAATATCTCTTCTCTGTACCTCCTATTATTACTGGGTCCT
Organism: Diadema antillarum; assembly: GCF_040938485.1. Taxonomy (NCBI): domain Eukaryota; kingdom Metazoa; phylum Echinodermata; class Echinoidea; order Diadematoida; family Diadematidae; genus Diadema; species Diadema antillarum. The sequence continues at coordinate 62,130 of NW_027271967.1, read as the reverse complement.
TCAGTGCAACAGAACAGAAGTCTTGCAAAGAATGAATTTAGCCTTATCCGAAAGTGCATCCTACTTTCGAATACACTCACTACAAATTGGTTCTATACACACGTTAACAAATGATCAGGACTAATTAGACCCCACATTATCGCTGATGTTACCACATGAGAAAAAACACATTGCAAATACACTCACTCCTGCAATGTCGTCCCCTATTTCATCATCAAAGCCTTGGTCATCGAACGCCACATCATCGTCCTCGTTCTCCTGGCCAAATGTGACAGACTCGTTGATCTTGGCCGTCTCAGGCAGCTCGCCATACATCTTGAGGTTCCTGGCCTCGTCCACATTGTACTTGAGGATGACATCGGCTTTCTCATCCTGGTAGTCACGGAGACCAATGAGGATGATGTCACCCTGGTTGATCCATACCTGAGTTGCAACAAAACACAGGTCACTAAATGAGCCTGCTCAGCTTACAATTGACTGCACTATAAATTTTGCAACTACCAGTTGCTCTGAGTGTGACTCCAGGTTGGTCCACGAGGGGTTTTAGCATGTCGCTGCAACATGCTAAAATTCTTGTGCAACATCCTCAAAAGCCAGCAACATGCTATGCAACATCCTCAAGAATTTGCAACAAGCTCAAAGTAAAAGTATTCAAAAATGTGCAAAACATGTGCATACCATAAGAAACATCAAACTAACTGGTACATTTGTGTGCAAAACATGAGAGAGAACATTGAATGTAAGCAGCACGAAGAGAGATAAGCAGCAAAATATTGCGTACTACATACTCATTGTGTGCGCTCCGCGCATATTCAATTTCTGCAATATTCTCAGATTCTGAGCTTGCAACATGTTCAAATTTCAAGTTGTGGACCACCCTGGACTCATAATGAATTATGTCCTCAATTTTGACATTTATAAAAGAACCACAAAATTAAAGTTTCAGTTATGTCGTTACACCAAATGTGTGACACAGCACTGATATTTCTTTGCCAGAAGCTATACATGCACTTCCTCCAAGTTTCCAGATTTTAGCTATTTTTTTTTCTTTTTAATCATGAGGCCTTGATGTCAACTTAGTCTTACTTTTTTTTCTTAATTTCTCTCTGATGTGAACTTCGTCTTACCTTCTTTCTTAATTTCCCTCTGATGTGGCACAATCTTTTCTTTCCATCGAAGCACAATGCCTCTAATCTGCCATTTCCAAGCATTTTGATGACCTGTGCATATTCTGCAGATATCATAGAAAATGAAAGGCTATAATATTCAAAATGCACAAATGATTGCAAGGAAAGAGGACATCAAATTGCTGCATTGCACCTGAAATTTTCAGAACTTTTCACTGTTAGACATTTTATTATCAACTTGACCATGAAAGAATGACTTTCCCAAATATTTGTCAAATGTCAGGCTTACATGTGTACAAATTTGTACCTGTGGTATGGCAAAGAGAAGGCAAGCAATCAGTATTTCTACCATTAAATTTTTACATTAGCTGTAAGATACAGCTTGGAAATGATTTGTTGGGGGTATTTATCTATTTTTATCTACATTTTTTAATGCTTTTTTTTTTCCAGTCAGAGATTTATGCATAAGTGTGCATGGAATTGTACACAAATCCAGAACCTCAGTATCAGCATTGGTTTCATACCTGGATGGCACCGAGCAGTTCTTGTGTACTCGCCTTTGGGGACAAAGACTGACCATCACTTACATGCAATTAGTTATTGCTTAATAGTTTTACATCTATACAAACTGTAGCTATGTAGAGTACTTTGGGAATTTGAATACAGGCCATTGAATTTTAAGTATTTATTGACCAAGCATCTTGTCACTCTCTTCAAGCCTAGTGGACAGGGAACAGAATGCAAGAAGATACTAAATCAGTATTTTGGACATGTTGAGCTCAAGCATTATCAATACCACCATCATTCTTTAAACACAGTTCTTGATATCAAATGTTACAAACCTGAAGATTTAACAATGTTTCTTTTTGATACTTTTTTTTTTGGGGGGGGGGGGGGGGGGGGGGGTGTGCCTCCTTACCTTGACCATCCTCCTTGAACACCAGCTCACGCTTCTCTGATTCATTCTCATTCTTTCCCCTCCTCCTGTTTTTACCTCCCTTTCCTTGGAAACAGAAAGAAAAGAGTACATAAGCATAAATGAATGGAAAATGTACACTTGAAATAGAATCCTCCTACATTTAAATGTCGGTAACCGGTATCAATTATTCACATGGTTGTAAGGAATATTTTTCTGTGCAGGCTGTATGAAAAGTCATATTTGTTTTGTTTTGTTTTTCAGGCTAAGGGGTCTCATAAATAAACATTCTATCAAAGCAAGAAGATATCAGACGACTAAAACAAATTCACTGCTTGTATAAAGAACTTCCGCAGATTTTTACTCTGGACATTTATGATTCAAATTACTTCAGCAGTACACACAGTACCGGTACACACACTACAGACTGGTATAGTAGTGTAGTGTAAAGTCTGGAACGGAATGACTGTCCATACATCCATTTACATGCAATTATCAATGCACTAGAGTACACTGAATCAACCCTTCTAAATGAAACAATAATAAGTTCACAGAACACTGAAATTGTAGGCCTACATTAAGAATGTAATTTACCCAACTTGTACGGGTAGTAGTACTAGTACATGTAGTAGTAGATTACATATCAGTTCGGGAAACCCACTCACAAGGGGGGCCCCTCCTTATAAGTAACCCGTCCCCCTTATAAGTAACCCCGTCCCCCTTATAAGTAACCCCCGGGGCACCCCTTATAAGGAGTCTCCACGCTTTTTTGCAATGCAACGCGAAAATGAAAGGACTGCGGCAATTCGCTTGATTATGTCCATAAAGCTTCACAAGTTTCCTAGTTACTCACGAAATTTGAGCAAAATCGGTTTGAGGCATCATATCTAAAATCATGGATTTAAATGCCATGTCAAACGACCCATGCGAATGCTGAAATGCGAGCGATTACTGGCGTGAGTGTCGCCAGGCGCGGCGGCGCGGCAATGCTTGAGTGCAGACGTGGCGACTGACTCAGTCGCCACGTCTGCACTCAAGCATTGCCGCGCCGCCGCGCCTGGCGACACTCACGCCAGTAATCGCTCGCATTTCAGCATTCGCATGGGTCGTTTGACATGGCATTTAAATCCATGATTTTAGATATGATGCCTCAAACCGATTTTGCTCAAATTTCGTGAGTAACTAGGAAACTTGTGAAGCTTTATGGACATAATCAAGCGAATTGCCGAAGTCCTTTCATTTTCGCGTTGCATTGCAAAAAAGCGTGGAGACTCCATATAAGGGGTGCCCCGGGGGTTACTTATAAGGGGGACGGGGTTACTTATAAGGGGGACGGGTTACTTATAAGGAGGGGCCCCCCTTGTGAGTGGGTTTCCCGAACTGATATAGAGATTGCATTTACAATAGGTGAAACACACAAAAAATTCAAACATGATACATGGCGGCACATGCCATGTCATAAACTCATTTAACGTTAACGACGTCGGTCATAAACTCATATCATTCACATTAGGGCCTACCATAAAAAAATTAGATTCTAATGTAGTAATAAACATGATAAATGATTACAATTCCGTGACTCAACAACACGTACGCAACTTGCAGGTGGTACAGGTAGCACACTGTGAAAGTAGTATTGTACCACCACAATGCCCCCAATGGCGTAACTGCGACCAGCAGCCCCAACGTACAACGTACAGTGTTGGGGCTGCGCCGTTTTGGCCTCGATATTTTAATGTTGTACCAATCGGGTGCCGTTCCGGCGCTGTATTTCCTTAATTTTTCAACAAAAACTACTGGGAATACTTACATGGGTGGACTAAACCTAAATGATTCACATCGGCGACTGTTTGATGCATTTCATTGCTTATGATGCAGAAAATGCTGTCTTATAAGGCAAATATCTTCAGCTCACCGATGCTCACTAAAACTCACAATCACTTGCACATGCGCACACAATGCATTCAGTGCAGTGCATTGACAGCTGTATTACTCGCTACATGATGCATATTCACCGTGCGATGATGCATTATTCATATCCTTTTGCGTCCGTAACGTTGACGTCATTGTTTACGCATGCGTAGATGCATACTGATGGATATACACGTTCAAAATAGCAGCAAAGCTCTCCACTAGGGCAGACCACCTACTCCTAAAAAATGTGGAAAATTATTCAGTTTCCAGATAAATGGTGAGAAGGACCAAGGCAATGGGGTAGTGTATATTTCATTTTATATTGTCACTGTGTTTATGATGGACATTTAGCCATGGTTTATTTGTGAATTTGCCGTATATGTGGCAATAGGGAGTTGTTCGTGATTCTCACTTGAACGAAACTGCGGGGTAGCCGCCAGGACCCCGCCGCAGAGCGGCGGGTCTCCGGGGCTACCAATGGCGATACCTTTTTGTGTGAACTAAGCCCTGGTAACTTTACGATCCCCATCCGGCCCCAGATCCAAGCGTGCCTACTACTAGTACTACACCACCGACCACTGTTAATTATCTACTGACACTACAGTACTGTAGCGCACAGTCTCTGTAACGTTTAGAGATTCTCTGTAACTTGTTAGGACGTGAGAATGAGTTTCCCAACGCGACGTGAACACATTCAATATGGCACGTTCGATTCACATAGATTCTACGTGAAGAAGTACCTATTTTATGACGGAGAGTTAAATCATAATCATACAATATGTCTGGAAGTACTGTACTACTGTATATTTTACTATCTACTGCAAGTAAATTGGTAAAATTTTACTCATCAGACAGTAAATTTACTAGAAACCAGACCAGATCTAACGTTAGTATAATTGTGCCATCATCACAGGCATCGATAAGCAAAATGCAAACTGTTCCTAACCAGACCTCTGCCACATTCACGACATTATCTTCGAACTATTGTAACAAACGCTTACCTTTGTTTTTGGGCATAGTGTGTATTTGTCGTAAAACAACTGATCAAACTTGGAAGCAAAGTCTCAGGGTGTTAACCAGAGTTTGACGTTTTATTTCTGTCAAATAACCTCACAATGCGTAGCCTAGGTAGAGACCTACGGAAACACGCAGTAACTGTCCGTAGCTCGTAAGTAGCTAGCTAGAGCGGATAGAATGAATGGATTTCCGTATGTGTGCGTACGCAAACGAGTACCCGTGTAGCTAGCAATACTGGTTGCGCGTTGTATCACACCATGTAGCTACAACACCATGATTACACCAAGGCAGTCATTGATCAGACACAATACACATTGCATGCAGTGCACTAGTGAGCACACGTGAGTGTTGACTGGTATTGCGCGCGTTTCTGCGTTACAATGGAAATTCGTCATCTTTGACTCTCAAAGCCTGAGGTTTGACGCTCTATTAATGTAAAGACCATGCTCAATCAGTTGGATATTTAATAACTACAACGTATGGCTAACAGCAATATCATGCTTTCATTGCGCAAGAAAAGTTTGCTCGGTATTGTGGGCATGGATTTCCTGGGTGATGCATGCGCTCATATTTTATGGAAAATATAGGGAAACTGCCAACATACGAATAAATCTGCAAGTCACCAGCATTGGTTGTAATTTTATGTTCGATAGAAGTATTCTCCATAACTTTGTGAGGTTTTAAGTCTTATTGCTCTCATGGATTTTGCTTCCGGCAAGGATTTCATATAAAGTAATACCGTAATAATCTACATCATGTCTTTGTCTTGAGATGAAATCAGAATTAGAAAAAAAAACTGTAAAGTTACTGAAAACAGCCTATCTAATTAAAAAGCGGGCCAGTGGAGCAAAAAATAAAAATGGAGTCAAAGGGACCTTATATATTACGAAATGAAATGAAATAAGATTTAAATAAATTCAAATTGAATTATATTCGATCAGATTAAATCGAATGTATAGTTGATATATAGATTTATGAATTAGATTATCCTAATTCTCCCCGTCTTCAAATGTATGTTCATATACACTTTGAAATATATTGATTCTTATATTATTGTATTTGAAATAGATATTTGAAATTGAATTAGATTTGAAATGAATTGAATTGAATGAAGATTTGAATTTGATTAATTGTTGTTGTTTTTTAACATGATTGTACATAGGTTAAAAAAAATACCTGCTCTGTTAGAATATCCAAACATGAGTGGTAGGCCCTATAGGCCTATAGTGCAATTTAATAAATGTAGATAATTTACAGATGTGTAATATATACGAAAAGATAGATAATTATGCAACATACGGTTGATGTGATTCGAGGCCCGCTATTGGTAGGCCTCAAAGCTACCGTGGATTGATGTATACGTCCTTTCCAAAATCCAGTGTCGTCGTTTAAAAAGGCACCAAACGTTTATATTGTGGGTAAGGAAAGGAAACAGATGGTGTAAATGTATAGCTATGGAGAAAAGAAAAATTGGATAAAGGGAAATGCATTTATCACACCTGCATTGTAAACTCTTCCTTATAATCATGATGTTCCCTCAACCAACCTTCCTTGTATGCCACTTTGCACATAATTATATAGGCCTACATAAAGTGATGTATGGTGTTTTCAGATGTCATAACCGGGACAATTATTGTTCCTCCATTTAATAGCCATAGCGACACAAAGCAGATAATTATGTCAATCATCAGTCAGAATCTAGCCTTTACTATAACCTTTAATAGTTTCAAAGGGGAATTAAACAGAAATTGAGTGAATTGAGCGATAGAACACATCAGTGAAGTTTAAGGAAAATCGGACAATCCTTTCAAAGAATCTGTATACATGTATGAATTTTAAAGTTCCAGTGCAGCCGTGTATTCCAGAAAACTTCAGTTCGTGACATTATTCGTCACAACAATAAAAAATGGATAAACGATATAGAGAATTAAAAAAATTTTTTTTTTTAAATGAGTAGTGTACATTCCTTCGACTTGTTAATGACATTATATCAAGGGTATATTCCCCTGCTTTCTGAAAGAGGTAACGCTAAGTGGAAATATGTTGCGTTTTCCTTACGTTTTCTTTGAGTGATTTTCCATACTACGTATACAGTCTTCTCGTCCATTCTATGGCTTCACCTAACCTTTAATGCTCATAACTTTTCAACGGATTGTCCATTTTTTTTTCAACTTGACTTGTTTCTCTTTTTTACAGGATATATTGGCTTTCATTCTCCTTCATGCCATTTGAGCACTCTGACTGAGTGCTAAAAAGGGCATTATGAATACCCTCGATAATTATCATTATCATCATTATTCAAGGACGCTTCATAACATGGACAAATACCCCGAGAGGCGAGAGATGACATGACCCCAGACCCAGTGGCGGATCAAGAGGGGCCCGGGGCGCACTGATGGGCGCGCGCCCCCTCTATATTTTTTGTTAAAACAAAAGAAATAAAATGAGATAATTTTGTAAAGGCGCCTCCCCTTTACCGGAGTTTCTGGAGTCGCCCCTGATACCCCTTATTCAATCTATTCAAGTCTTAGGGGAATGTTTATCATTTCTCTCTTCTTCTTCTTTTTCCTCTTCTTCTTCTTCTTATAATAATAATAATAATAATAATAATTATTATTATTATTATTATTATTATTATTATTATTATTATCATTATTATCATTATTATTATTATTATTATTATTATTATTATTATTATTATTGTCATTATCATTATCATTATTATCATTATCATCATTATCATTGTTATTATCATCATCATCATTATTATTGTTATTATCATCATCGTCGTCGTCATCATCATCATCATTATTATGCATTCATCCTTATCTTTATAACTTTCATGATTATAATTCTAAATGTATTATGACCATCAAAGTGTAAAGATTGGTTACAATAATCATAAAGATGATGATCCTCATAATATGCCAGCTATATCAGACACCTTTTAAAAAGATTCATCTTCTCATAAATGAGATGTAGTTTAGGAGTTAGTTTCCATGACTTGATTCCCTCGTATAAAACGTGTGTGTGTGTGTGTGTGTGTGTGTGTGCGTATCTCTCTCTATAAGCAAGATTATAAATCTCATCCTTGATATCATTATACTTCTCATGTCATCAACAGGGATGCCAAGTTCAAAAAAAATTTATGAGTGAGATTTTCATGACTCGGCATCTCGGCATGCGAATGTGCGCGAGCGAGGGTGTGGGAGGGGTTTTTCCCCCCTGTGGCCTCCCACGGTAGGGATCTTTTTCAATTTTTAGCTCTTGATGGTGCGATCAGGTGCATACTTAAGTGATTATTTTTTACTTATTTTGAAAGACAAAAGGGAAATATACCTTCAATTGCAACTATCACTTTAATCTTTTGAGCTATATGCTCATTATTATAGGCCCAAGTTGCAGACTTCGCCCGATGCGTGAGAAAAATTGGTGTCATGCGTGAGATCGTGAGATGGCCCCTAAATGCTTGAGTCTCACGCAGAATGCGTGAGACTTGGTAGCTCTGCATCAATTCTGATGCCACAATATTCAAAAGGTAACCATATCGATCGGGAAGACATGCACAAACAATGAATAATAACCATTGATGTGATGGATACTAGTTTTTCTCTTTTATTTCACCTCAAAATAGGGGAAATTTGGCGAAGATTTGTATTACTAGTATTATAAATATATATCTATATAAATATATATATATATTTATAATGTGAGACTTGTGAAACGATGACAGCGAAATCTTGACTTTTTAAGCACATAACAAACGCTGAAACTACGATAACCTTCTTATCTCACATTCAACTTTGCTTTAAAGTCCTAACAGTTCTGTCTGTCTGTTCTCAAGATTTGGCAACAATACTCGAATAATTTGAACATGCGGGCATTTCACGTAGCCGGTAGGACCTATAACTTATGTATTTTTGTACGATATTCTAGCTAAAACAAAAGATAATGCCCCTCCCACCCATCCACCCCACCCCCCCCCCCCCACCCACACACACACGATCTCACAAACACTGAAAACGAGGAAAAAACGACTAATGTAGGGACAAAGATTCTCTCTCTTCATCTCCACCTATAGTGATTGGTGACTTGAGTATACATCCACTTGATATGTCGTATTGTTTGGACAATATTTCCGAAGCCATTACCCTCGTCAAGCGTTTGCTTATAAATAATCATGGTCTCCTTGCATGTATATCTGTTATATTTAAAGTTGCTTAATTTGTCTTTTGAACGGCAGGTATATAATTTGCATAAATGCATAAAATAACACCTGCTCGTTTTCATTTTTCATTGTTATGGAATAATGTCGGACATTTTATTTTGAATCAGTCATATCTGCTTCAATTGTTAGATTTGAACAATATAATTGTACTCTATCAATTCTTTCAGTTGACTTTGTATTACATCTATGTTTGAAAAAGAAATTCAGAAATGAAATCAATCAATCAATCAATCAATCAATAATTATTAGTGAATGATGCTAATCTAATTCATCATTTTTTTTAAAGTATTCAAAAATGTGCCAAAAAAAGGAGTGTGCTATACCTGAACTCACAAAAGATATCGGGTTTACCTTATTATGGAAATACTGTTTTCATAGGCCTACATGCAGCGATAAGAAATTATATACAAACTGTACATGTATTTTTAAGCGACCTTTTCAGAAGTAAAAACATGTTTTTAGTACTACATGTATATGTTGAGTCACTCCGACCTTCAAAAATAATTCAGACTACCGCAATGGTAGTTTGAGATAGATTTTTTCAAAATCATAATTATTATTGGGCAGTGGAGGAGGTGGTAAGAATATGTACCTTTATAGGAAATTGAGAGAGTCTCCTATGAATCAACTACAATATATTCAATACTGCTTCATGCTAAACATTATAATATTTTGGATAAAATGACGTCTCTGCTTTTGACGGCATTTCCATTTTAGTCTTGTACTATTTATGAAATGACGTTGCAAGGCAATTGTGATATCACAAATAAATTCTGACATCACTCGCTGTTTCGAATGTCAATGTGAAATGTATATATACAACAATTTCTAACAATCAAAACAATTGTGATATCACAAAGCAATTCTGACGTTACGCGCTGCTTCGTCGGTCACGAATAATAATAATAATAATAGCTTTACTTGTATAGCGGACAGGTCCACTTTTCAGTGCTCATGGCGCTTCAAAAATGAAAAGATATCATATATTTACATGCATATACATATTCAAACATTTCAACAAAGAAGAAAATGGTAAACAAAAACAAATATATACCAAATAAAGAATACAACATATACCAATTAAAAATACAATATTGATCCAATATTAATGGCATACATCAATTACAGTCCTCAGTATGAAAGGAACAGATAAGTTTTAAGTTTGGATTTGAATGACTCTGTAGATGACAGTTCCCTTAACTGAAGAGGTAACTGATTCCACAATTTTGGTCCCATAACGGAAAAAGCACGATCACTATACCCATGTTTTACTCTGGGTGTTTGGAGTAAGAATGTATCTGATGATGAACGTAGCCTTCGTGTCGGATTGTATTTTTGAACAGAATTACTTATGTATATGGGGGAAAAAGAATGAACTGAATGATGTACTAATAACAGAATCTTGAAAATAATCCTTTTTTCTACAGGTAACCAATGTAAGGAACGGAGAACTGGTGACATGGAATCAAACTTATTAGTAAAATTTGACAATCGGGCAGCAGAATTTTGCAACCGTTGAAGTTTTGTGACATCTTTTTTTGGAAGATTACACAATAATGAATTCGAAAAATCCAACCGAGAAGAACTCAAAGCATGAATAAGTATCTCAGCTGCAAATTTAGACAAATATTTCCTTATGAAACTTAAATTACGCAACTGATATCGAACATTCCGCTGAATATGAGTACAGATGACTTCGAAATGACATTTCCTGATCAAATATGACACCTAAATTACGGGCTGTTTTCGACGGAGTAATGCAAGTGGCAGTGCTACCAATGTTGACATGACAATCCACATGACTGATAATCAACTTTGCTTAACATATGCTTTGATCCCAATAACAGAAACTCAGATTTATTATCATTTAGTTTAAGGCCATTGAATGTAAGCCAGATTTTCAGGTCTTGCAAACATGCTTCGAGTTTTGCGATGGCGGATGACAATGAAGACACAGTGGGTTTAAAAGACAAATAAAGTTGTATATCGTCCGCATAACAATAATAACTAATACAATGCTTGCGAAATACTTCACTAATTGGTTGCATATACAGAGAAAAAAGCAGCGGGCCTCCAACAGAACCCTGGGGTACACCAAACTTTGTTATAGTTTTACAAGAGGTAATAGAATCACCAATTCTGACATAATGAGATCGATCACATATAGTAGGATATAAACCAATCAAGAACAGTTCCTTTGATGCCCAAATATCTCAATCGTTGAATCAGAATAGCATGATCGACTGTGTCAAAAGCTGAGCTCATATCAAGCATGATAAGAGCAGTGATGTTACCACCATCTAATTCTCTGAACACAATATCTGATGTTGACTAACTGTGTTTCTACACTATGACCAGGCTTGTACGCAGATTGAAATGAATCAAGCAATTCATTATCTTGCAGATACGTTGTCAGTTGTGAGAAAACAACCTTTTCAAGCAATTTACTTAAATAAGGTAAATTTGAAATTGGGCGGTAATTTTTTAGACACTCCTGATCTAAGCCTGCTTTTTTCAAAGTTGGATGAACAACTGCTTTTTTACACACCTGTGGAACTACACCTAATCTCAGGCTAGCATTTATGATTCTTGTGATAACGGGTGCTAAAACTCTGCCACACTTCTTAACCAAATCTGTTGGGATTGGATCAAGTTCACATGATTTGTTAGGTGAGTTCTTAATAAGCTTTTCTATCTCATTAACAGTGACAGACTGAAACTCACTCAATTCTGACTTGACTTCACAAACAATGTCATTTGGCTGTTCACAACAAGTTGGGAAACTTGGGAAACGAAATCAATTTAATGAAAATAAAATGGCACAAATAAAAACAATTAGTTGTGACATAATGTAATCGCACCCTGCTTCATACCCTTCGTAACATCGCATCCACCAATTCTTGCCTCATATTTTCTCCTTCTTTGTTTAAATTTTTGATCCCAAATATAAAAGAAATATATAGCTTCTGGTTAAAACTATGGGTCTCGGTATCTTCAAAAGACGTGACAAGTACTATTTTGGAGTCCCCTCTGCCAACAGTAGTTTTAACCAGAAACTCTCAAGGCAAAATGGTTTTGGCTTGTTTGTTTGTTTGTTTTATTATTTTGTTTCGTTTTTGTTTGTTTGTTTGTTTGCTTTTGCACACAAACTGTTATTTCACGTCTTTTGTTAGCTTCGGGCATTTTTGATGTAACAAGTTAGTAGTCGAGAAGCAGATAGCAGTGCTCTTGTGATTCTCCTCTGTTTCGAAAGAGATACTAGTATACCGCCACCTTTTGTCCCCACAAACCATGCATAAGTCGTCCATTTTGTGGAGCGCAGTGAGTGAAGAGGCTACGGGTGTGATACCAGTCAGCGCGCTACCAGGCCGAAGAGAGCGAGATCGGCACGGCAAGCACGGGCATTAGCTAGCGAGAGCGATATAGATAGGCAGAAAGTCAGCCTATTATAACGGTGTGTGTGATCGGTGCCATGCATGTGAAATCATAACCCGAAAAGTCGTTGACACCACCTTCTCCCCGGACGTAAATACCATCTCACAAAATTTTCCTAGGACTCCATTCCAAGATGCCGCTACACCAGCTAGCGGACCCGTGGCAAAAAGTGCCAGTCAAGCAGCTTGCGGAGGTATGATATTTCATATTATTTTTCTAATTTAGAAGGTGCATGTTAAAGAGTTCGCTATTTTGGTTTGGTGGGTCATTGTGGCCTGTGGAATGTGTATAAACCTACACCGGAAAACGGGATCACCGTTGTGTTTAGCGTACCTCATCCTCATCGGCTCACCAGCCAGCCAACCCAGGGCAGAGTTTGAGTGCTACCTACCTGTCGGTACCAGGAGTTGCACGACCACTCCAGTAATAATGCTTCTGCTGTACGTGCAGAATCAACATTTGATGTGGGACCATTTTTTAACTAGCTTGTACTGCCATGACTACACGTAAAATCACTAACAGTTAGTGTCTCGGTCTGCTTGCCCGCTACCAAATGTGGCCATATACACAATTACACAGTTGACCTAGAACAATTTTGCCTAACTAGAGTCTAGTATAGTACTATGACAGTGCAAATAAATTCTTCAAAAAATAGTAGAACTGTCTACAGTTAACCTAATAAACCTCAAAAAGGAGAAATGCAAATGGAAGAGTTACTTCAGGGTTGGAACCGCTAGCTGGTATCTTCTTAAAAATCAAATTATTGTTTTAAAAAAACCCAACTTATCGTATTAAAGTCAAATATCAATGTACCAGTATTTTTTTACTATTGTAAATGTTGGATTGATTGGAAAAAGTGATCAAGGGAAACGGAAGAATGTGTGTCGCCATTAATTAGATCCCTACTTCAATACTGAGCACATAATGTCTTTATCCACTTGGATTACCTGGAACTAGACCAAGCTTGACACTCTTGGAACATTCATTGCTGTATTACACAGAATTTCAAGGATAGGGGGTCTAGAGCTTGTTGGTAAATTTTATTACCAATGGAGCGAAAAGCTGTTGGCAGCTGTGCATATCATCCAGGGATATTACTGGTATTATAATAACCATATTTCCATGGTACAATGTGTGTGTGTCCAACTACCAAGTGGTATTTAAAAGTTTGATGTGATTTTGGGCAAACCACATTAGGGCCTATGTACTTGCCTCCTTTTCCAGTATGTTGATGTGATCACGAAAAAAAAAAGATGAATTCAAAAAAAAAAAAAAAAAATCAGCTGTTGAATGGTAGGCCCTACTAAATATGTATGTGAATGTTGATATTTGTCTAAACAGAAACAGTAATGATCATCATTCTTTTAGTTTTATCTTCATCATGAAATATGTTGATAGTATGTCACCCAAGTATCATAGTGGACCATGATTTTTTTCCCTTCCTTGGTTTTTATGCAAAACTCATCTTTTCTTCTGAATGAGAATGTACAATATAATTACTAAAATATCAATGTCCTTTGTGAGTTTCAGAACACATGCACATTTTGTATTTAAATGAATTGAACCTGTAATTGGAAATTGAATAAAGTTATTGACAATCTTGTTCAACTTCAATTCATCCTTGACTAACAAAATATCTGTCAAAATGACTGAAATCTTTACAGGAGTGTGCTCACCCAATTCAGTATAAAAGAGGCATACAGTTGAACCTCTCTTATCCGGCCTCCCTTTATCCGGATCTCTCTATTATACGGACGCAATCTCGCCGTGATTTTTTTTTTTTTTATAATTACGGGAGGAAAGGGGGATTCCCAACTCCTTGAGAACTCCTACACAAACACACATGAATTACATATACTTGATACATTTCTTAATAATTATTTAGGTAAATCATCCTAAGAATTTATAAAAGAAAATGATTTCATTCTTGCAAACACGAACCTCTATTTTGGGGTCTGTTCCCGAGTGTAACAATGAAAAGGTTGCAGTATACACATCACTACATGTGGTACTACAATGGGCTACATCAGTACATGTGCATGTATGTACATGTATAAAGCATCGAGTCTCCCGTATCCGGCCAAATCCCTTATCCGGATGAGCCCCGGTCCTGACTTGTCCGGATATGAGAGGTTCAACTGTATGTGTTACAGCATCAGTAACTTCTTTTTGAAAAGAAAAATAAGTTTAAGCTTTGTTACAAAATCACTCGATGTACTAAATCCCCTCAGGGTGTAAAAAGCAAACAAAAATAATCATCTCAAAATGATAAAATGCAGGATGACTGCTTAAATATTATCCGACAGATTTGACACAAAGACCTGTATTTTTTAAGATTATATTTTTTGTGTTCCCTCTCCCTCTTTTCTCTGATGGATTCCCAAATCTAACATATGGCATGAAATAGAAGTCCCTTGTGTGAGAGAGCCTACAGCTATAGTATGCACTTCACATAGAACCCCACTTCACTGTTCACTAGAGAACAGAATCAACACCTAGTGAAGGGCTCAGCAGAACATGTGCACCCTTAAAGAGCAGTAGAGAAGATATGAAGCAGAATTGACCTACATGTAGAAGAAGTTTCTTTCTTATCAACAGCTTGATTATAAATGGTGTCAGCAGCTTTTTGAGATGATCGTAATGAGCGGGTTAACCATTCACTGTTTATACAAAGGCAAAGCAGCAGATATTCACCAAACAACAAGTAAAAAAAGACTTCATTGTATGATTGCAATGTGGGATTTGATATTGATGATATTTATTGTGTGCTATAACTACAGACATCCGTCTTTTCGCTGGTCTTTAAAAGTCTGCTGTGAGTAATTCCATCACATAAACACAGTCACACCTTCAATCTTTGAGGCCACCTGTTTGAAATGGCAGCCTCCCCTGTGGACAGGCTGCTCAGCTCAGGGCTGTGACAATATCCACACTGTCATTGTGTATTCTGTACTAGCTGTCCGGCTGCATACACAGCAGCTATTGGTTCATACGTAGCTTGGAGTAATGAGTGAATATATGCCTGCTGTAGTAGGTCTAAGGGGGAAAAAGATAAGAGGGACTGTTGCAAATTACCTTCTTCATTTTGATAATAATGTCTTTATTTCTGGAGTGAAAATTTTTTTCTTTATATTTGTTTTTTATCTCAGTAGAGCTGCATTATTATTTTTTCTTGTTGCATGAAAAATACAAAGTTCCTTGATCTATTACTGAGATACTAGAGACATATACACTGCAGTTTTCCATGCCTACTAAAGGAGCTGCATATTGTAGGTCATAGATACCCTTCACAGGCTGCCCATAAAAAAGGGAATTTGTATGAGTTCTTTTTGGTATCATTCTACTATTGTAACATGATATATTGTTGAATGGATAGCCTGATTTTCCACAAACTGTTGCTGAGTATTTCACATATCATTCGGCATTCATTGAATCCAAGTACATACATATGTGTGTCAGATTTTGTGTGTTAACCGGTTGAGGACAGGCTTATTTTGCTACAACACTCATTTCCCACAGACACCTGCCGGAGTATAATCGGGACTTGTCCTCAACGGGTTAATAAACCACAAAAATTTCGACAAGTATGCAGTCATCTTTGATTGTTTGGATCCACCACACAACCATGTTTGTGAGCTGCTGCTGATTTTAGTTCTTTGTTTATTTACAAGTGCTCAACAATGCAGGCTGTTTTACAAATACGTTGCTGTCTTTTTTTGTTCCTTTTGCAGGGAAAGAGCCATGAAGAAATGCTGGACGTCAGTAACAGTCATGTAAGTATTATACCATCTGTCGTCATGGTTACCTAAGAAACAAAACAATAAGGGATGCATTGTGCACACACAGACAGTATTAAATTAGAGTATTGTATTTTTTGCTTTGATGAGACGTGGTAGTATTGACAATATTAGTATGGTAACAAAGCCAACTGCTGGCTGTATATTATATTACCTCAAATAGCATTTAGAATTGTTTAGAAAAAAACTTTTGTGCTGCATCAGGGGAAAAAAAAAGTGAACACAAATGCAGTCCCTTTACACATAGGCGACTGATGACTGAGAGTTTCTGCACCGCCAAGAATTTGACCTCTCAGATTTTGGCAAGCTCCCAGTTACCTCGGGATTACTCAGCAATAATATGAAAAGTATTGTAATGTTAGAAACTGTATACCTCATGGTATTAAAGCACATGATCATGAATGTTGGACAGTTTAATGCCTTTTGCTGATAGTGTTAATTGGTTTTAAAAAGGTGTAGGCCTACCTGTGTAGTCTTTGAAACATTGGCTAAATCTTACAGCCACATACAACTGTACCCTCTTAATGGAGCATGCAGTCCAGCCTAACCAAAAAAATGCTGGAGGAAAGCTGTGTTGAATCTTTCCATACAAATAAAGAAATCAAAGTGGAGTGAAATGATTGATTTAAGGCTTGTAAATGAACATTGTATTCAGTGATCTTCATGTGTTTGCTGTAGCTGACTGCATTGGAACCCTGTTAAATACTCTTAACCAGTAGTAGACTGTGTCAGATGTTGTGGATAAAACAAGGTACCATGCAAAGCAGGATATGTTTCCCTTGATAGGTTGTTGGTGAGGACTTGTCCCCCCCCCCCCCCCCCCCCCCCCCACCACCACCACAGGTAGGCTAAGCAAATACTTCAGTTTGCCACTCCTGTGTCACACTCTCCCTGTGATCTCAGCCTGTGGATTTCCTTCCAATTAATTTTCCCATGGGGCCTGGTATCTGAGCATTAACCATGCATCATTGCAAGCTCCCCCATTACCGACACCAGGCCCGGGCTTACCAGTGCAGTACACAGTGTCATGTGAGGGATCACCTGATGGGAATTGTGTCTGAAGTGAACCTGACTTAATAACCATTTAATGGCTTCCCCTCAGAAGAGAAGCCATTGTAGTTGTGATTTGCGTCACCAGGAGATACGGAGGCATCCAATTTATGATGGGTATTTGTATGGAAAGCATTCTGCCTGACAGCCAAATATAAACAGCATGGGTTATTAGCTCTCATCCACATGGCACCTGAGTACCCACTGGTGATGCCAAATTAGTGTCCTATCAACATTTTCTGCGCTGTGTTGTTTTGAAATTGCTCAGGCAAGCTTCTATGCCAAAATGTGGTTGACAGTGCAATAACGAAGGGACATTTTGAAATACATTAAAGTACTCTGTAAAGATTTTTTCTGCTACATTGAATGCTGTTGACATTGAAGATCATAATAATGTGATTTTGCAAGGGCACCCAAACAAATAGAGAAAGGCAACCAATGAATAATGTGTTCTATGCTTCTGCACAAAAGGGTGGTTTTGATACTAAATTTTGGGTTTGTTCAAATGATAAAAACTCTACTTCAGTGCCAAGCTCCAGAAACACAAATTTTGCCATGTTGAATTACAAATCAGGAATTATTCTCATTTGTTTGGTTGGTTTTATTTACGGTAAATAATATACCTGTTGTTGTTTTTTTGTAATAATATACGTGATGTAAGGAGGTATGGTGATCAAGGAGTATTTTTTTAGTGTAGTGAAGATGAGTAGGGAAATGTGATCACAGTTTGTAGACACAACAGGAAAGGGTAAATTGCACAGTACGAGGGAGAGTCTGGTGCTAGCGTGCTCTCTCTTTAGCCCAAATCAGCAGTGTCACTGTAGGTTGGTATCCTGACAGGATGTGAAAGAGGGGAAAACAATGGTCGGATAGAGCCTGTGCCACAGGAAGCTTAGAGGGGAAGTGGTGGAATGGGGTTGATATCATGGCGAAGATGGTTTGGGAAAATAGGAAGGTATCATGCTGTCATGCAGCTTAAAGGACCTTGTTTAATCCCCTCCCTCCCCCTTTCCTTCTCCTCCCCCCCCCCCCAACATGCATGTGTTTAATCCTCTTTTTGTCCCCGCCGAACGAGTTCGAGCAGGGGACTATGAAACGGGCTCCGTACGTGTGTCCGTACGTGTGTCCGTCCGTGTGTCCGTCCGTGTGTCCGTGTGTGCGTCCGTGTGTGATCAAAATCTTCAATTTGCTACTTCTCTGTCATTTATGAGCCAATTTTGATTCTGTTTGCTTTATATGATAGCACTACATGGGAGCTTTGAAACTTCTACACAGAATTCCAGTCGTGACCTTTGACCTTGACCTTTGACCTATATTGTACATTTTGCTACAAAATGCTACTCCTTCGCCATTTCTAACCCGATTTCGATTCCGTTTGCTTTATATGATGGCACTAGGTGAGGGCTTCAAAACTTCTACACAGAATTTTGACCTTTGACTTCTTTGACCTTTGACCTTGATTTTTGACCTATATTGTACATTTTGCTACAAAATGCTACTCCTTCGCCATTTCTAACCCGATTTCGATTCCGTTTGCTTTATGTGATGGCACTAGGTGAGGGCTTCAAAACTTCTACACAGAATTTTGACCTTTGCCTTCTTTGACCTTTGACCTTGATTTTTGACCTATATTGTACATTTTGCTAGAAAATGCTACTCCTTCGCCATTTCTAACCCGATTTCGATTCCGTTTGCTTTATGTGATGGCACTAGGTGAGGGCTTCAAAACTTCTACACAGAATTTTGACCTTTGCCTTCTTTGACCTTTGACCTTGATTTTTGACCTATATTGTACATTTTGCCACAAAATGCTACTCCTTCGCCATTTCTAACCCGATTTCGATTCCGTTTGCTTTATGTGATGGCACTAGGTGAGGGCTTCAAAACTTTTACACAGAATTTTGACCTTTGACTTCTTTGACCTTTGACCTTGATTTTTTACCTATATTGCACATATTGCTACAAAATGCTACTTCCGGCGGGGACATATATTACGCACCGCGTAATTTCTACTTTTCCTTGTTTTTTTTTAATGCAAAACCTTCCTTTGAATGTATGGTATCTATAAGAATTTTGTCCAGAATGGATCAAAGAATTTTATTCCAGAATAGATTCTTTGATTAAGGTTTAAAGATCGCTTCTTGCATACTGTGCTTTATAGCTTGATGTTCTATGAAGTACAGTGGCTTTTAATTTGCTCTATGATATAGGGGATTATTCATTTGGGAAGTTGATGCCATATGTGAAATGGTTGGTCATGAGCTGTCATGTTTAGTGACAGTGGTGCTCCATTCTTTTTTGAGACTTCTAAATTTTATTTGCATTCATTGGCTAGCTAATGTCAAGATACTCAAGGTAATGCTAAGTACATTCACATGGCTCTATTCTAGTTCAATACTAGTAATGGCTGCTACCTTCAAGGAGTACTAGATAGGGCTGCTACACCAAAGAACGCCAATAAGGGCTCCTTCTTCCAAAGAGCACCGAGTGCTAAAGACTAGTATCTTCTAAGAGCATTACTAATGGCTGCTATCTGCTTCTACATGTAGCTTAAATACCAAAAAGGGCTGCTATTGTACCTTTGAAGAGCACCAGTAAGGCCTACTACCTCTAGAGAACACCAATAAGGCTTGCTACATGTACCTTACACCACTTTAGGGTTAAAATTTTCAGAGTGCCAACAAAGGCTGCCACCTTCAATAACCACTGAGAGCTGCCACCTTCAAAGAGCACCATTAAGGGCTGCCACCTTCAAAGAGCGCCAATAAGGGCTGCTACTTTCAAAGAGCACCAATAAGGGCTGCCACCTTCAAAGAGCACCAATAAGGGCTACTACTTTCAAAGAGCACCAATAAGGGCTGCCACCTTCAAAGGGTACCAACAAGGTACACTGTACCTTCAAAGAGCACTGAGGGCTGCTACCTTCAAAGAGTGCCAATAAGGGGTGCCACCTTCAAAGAGTTGCCACCTTCAAAGAGCACCAATAAGGGCTGCCGCCTTCAAAGGGCACCAATAAGGGCTGCCACCACCTTCAAAGAGCACCAATAAGGCAGGATACATTCAAAGGGCACCGATAAGGGCTGCCACCTTCACAGAATGCCAATAAGGGCTGCCACCTTCAAAGAGCACTGAGGGCTGCCGCCTTCAAAGGGCACCAATAAGGGCTGCCACCTTCAAAGAGCACCAATAAGGGATGCCACCTTCAACGAGCACCAATAAGGCAGGATACATTCAAAGGGCACCAATAAGGGCTGCCACCTTCAAAGAGCACTGATAAGGATGCCGCCTTCC
This sequence comes from Diadema antillarum, assembly GCF_040938485.1. Taxonomy (NCBI): domain Eukaryota; kingdom Metazoa; phylum Echinodermata; class Echinoidea; order Diadematoida; family Diadematidae; genus Diadema; species Diadema antillarum. The sequence goes on along the minus strand of NW_027271967.1, from coordinate 41,355 downwards.
ATGAGGGCCAACAAGGGCTGCCACCGTCAAAGAGCACCTATGAGGGCTGCCACCTTCAAAGGGCACCAATGAGGGCTGCCACCTTCAAAGAGCACCAATAAGGGATGCCACCTTCAAAGAGCACCAATAGGGACTGCTACCTTCCATGATGAAATAGAGAATTACATGAAGTATTATCCTGTTTCAGGAGGAAAGTTAGTGATTTCCCACCTTTTTATAGAGACAATACACTGTACACATCGTATGGGAGTCAATACATCATTTGTATTTTAGTGAGTTCATTTTGCTAAAATCAATTGACTTCAAAAATTCAGAGAAATAAAAACACTGGAATATGTCACTTGAATACAGTATTCCAAGACTTTCAAGGAGGCTATAACTTCCTCAAGAAGGACAACAGTATCTGAAGCTCTCGACTCAGGGCTACCATTGTCAAAGCACTCTCATAAGGGTTTCTCAGAGTTTCGACCTTGAATGAGCTCCAAGAAGGCTACTACTTACTTCCGAAGCATTCCACTCTTTCCAGTGAAGGTGGCTACACTTCAGCATTTAAAATGTATATATGAGAACTATTACTGTACCATTAGGCACTTACTTTAAGTTACAGGAAATTCATAGAATCTGTCGGATTGCCAAATTCAATGGCAGCCTGATCTGAAGTAAGACCTGCCTACTCTTCTAATTTCCCAGTCATCAACTGTGGATAAGAGTTTTGATACCATAGAGTGGGAAAGCTACATTTGAGAATCCTTGGAACAAATTGTGTACCACTCTATCACTGATCTCTGTGGTAAAGTACAATCACAGCCACAGAATTTTGATTGGAGTCAACCATTACTGATGAGCATAAGCCTCGATGCACTCATTCGCTGACCGATGCTATTTGTGGTTTTCAAATGTACCCTGGTAGGCAGCGTATGAATCCGGTCACCCATGAATCCCCACGCTAACGTCTTTAAGTGCCTTTCACAATAGGATGCATAAATTCTCACTTTCTCGTACATATATATACATGTAGTCAGCAAAGTTGACAGTTTACCGAATGTGATGAAATGATACCCGTACTGGGCACTCAAGGTTCATTCACACTCTACAGATAGCACTTGGTCGGTAGATCGCAGTTAATATCATTTTTATTTGCTGCCACTCTTGATGAAAATTAAATAAATTCAACTGGAAGCCAAGCACTTTAAAGGGGAAGGCTATTAACTGATCAGTGGGAATCAGTGGAAATGCTGGGAGATGATTGTTCCAATCCTAATGGGATTCATTCAAGAGTTCATTGTATAGGGCCTATCTATTGTTGTGTGAAAATGATTTGCTTCAGAACGGTCTCACATTCAAGTAATGTGCAGATTAATGCTCCGTCACTGACCAGGGCCCTGTTTCATAAAGCTGTTCGTAAAGTTACGAACAACTTACGAGCGACTGGTGATCAGTTCTGATGTGCTATACTTATCAGAATTTCCATAATTCAGCACAAGAACTGATCACCAGTCGCTCGCAAGTTGTTCGTAACTTTACGAACAGCTTTATGAAACAGGGCCCAGGGACGCTAACCTGGAAGCATTAAACTGCACATTACTTGAATATGAGACCATTCTGAAGCAAATCATTTTCACCAACAATAGATATACAATGAACTCTTGAATGAATCCCATAAGGATTGGAACAATCATCTCCCAGCATTTCCACTGATTCCCACTGATCAGTTACTAGCCTTCCCCTTTAAATCTCCAGTGTGTGCATCCATAAACGTTGACTAGACCGTGACTCCAGGCATCCTCACGCAGGACTTGCTGTAAAAGCGGATTTTTTTTTTTTTTTTTTTTTTTTTGCATATTTTTTCGTGCTTGGCTAGGTAGTATGAATTTGGCATCTTCATTGATTTTTGATAGCACTAATGGTAGTGACAACTGAGCGAGCACTGAAGAACAGCTCACCACTGTGAGAAATAAATTTCATTGCCATTGTCATTGTCATTGTCATTGTCATTGTCATTGTCATTGTCACTGCTCTCAAGGCATGGGCAGCTTAGGGCTTAGGGCAGCAACTAAAAGGTAACTGGTCGACATTACCATGTGCAACAAATTCACTCTTGCTTCAGAACCAACATAAAACTACTATTAACAACATTGATATCCCTTTAATACCTACTTTTACAGCGCTTGAAATACTCACCAGTCATCGGCAATTTGTTGCCATGCCCCTCCCACTGGCCAGAATACCCCTTTCAAAATCAAACAGTTTACAGCCACAATATTTTGCTACTCACGTATCATACCCCTTTGAGTGGATTTGTGCCCTCTCAAAGTGGCCTTGACCCAAATTTGATGAAATTTGAGGCCTGCCTTGAGATCAAAAACAGAAAAGAATATTATATAACAAGCAAAAATTTACACACTATTAGTTTTTTACTGGTTTCTTATTGCATTAAATGCATGAAAACAACATGAGAATTTCCGCTTTTGCAGTATTGTGGCAAGTTGCATCATTGAATTAAAAAAAGAAGATTTGGGGGGATTTTAACTTGTGGTTTACACACACGGCATAAGGCAGATTATCATGAGGGTTTCAAAATAAAGTCATGATGAACTGATGATTTTTTTTTTTTTTTAAATATGAGAGTTATTGGATTCCATATCACATTGCAAAAAGTTTTTTTTTAGAAAACTATAGTTAAATATTTCTCCTTCTCCCGACCTTTTTATATCTAAGTGTTCACACCCCAATTGATTTCCGCAGGATGTGCTGACAGTAGTACTTTGTACAAATGTACACGTACACATGCCACCCACTGAACAAACGTGGATGATACTGCTTGCACGCACTCATCATATAGGGTTGAACATAGAAGTGCGCATAGTAGGCTACAAGTAGGCATACAATTGTATGTGTGCAGCTGCTGCCTGCCCATATTGCATACGTACGTTTGTACGTACATCGCTCTCATATTTACTACTCAAACAACTAGAGGACAATATTTTGGTGGGTCGTTTAATCAACAAGAGTTTTTTGGCACATGAAATTTTACAAAAATAAACCTCCATGAAAATATTCAGCATAGAGCTGGACTATTGTCTGATGCTCCCATGCCCCACACATTGTGCTACTGTTAGCCATTATACTAGTCTAGTTTCCATACTTACGTATCATAGTCTAAGAAGGCAAGCTTACCAGGAGTGGTGAACTTTGTTCTGTGGAATCATGACAGAAAATTCAGAGTAGTGTAGTGCAGTATATATGACCCCGTTTACAGTGAGTGAAAAGGCCAGGCTTGGCTGCGGCTGAGCCCTGCCTTCATTTCACTGTAAATGCGCAAAAGGCCAAATGTGGGGCCAAAATCGGCTGCGCATTTGGCCAAGCTGTGGAGGTAGTCTCGGCCGTGGCCGAGCCCGGCCTTTTCTCACTGTAAACGCAAACTGGGCCAAATGCGGTACCAAATTTAGTCTGGCTTCCAGACCCTCTGCCCGTACTATTTTGCTATTCAGGATATTAACCCCCTCAACGTCGAAAACTATTATAGTTTAAGGTGGTTTTGTCCTGCGAAGGATTTTTCCTTCGGCAAAGGCCTTTGCCGAACGGCTACTTCGTCGCCACAGAATCCAGTTCGCAAAGGATCTGGAAACCAGACTATACCCAATTGCGTTTGTTTACAAGCAGAGCGCCACTATGACAAAATATTGAAAGGTTTGAATTAAAAGCTCGGGCCGAGCCGGGCACTGTAAACAGACAGAATTGCGGGGCTCAGCCCCACAATTGAGGCTGGGCTCGGCCGCGGCTCGGCCCAGCCCCGCACTGTAAACAGAGTCTAGGTTGCACTTGCAGCTTTGTATTTCTTGTTGGCTTAAAAAGGTATTCTTGATGATTAAACTCTGAAATTGCAAGCAAAAACCAAACACACAATACAAAAATTATGGTGGTCAAACTCTTGCTTTGCATGTCCACTCATTTTACTCAGCCTTGGCTGAATGACCAGACTGACACAGCCATGGTCAGTATGAGTGGTCATTACTACTTCTTCCTGTCGGTGACCTTGCTTTTTATTGGCATCCATAAAAGAGGTACACTGTACTTCTACAGGTGGAGCTGTATACAATTGAACAACTAGACTCGGAATTTGTCAACACTGACAAATTAGGTGATCCGATCTCTTCGAAAGTCAATGATTTGAGTCCTGATCCCAATAGGCATGACCGTAAAGGTTCATCTGTGGTTATGGACATTGGCCGTGTGATGTTTGGATTCTCATTTAAAAAAAAGGGAGTCGGGTTTGCCATCTTTGGTACCATATTCCGTATACACTATAACGAAGATACAGAATAAAGTATATTTGACCATTGACCCCACTTTGCACAGCCAAGATGGCATCTGAGAAAGAAATGGTTATTTTGTGAAATGATCCTGGTAACGTGATCTTTGTGTGTGCAAAATATTGGAAAGATAGGACATGTATTCACCAAGATACAGGATGAAACATTTATGACCTTTGACCCTAATTTACATACCCAAGATGGTGTCTGATCAAGAAGTTGTTATTTTATGAAATAATGTAGGTGACATGAACTAAACATGTGCAAAATATGGGATTGATAACCATTGTTGTTCTTCATCTATTGCACAGAATGTAGTAGAAAGAAAGAAAAATAAAGAAAAAATTATGTTATTTTATAGAAATTTGAAGGAGAAGCATTAAAAAATCAGAAAAAGATAAAAATAGGAAGGGAGATTAAGACTAAATAAAGAAAAAGAAGAAAAAAAGAGTTTGAAAAAAAAAATATTGGCAAGGGTGAGGCTCGAACCAGGGACCTTAGGATTACGAGTCGGATGCGCTATGCAATGACCTATTTCATGCTCCATAGGCCCTGTGTATTAAGCAAAATGACGCTGCATCGAAGCCACGTGCCATTTTCAACCAAGTTTTTCGACGTGATGCCGGCCTCGTATGAAAAAATGGAGGGCACATTAACGATAGCCCAAAGTCTCAGCTACAACATACTAAAATCTGGGAAAAATTCACCGAAGCATAAGTGAGCTAATGCTCGAAAAAGATAGTCATGTCAATTTTCACTGCCAGAAAAACTGCTCTCCCATAGAGATAACACGTAAACTGGTCAAATTTGACAAGATTACATTTAATCCATTTTTACGAGGTGATGCCGCCATCCAATCAAAATGTTGTAATTACATTAATGAAAGAACATTTAATAAGCTACAACATACTGAAATCTGGGTGAAAATTGGCAAAGGATAAGTGAGATACGCCCAAGTAAACTTGAAAATTGATGACGTCATTTTGAAAATTTACTTTTTTTACTTTATTAAGAAATTTGATATCTTTGAATCACTTTTTCAGTATCGCCAACCCATAAACTGACATGTACAACTCATCAGCTTTCAGAATATGTAAAGAAAATTGGGGGTCACCGTCCATCCTGACGAGTAAAATCGGATTTAAAATTGGCGGTTTTGGGGCATTGTTGTACTGTATATCGCCATTGACGCGCGCGCGGAATTTCAACTTTGACAGTCCCGTATGACGTCATATTGAGTCGGATTGACTTGAAACTTGCTAGAAATATTCCTTGACTTTTCAGACATCCGATAAATGTAAAAAATCGGGAAATTTCTGTTGCATATGAGCTGTACGTGCGTATATGTGCGCGCGCGTACGCGTCCGTCCAATTTTTTCAATTTTTCAAAAAATGCTCCAAATGGTCTGAAACGTATGCAAAAAAAATTTGAGCTTGATTGGAGCATACAAATATTTCAACGCGCGCGTACGCGCACGTCTTTACGATGCGAGGAATTCTGAAAATATGGGTAGAATTCCCTTGAATTGAAATTTATGTGACGTAAATTTCATTGAGAAATTCCACTCCATTAATGAGATATGATTGAAAATGTGTTTTCATATAATGACGTCATAGTGACGTCACGGTCGACTGATCACTACGATTTTACTTGACATGTCGTCTTTGGGACATGATACACATATGGTATAAGTTTGACATTCATAGGCAATGCACTTTCTGAGCTAGTCTCTACACAACTTTTGCGGAGAAATAAAGAAGAAGAAGAAGAAGAAGAAGAAGAACAAAGAATCAGTACAGATACAGAAGGTGATCCGAGAGGATTCTCGGATCACCTAATAACTTCTTTTACTCTTTGTTGGTTGTTGTGTAAACATGTGTACAGACTGTATGGTTTGTACAGCAGTTATTTAAATCTATTGAAGTATAATCTCTATGGACACATGCCATAAATAAAGAAGCATTTTATTTTTTCTACTCTGTCAAAATGGCTATATGATTATTGCACTTTTGAAAATCTCTTAGTTGGTATGCCATTGACAATTTTTACCTCCGCCAAGGGAGGAGGTTACATGTATGTTTTCATTACCGTTGGTTGGTTGGTTTGTTTGTCCGTGTGCAAAATAACTCAAAATGTTGGGAACAGATTTGAATGAAACTTGCAGGAAAGGTTAAGAATGACACAAGGAACAGATGATTAGATTTTGGTAGTGATCAGGAATTTTTATGGATTTTGTGAAGGATTTTCGGTATTTTCGCAGGTAGGGTCGATGAACTTAGAGTTCAAGCTGCGCATTTTTGAGGTTTTCATATCATATGTGCACTATAGTGCATGTTCTAGTTTCTGCTAGGGTGAGGCACGCTGCACCGCTGAGGGTTGATGATGTAACAAAAGGCTTCTATATTGGGAAATTGAGCGATTTTCAGCGTGCATATGTATGGTCAGAAATCACTGATCTCTTTGGAAGAACAAGTTCATTGGTGGAAAGTAGCTGCTTGTTTTTTATGTTACTTTGTGATTTGAAGAAAAATTTATGTGAGAGGTCATTGTCATGACACTGGTAGGAAGAAGAGATTGAAGTATTGTGGAACAAATATTATTCGCAATTGAAGTGATAATGTGTAGAAATTACTGCATGGATTTCATGCTGTGGATGAAACATAGTCCCACCTATGCACATCTATATTTGCTCTTTGTTTCTTTCTTTTATCGGTATTGATACATGAATGAATTAAATGTACCTCTGTACAATATACACCTACAGTCAAACCTGCCTTAGCGGCCACCTGTCTATAGCGGCCACTGAAAAATCCCCCTGAGAGAAAAACCCTGTTAAAGACCCTGTGTATAGCGGCCACCTGTCTAACGCGGCCAGCGGCCACAAAATTTGTTTCACGCGGTAGATTTTAACCTGTTTGTAGTGGCCAAAGAGCCGATAATGCAGCTTGTTTTGTAGTCATGCCAGTCATTCATGGGCAATGTTTAGTGATGGCAAGTAATATTCACAAGTAATATTCGCCATCGCTGCATTCATCACTCATTCAGTCATAATAATGCACTAGTGTTTAACTTTCTTCACGACTGTACACATGCTGATGTGCAACAATTTCATAAATACCGGCATTGTTCAATGCATGAAACACATGTGTGCATACGTACACACATTACATGTACATGTAAGTACTTATAGATGTATACAACGATGATACATGTACATGTAGGCAATGTACACAAAGTTGGACGACCTGTCTATAGCGGCCACCTGTCTATAACGGCCACTTTTTTCGTCTCCCTTGGGTGGCCGCTATAGACAGGTTTGACTGTATTTGAGCAAGCAAGAAAAATACTTGGATTCTCCTTCATCCCTGACAAATTAAAATCTTGATTCAAGTAACAATGTAGACTTCATACAGAGGAACTTCAAAGAAAACCTTCAATCTAAAGGAATTTTTAGGCAGTCTTTCTTGTTGATGTTTTTTTTTTCACTCTTCTTCCCTCACAACACCCTCCCCAGTTTCATGATATTTGATATCATGTATCACATTACAGCTCAATCTATGAGCAGGTTCAGGGTATAGAGCTTCAGGTCTGCCTTGAACACAAGGATGAATGTTCCATTAAATGGTTATAGCGTCATTTGATTGCTATCAGGCATACCTGTAAGAATTTTATCAGGGGAATGTTAAGTGTGACCATGATATGCATATTAAAGGTGTGCTGTGATCCTTTAAACTGTCCTGACTGTGTCCTATCAAGATCCCACATACTGTCGTAATACTTTATAGTATATGGGTATTAAGTCAAATACTAATCACCCATTGGATGAACATGATCATGTGACAGCAGAGCATTTGTAATGTTAACCCATAGGGAAAGTTTTTAGGGGAACAAACGGTAAACAAACGAAGGAGTGCATTGTAGTAACATTAAGGCACACACTTAGGGCTCCTACTGCAAGAATGAGGTGCCAAGACATGAAAGCTCCAAGCGGCTTGTGGATAGTTGGTAACTAGCTGTGGACTCAATCTCATTCATTGGTAATGCTGCGATCAATGGCTACCATGGAAAATTCAGTTAAAGGTATGCATCATTCATAGTACTTTGAGACACCCATATCTTTATGTGTTATGATAGCTGATGCCTTTTGTGTTGTTGTTGTTTTTTAGATAAACATACAGACTGTTCTAATTCTTATTTTAAGTGCTCTATTAAGGAGGTCCCTTGATAACATTTTGAAACTCTTGAGATAGATATGATTTAGTATGTTCACTCCCATGCCATTCATATCATCTGTATAATGTGTGTGTTGTGAGTACAATGTATTGCTGTGATTCACCCAATGTAGCTGTTTAGTGTACTCCTTTTCCTTTTTGTTTTCTTCTTCTTCTTCTTCTTCTTCTTCTTCTTCTTACTACTACTACTACTACTACTCTTTCTACTACTACTAACTACCTCTACTCCTACCACTACTACTTCCTTTACTATAGCTACTATTACTATGTGTGTACTACTACGCATACTACTGCTACTACTACTACTACTACTACTACTACTACTACTACTACTACTACTACTACCATAATTATGATAATCATTATATTCATATCATAGAGACGAATCCAATCCAGCTTAACAGTGTTACAGTCCCTTGTAGAGGAAAAAAAAAATGTTATGTAATGCTGATTATCACGAGGATGTTATACCTAGATCTAATTCAATTAGAGTGTGAAACAGTTCCAGGACATCTGTGGCAACTCATGCAAACAATGCGTAGCGAGGGTAAAACCCTGATCAATGCACACTAGGTTGAATACTGCCAAAGCCCACAAACAAATAAAAAAAAAATCTTGCGCAGCTGTGCTTCACTTTCTGATAGTGTGATGCAGAACAAAATTGTCAGCAGAGAAACAGATATATCACTTGTGTGCATTTTGGTGCAAGCAACTGTAAAGCAATTATGGAGGATTGGTTTTTTCTAAGTACTGATTCAAATACTATATTTACTCTCTTTTTTTGGGGGGGGGGGGCAATTATTAAAAGAATACATTAACCATATTCACAATTTATAGAAATATGTGTATACATCAAGTTCAAGTATTCAGATTAAAATCAGTTTATCTTTTCTTTTTTTCTTTTTTTAGTCTAAACTGGTTGTAAGGCCCTTCCTTCTTTGCCTAGCAGTATGACAGACAAGTTGGTCGCTAAGTGGTCTTCATACATGTATATCCAGGTTTGATTTTGATCAAAAGTACAAAGCAGTCTATCGGGAACGAGTGTAAACAAGGAAGTATTAGTTCGTGAATCTTTCTCCAAGTTGATCTTGAGCACATTTCCCATATCCCCAGGTTGACTCAGATGTCCCTGGTATGAATGGTTCAGTAGCTTTGATGCATAACATAGTTTGTGAACGCTGGCACTACTGTAAAACGAGGAATTTTCGCATGCACTTTAATTTCGCGAATTTCGCGAGCGCCAAGATTCGCGAAATTAAAATGCACGCGAAAGTTCTTGTTTACACTATATGCATTGAACGCCAGTGGCACTTCGCGAAAATTTCATGCCGCGAATATATCATGTTTTACAGTATTTGCATATTGTTGGTACATGTACTGTGATCAAAAAGCAATTGCCCACTGGACAATGCAATTCATAAGCTGATGTAATGCAAGGGCTCTTCATTCCCCTAAGGCTTGAGTTCATCATGCACTTGTTTCATAATTGATTGGTTGCAGTTGTTAGGACTTGTGACCTTCTTATTGAATTGTATGTACCTGTACTGCACACATTATGATGCAGGATGACAGTAGGCTTCTCAAATGCCATATGTGGAAATGTTGAAAATGCCATAGAGAGTCTTCTGCTTTAGGCTGCCTGCCTCATGAGGAAAGTGCAGTAGCATGTCTCATAAGATTGTTTCAGATCAACCTCCATTCTGTGGCATGTGGAATTATGAATCTCATGAGATATCAAATCAAAATTGACTTCAGAGTAATGTTTTATTTAACTGATATACAAAATTTCAGTTGTTCCCTTCACTTTCCCAAATGTCAAATCAAAAAATTAAGCAAGGAAAACCTGTCTGGTTATTGTATTCATAGTCCAGATTGATGATACATGTAATTGTGTTTGTAGTTTTCAATTTCAACATGCACTTTTGATAGTGTGTAGGATGCTCTTGACTAGCAATCGTGAAACTTTCGCATGAAGAAATAACAACTCTAGAATATGATATAAAAACATGTTTCACTTTCAGTGCATGTAATTTGATTCAGTTTGTATTTTGAATTGAGACCTCAGTAGGCGTGTTTTTTTTTTTTCTTGTTCAGTAATAAACCTCACTTGTTATACATCGTTTTAAATTAATCTTCAAACCTTGAGCATAATGAATCCCAGAAAAAAGGGTAATGATGATGATGTATACGTGCATTATGTCAAAAACCTTGTGGCAGTAATGACTGCATAATCGAAGGACAAAGAACTCGTTCACATTCTAATTATATTCTGAGTGTTGTTATTGAGAGATAAAGCAATAGCCTTATCTCTATATGTTTTCATTCTTGGATAACATCCCCTTTTCCCCCAAAGTTTTCTCTCCCCCCCCCCCCCCCCCCTCAAAAAAAAAAAAAAAAAAATTTTAAAATTCACATGTCTTGTTGGCATTTCATAATCCATAATAGTTCCATTCACACAAATAAAATAGCAGGATTTTGATCACTATCCAAAATGATGACCCTTGCCCTTTTGTTACCAATCTGGTAAAAGTGGTGTGTGTTTCAAATGATGGGATAGAAATCTCTGGATTATTTGCCCCGTGCTGAGACACTCATGGTGGTGCTATTTCTCAAATTATCAAGATACTTCAGAAATAATCACAAGGTTTCTTGAGATTTGGAAGCGATGTTCTTATATCAGTGAGATTGTTATGTCCTCGCTGGCAAAAAAAGAAGAAAAAAAGATTAAATAATGATATGGATCACAATGCTCATCTCAAGACTTGGATCCCACTCATTCACATCAGTGAAATGCCACTGTTTTATAGAATTTCCTTGGGCAGCCTGGACAGAAAAGACTAATGGACTTAAAAACAAAAATAGTTTAATTAAAACAAACAACATACTGCATTCTGGCTTTAGAGGTAATCCTCCTATAAAAGTCGTATCTTACAGTGAGCGAAAGCACTCAGCCGTGGCCGCGCCCGGCGTTCATTTCACTGTAAACGTGCAAAAGGACAAATGTACATGTAGTACCAAAATCGGCCGCGCATTTGGCCAAGCTCTGGAGGTAGTCTCGGGCGCTGCTCGGTCCAGCCTTTTCTCACTGTAAACGCAAACTGGGCCAAATGCGGTACCAAATTCTCGCTATCGCCAATGACGTAAAAAGTACCCGGATGTGGCTTTTTCGTCAAGATTTAGTGCACTTGGTAGCAAGGGCACTTCCGGCGCGGGGCATAATTTGCACAACGCTAGCGTGCGCGTACGTGTACCTTACCTATAGCGCCGCGCAGACCACACTACATCTCTATGGTACTAGTACAGTAGGCCGCTGTACCGCCCGAGCCAGCGAGTGGCCAGGCCTGTCATGCTCGTACACTGTATATAGTCCCCGCCGGCAGCCGGCCTTGCATTAGCATACACCACTGCACGCAGCGCATAACACATACCGGTACAGCGTACTGCTTGATCATGCGATCGATGTGCACATCACAAGACACAGATCAGTCATCTCTGCATACGCTGAAAATATGCTGGAAAATATTCACCCACCTGGATATCGTCATGGAATGCCCATATTTTTTTATTTGTTCTCTGTCGAAATGTCCCGAACACAATCGGGAACGAACAGTGATCTTGAACTTATCCTGTCTCCGAAGCAATTTCTGCCAAGTAAGTACGTACAATGTACGTAGGCAGTAGTAGGCCTACTACCAAGTGCTACTATAATACCACTACTAGTAAGTCGCGCGTGCACGTACTGCGCTGTGGAGTCACCCGCAAACTTCACCCACGCGGCCACGTCACGTCTCGCATGCCAGTAACGGTCCTATTTCTGCAGATTTTTTTCATTTATTGTCTTGCGAACAACACATGGCAGCTTCGCAGCAACAACCAATAGTCGTATTAACAGCAATTTCTTAAGAATGGAGAAATTTCAAATCATATTAAAGCTGTAATTCAAGTCGAGAAAACCGGAAGTACACGTAGAATACAGTCGGTTGTGTGTGTAAATAGCATTAGTCACGTATCACGCGCGTACGAACGGTAGTGACTTTGCTACCGGACTATCCCATAATGCACCGTTAATGACGCTTAAATCAACATCCGGGTACTTTTTACGTCATTGGCGATAGTGAGAATTGCGACTGGGGTGCTCCAAATAATTGTTTGTTTACAAGCAGAGCACCACTAGTCTGTACTATACAAATGATGCACAGGATAGAGTGTGTTAGTGTAGGCGTATAGTGCACTCGAGGGTATTTACAATCGTGAAACATGCACGAGGCGAAGCCGAGTGCATGTTGCACTACATTGTAAATACCCGAGAGTGAGCTACGCCTCCACTAACGCCACGAAATAATCCTGTGCATCATTTGTTTTATAAAATGGGTCGAAAATTCGAAAACTAACAGCATTTGTCAGCGTTTTTCACGTACCTTTGTGGGTCAAGACGTCCGAGGATGTTCGTCCCAAACATTTACGCACGTCGCACTCGGAAATCCCGCACATGTAAGTACTGTACGTATAAGCGTATACGTACGCCACATGATTGTTGTGCACAAGAAAGGCCGGCTGGCAGCCCGAACGAGAAGTTGTTTACAGGATTGACAGCGCGTATGGTAGCGCGCGACGCACTTGTAACAACTGATTAAGTGCGCACTACTAGTGTAAACATTGTGACGTCAGTGACTTTACGCTTTTTAGCAAGGCCGTGCATGATAGTAAAAATTAATGCACGCACACGTGACTCATTTCAGCGCTTCCAATTGGCTACATTCTTGAACCCATTTTATAAAACATAATATTGAAAGGTATGAATTAAAAGCCCGGGCCGAGCCCTCCAATGTAAACGGACAAAATTGGGGGGCCGAGTACTGCAATTGAGGCTGGGCTCGGCGCAGCCCTGCACTGTAAACGGGGGTCCTACTTTCAGAATGTGAATGGGGTTCAGCAGTAACTTGCACATCATACACATGAAGTAGATGCTGGGTGTAACCAGCAGAGTTGTGATGGCCCATTGCATGTCTGGAATATTTTATGCCAATTGGAAGAGTGTTGTCAAACAAAGCTCATTGTTGAGTCTCTTATGTCTGGCATTTCTGCTGGAAGGGCCAAGTGTGTTGTACTCTGAAATCCTATCTCATACAGGGAAAAGCTGGGCCTGTGGTACAGTAGCTTGAAATCTAACTGAATTTTGTAGTATGTTGACCACCACTGAAGTCTCCCTTTTCTCTTTCAAGATCAAGTTACCAAGGAGTTTTGTGAGAGGAGAGAGAGAAAGGGAAAGTATTGGTCAGAAGCATACATACCATGATACTTTCACTCAGACTTTACTTTTTTTTCTTCTTAAAACAAGTGTAATCAATTCAAAAGATCGAACTGCTTAAAAAGAATGGAGTTTGAAATAAGAATTAATTATGCCATCATTTGAATTGAGGCAAAAGAGCAGTGATTAAAATCCTTCTGATAAAACATGTCAGTGAAATGAGCATAGAACACTTGATGCAATAATAGATTTATAATAACGCGTAAAAAAAAGTGGTTATACATTGTGTGCATATGTACCAAATCGCGTGTGTGCAAGAACATGTTACAAATTGTCATAACTGAGGTCGTTCAGACACATTGCTAAAAGCAATCTACAATAATTGTAGGGTTGATTTTTCGTTGTTGAATTTTGTGCGCTGTACCCAATATATTTGTTATCATGTGAAGACTCATCTTCAGTATTTATGGGAAAGAGGGCAATTTTCAATTTGATTCCTGCTTCAATGTGTGTTGCGTTCAAATCCTACTACAGCAAAAGGTCAATGTCAGTATGTCATACATAAAGATGATTATGAATGACAAGCATTTCAAAACATTGCTGTAAGTGAAGAATTTTCAGGCTAGTTTGAAAGAAATGATTGATTCTCTGTGGATAGTTTTTCCAGTTTATATATACACACTGCACTCAAAGCAAGCCAGTAAAAATGAAGTCATTTAATAGTGCGTACTACAATGTAGTATACTGAGCTACATGACATGTTTCAGCGTTCACATTTCAATATTTAGCAAAGAACCTACGGTAATGTATTAGTCTACCCATGACGATAATGACAGTGGACATGCCATTATATTTCACAGTAGTTCTATTTTCATGAACTTTGTGAGTGGGTGTGATGTTTACAAAAGTGATAACACAGCAAATATTGCCTCCTGTTACGCAAATGTCATGCAGGGAATAATTTACCTTCTCAAAAGCAATTTTAGTCGATTGGGGTAGATTTTCAAAAAACTAGTGTACACTTCTATACATGTAATAAAATTGCTACACAAATAATATTTTGTATAGCAGTCACACCAAAATGCATAGCTAATCGCTATGCGATACCAGGAAAATTATTCCCTGTCATGTATATTGTCTCAATGGTGGGGAACATACTAACTTTGCTTATAAATCAAAAAGGAAATATCAGGGAATAATTTCTCTTCTTGAAATTGAATAGCGATTTTAATCAATGGACATGTATTTTGAACAAAATAGTATTCAATTCTATGTAATGGAAGGTGCAAATTGAATTTTGTGTAGCAGTCATATGTAAAGTGCATAGCAATTTGCAATGTTATACCAGGAAAATTATTCCTTGGAAATATTAATTTCTCATTCCATCATTGCACCAACATAAATCACTCTCAAAGTTGTCTTACAGGATCGGATTGGCAAAATATTATGAATGTAAAATATATCTTGTATAAACAGATGCCACTCCAAATCTATTCCATGGGTAGCCCACAAGTAAGCTGTGATATCCCTTTAAAAAAAAAGAAAAAAAAACTAGAAAGGAAAGGGAAAAATAAAAAACAAATAGAAAGAAAAGAGTGATTTTACTGCTTGTAAGTTGTACAAAATGTGGCTTTAAAATCAAATCTGTTTCATTTCATTTCATTTCATTTATTTCATTTCCAACAACATTTTCATACACAAAATAACACAACATCAATACAATGTCGTAACAAAGAAAAATATGTGAAGTTAACAATAATACGCATGAAAAAAAGCAAGAGAATATTGAATCAAAACTAAAGTTGCAGGAAATGGAGGAGACATGCTAAAAAGCTAAGCTTGTATTTTACAGTCTCCTCGTGGACAAAAAGACTAAATAACATCGAAAGGCAATTAGCTGGACATAAACGGTGCACAACACATACAGTCCTATACAAATAAACAAACAAACAAACAAACAAACAGACGGACAAACAAACACAAGCAACCTCTCTTGTAAAGAGATCTGTTGTAAAGAAATCTGTTAGGAATGTACTCAGGGAAGGGAAAAATTGAGTTGTCAAGAGGGAACTATTACCCCCCCCCCAACACACACACACACACACACACACACACACACACACACACACACACACACACACACACACACACACACACACACACACACACACACACACCCTCCCCCCCCCCCCCCCACTATAAATTTGGGCAGAATTGTCCGTAGTATTCTAGACTCGGCAAATTATCCTTCAGGAAGTTGGAAGTACACTTTCACTCCATGTTCAAGTTTTGGTCTGATGGCTTCACAATCCAACAGACAGAATGGGGGAAGATTCATCGCATCCAGACATTCGATATAATAAGTATGTAATTCAAAGTTTCTGTTTCACAAAACAGAGATATTCATTAGTAGAACATATAATATTCAACCAAGGAGAGGCTATGATGTTCTAATTTCATGACTCTCCCATTGGTTTAAATACAAAAATATAAAGTCATGTTTTGAGTCATATCTTCAAAGTTATAACAACACAACAATTAAATGGTGACAAAGAATGCAACCCACATTTCAAAAAGGAAATTATATAGAAGATTTTATATATCATGCATATAATGTCAGTTGGAAACTTGTGAAATGGTAACATCTTTACCTCTTAATATCTAATAGGCATTTACATGTCCAAATGGTTAGTATTAAATTGTTTCACGAAACATGTGGAAAATTTTTATTTGACTTTTTTGTCTGATTCTGTTGTTACCAGGTTTTTGTTGTTGTTTCTTTTTTTCAGGTTATTGATGTAGATAATTTATTTTTTGTAGCTAAAGTTATTTTATATACCAGTAAGTACTTGGAATACTCTACATTTTTTAAAAATATGTTTGAATTGTCAGGTTTTACACTACATTGTGATATTCTGCAATCCCAAATGGGATTGAGGAATATCACAATGTAGTGTAAAACCTGACAATTGTGTTCTTTCATATTTCTGTGACCCAGCTATCACCCATGGTGTCAGTTTTTGTTTTTATTCTAAGCATCTGACAGCACAGTCTCCTGTGAACACTTGTAAATAAATCAAAAAGACATATTTTATCAGAATCCAGTGTGTGTCACGATGGGCCTCCCTCTTACTATAACGTCCAATTTTCTTGATTGCATTTGCTTGCAGATTGACAAATATATCACGAGCTGATTTGTTGGTTGGCTTTCATGCTTGTATATGAGCTCTACCTATAATACAAATGATGGTAAAGAATAGTACTAGTAGTGTGCAGAGAGTTGTAATGAAATGGATTGTAACATTGTTTATCCAGGGAGGTTTATCAGCAGTCATTGATTGTGGGTGAACTTGGTGGAAGTGTGTAAGCCTATGAGAAGGTGCTGTTATTATGTTGTTGTTGAACAACAACAGTAACAACAACAACAACAACAACAACAACAACAACAACAAGCTGTTATTGCTTTTTACCAGATTAGTCTATAGTCCAGGCATTTCTCTTTTAACCCCCTATGGAGCAGAATTGAATTCACTATTGAGCTGTCTTTTTTCCTTCACTACTGTATAAGTGGATATTTTCGTGTGACTAATTTTTCGCGCTTGGCCGTGTAAGAAGACTTTCGCGTGTTTTTAATTCCGCGGAATCAAGATATCAAGTACTGGAACATATGGTACGCAAAAATATTCGCATGCTTTTATTTTCGCGCTAGCTTCTGGTTGCGCGAAATGTGCGAAAATTTCAACACCGCAAAAATTTCCACTTTTACAGTATATCTGATGAATTCATACCATTAGCCACATGATGGTGTGTCTCTGATGTTTATGGAAATTTAAGATTTATTGATTGTAAACTGCACATGTTGGACACAATTGCATGATTTTTCATGAAAGTAAAAGTAAAGACATAAACTGCCTTGAAGCTAGACCATCTAATCTGCCACAGCATAACCACTGTAACCATGAACCTGACCAGAGTGTGCCCTTAACAAGGTGCTATCAATTATTGACCAGAGTTGACACATACACATACTAGATGCATAGTGACAAGTGATGATGTGTTTATTATTAACACATCCTTTCCTGTTCACCTGACCTTGTTGTGATTCCTGAAAATAAAACGAAATAAAATAAGAGCAATGTGCCCCACCCAAATATAGATAGGTGCTATGCCCCCTATGATATATTTAATGGAAGGACATCTCCCTCCAATGCAACATAAATGGAAGCGAATTATTCAAATTAGGTTTCAGGAAGGAAATGATATTGTATTTGGAAATGATGGGTATGGTGATTAACTGTTGTGTGCAATCTACACATGTAGCTGGTGACAGTGAAAGTAACCGATTCACCACAATTTGATCAATGCATACAGTGTAACCTATCTGGTCTGTGTGGGCCCTTGTCATAGCCCTATAAATCTTTGGAATGGATGCGCTGGCTCTTCAGTCATGCTAACGACTTCCTGAAGCTAGTGTATGCCGCCCACCGACTTTGTTGTTGGATGGCTTGTGTTCTCGGAACTGTCCGGTATGGTTGAATCTAATCTGTTCCTGTTGTAGCAAGAAGACCATCAGGGCTACTGACTGGAATCTGTATTTCTGCTTGCAGGGAATCCAACTGATTAATGTGTAAAAGATGTTACATGGCATCCTTTCCTTACGATCGAGAGAGACAAAAGTATTGACTCTCTCCCTCTTGCTCTCTCATTGTCTGCAAATGTTTCTTTATTTTCAGTCTGTCTCTTGTCTGAAAGAATCTTAGCACCATACAATGAAATCTGCATTATGATTGATATGAGTGGAATTCACACTGGTGCAAATTAACCCGATACAAAACTTGAGATTATTGCCTGCGTAGACATAAAAATCTGACAAAAAAGCCCAATCAGCACCACAATCCAAGTCCCAAGGAATCTTACCATTTTTTTTTTTCAGAATTATTGCGATAATTTGAGAAATAGCATAATGATTCTCATTGCGGCCTATGTGAATAGCCGCATTTACACCTACTAACTTCGCAATTTTTAAAATCGCGATATTTTTATTCCACCGTTTACACTTGCACAAAAACATGCGAAGTTTGAGCTTCACAAAACATCACGATTTTTTGGTCGGTAGTGCACATGTGTATTTACCTCTCTCTTCCACTCCCGGGTTTATGGTAGACGAGTAGAAGCATGTGCTATTTGTATTCGCCGCAGTGCAGTCTGATTTGCTTGCAGCTGGTTGGAACGTTGAGCCAGGGCTTTTTATCAGTCCCATGCACACATAAATTTGTGTTTCTCTGGAGTGTAAATTTACGGTAAAACTATATAGTTTGCTATATATTAGATCACATATGTAGTAGGTGTGTAAAACTTCAGCTAAGTATGAGAAAGTTTATGAAAGCAGCATTCAGGAGGATCATGAAATTTCGACGATGTAACGAAAGTAAGAGGCAGGCTCGGATTTTTAGGTATTTTATCAAGCGATGAATAAAATACTTTGTCTCTTCCCTGCTCCAATGAGTGTTATTACTCTCCTTCATCACTAATTACAGCAACAACAACAAATTATATAACAAAACAAGCTTCCAAGAATTTGGGATATAGAGCTCAATAATTGTTTCACTTACAAGCAGCATTATTAATAATTTAGCTGGGCGTGGGTGGCTGCTGCAGCTGGGCTTGGATAGATCAAAGTCGGTATCCCTAGGGCTTTTTACACTTGTGTTTCTTAACCCCGGACTTTCTCTGACCCAGGACTATCGTTAGTCCCGTACCAATTTTTTCAGCTTTTTACACTCGCCAATTAGTCCTGTACTATCTCTTGTCCGGGGCTAAGGAGAAAACTGACCTTTTTACACTTGTATTTCTTAGCCCCGGACTTTCCAAACCACATGAATATTCATAATTACGCTGTGTACTGTACACGTACACGCACGCACCGGCAGCACTTGATTACCTCGTTTCTGATTGGTCAGTGAGGGTCGGACTTCGTCTCCGTCGCTTAGCCCAGGATTATTTTTTCGTTCTGTTTACACTCACTTGCTTGGCACCGCAATTGCGGTGCTAACCCCTGCTATTTTGCAGGGCCAGATAGTACCGTACTATCGGTGGGGCTAGCCCACTTTGGCAAAAACGAGTGTAAACAGAAAGTGGGCTAAGGATAGTCCCGTACCAACGGTGGGACTAAGGGCCCCCCCCCCCCCCCCTTAGCCCCACCGTTGGTCCGGGGCTAAGCAAAAATTTACAAGTGTAAAAAGCCCTCCTATGTGCTTATTCTAGCTATTCAAGAAAACATCTTGATATTCAATGTGGTTTTTTTCTTTCATTTACAGCATAAAAGGAGATATAATTTAATGCAGAGGTACACTGTATGGTGTGAAAGTCATATGTCATAGGTCATCCTGATGTCCTAGTTGCATGCCATTACTGGCTATTTTGATGTCCCCAAAGAGCAAGTAGCACCATATCACTTAGATGTACTGTCATTCAAAAGATCACTACTTTCTCATTGTTGGTCCCACTCTGTAAAGATTCCCTGCCTCTCAAAGGTCATTACAGCTTTCATCCGCCAAACCCACTCTTTGGGGTTAATACTTAATTTCTCATCAATGCCTCACTGTGATCACTGATAATCAGGTGACATTTCTAAGTGGTGAAACTGTACATGTAGGTCTTTCTTCTTAAGGACCTCTGAGCAGAGTTTGAGTAACCCCCCCCCCCCCCCTTTCGTGAATTTTGGGACTGAAGTGAAACAAAGTGGTTTACTTAGATATGAAGCAAAAAAAGACATTGAATCTTTTGTGTATTGTACAATTTTTGTTTTGATTTTGGTATTTTAATTGATATGTGTGTATGGAGAATTATATTCCGATATGAGACCGAACAGAATGGGAATCAAATGGGTAGGACAACTCCACTTTAATTAGGTAGGGTGAACCCCCTATCCAAACCAAGAAGGTGTTCACTTCCCTGATTCACAAGCTGTGGCTTTACCCTGTCCCATCTCCCGTAGCTGCCAAACCGTGCCTACCCCATGTAGGGGGACAATATGGGGAAAGTGTTGCTCCTACAGCTAGTGCCAAGTTTACCCTCCTAATCTCAGGGCGCAAGTTAGAGCAAATATCCGGTTCCGCATCCCATTGGATTGGGATGAATGATCATAAGAGAGGGTAAACATTGTCTGGCTAGTTCATTACGACTTGGGAGTATGATGGCCAGTGAGGGGAATACTGCAAAATTTCATATCAAATCTTAAGTGACATTATAACTGAAATGATAAAGAATTGCTAAATTTGGTACCTAAAAAGTGTAGCACTTAAACAGTATGTTGTTTTAACATTATTCATTTCATGGACCTTCCCCCATCCCCCCCCCCCTGAGTTATCAATACATGGCTGTACAAAGACTTGCCTTGAGACAGTGTATACAGTGCATGAAATAGTGCCCGTGTGCATGTAGACATGTGATACTAGTATGCTCTTAGTAATAAAATATGATTGGAATTCAGTCAATAAACTCAGAATTGATATCATTGTAAGTATCAGAGGTCAAAGAGAGAGAAAAAAAAATCTGTAGAGAAAATTTCCTGCAATTCAGTTAAACAGTGTACAGGTGTAAGCTTATGGAAATCTTAATCAATTCATCAAAATGATTTTTGAGCTTAATACATTATATGTCCAATGTCAAACATCAATAATTCAAAGATCAATATCTAGGGATAGCATTTTGTATTTTTCAGTGAGTAAACTATAATACTGACAGTGCATATAGATTAGATCAGCCCTAGGGCAAATATAAAGAGTAACAAAGGGAAAATCAGCAATTTGCAGAAATCTCATTAATAAATTTGTTAACCTGACCCCCCTTTTTTTAGCTCACATTTCAAATGAATTTCCTACCGGTAATTGGGTTTTGACATTCTGTTTAAAATGAAAAGTTAAGCTTATACAAGACCTTGAATGCGAAGTGCAGTCATATTCACTGGCCATTGCAAATTGTGTGGAATGCAGACCCACATTAGTTTTAGTTTTATTCACTTTTATAAGTCCCCTCAGGAACACCATCCTAAAATCCTAGTAACATTTCATTGTACATGTACATCTATTGCCAACAGGATTGATAAGAGTTTACATTTATCTCTTGTGGGGTTTTTTTTGTGTGTGTATGTGTGGGTTTTTTTTACCTATCTGGAATAACCAATGACACATAGAAATTAAGAATAATACGTAAGTGGTATGTTCAGTAGGTTTAACAAAAAAGTTCTAGTGTTTCTCATCCTTGTGATGACAAACCCATTAAAGGCTTTCTGCAGCATTGGTCCTAAGCTTTTCATTCAGTATAATACCACAAATTGAACTCTAAATTTGGAGATCCATGTGTTAATACCAAGGTCCAGTTTACCTTTGGGAGCAGTCATTTGAAAAATGTTCAAGATATCGCCTTTCATGCATATGTGTAGGTCTGTTGTACCACGAAACACCCTCCCATATATTAAAAAGTTTTGCAATAAAGCCTAAAATATAAGGAGATGTCAGTATATTTCTCAATAAACTGTAGCAGTATACGGAAACATTTTTATTATAGCTATTGTTCACATTTTCTATATTTAACAATACTTAGCATCCATTGTACTTATTCAAATTTTCACAGTGGTTGTTTCTACCCCTAACTCACATTTAATAACTATTTTAAAGCACTAATGCACTGGGTTTTTGTTTCATCTGCAAATGGTAAAATATGCCTTTAAGACAGGATGATGCCATGGTGGTAGAAGCAGTACACAGTCTAGAAATGTTTGTCTCTATGGGGGAAACTGTCCATAAATTTCAGCTGATTACTGTACTTAGCCTGTGGTAGTTCAGCTACTTCCTCCTTCCTCCAGATTTATTCTGTGTCGTCCCCCCCCCCCCCCCCAAATCGATGTTGTGTGATAAGAACTACTGTAAAAGTGGATATTTTCGCATGTTTTTAATTCCACGTTATCAAGACATCACGCACAGGAACATATGACCAGCAAAAATATTCGTGTGCTTTTATTTTCGCGCTAGTTTCTGGTTGCGCGAAATGGGCGAAAATTTCAACACCGTGAAAATTTCTACTTTTACAGTAATTGATAAAAATCTTGCCTCCATGTAAAGTGCATTTGCACACATTAAGTGTTAATATCCATCTTTTTGCACACCCCTCAAATGTATTCTATTATACCACAAATTGTACATATGTACATCATGCACTTGATATCAGATTAGTTTATGAAATGTTGATTCTGAGCCCAAATTAGCCTTTTTGTAACCTTGAGAGGTAAAAAGGCAAAGTTGTGATGGAATGCAAAAGTTCTTAGATGCTGATAGTGCTTTTCATAATCATTTCAATATAAAAAGGACTCTAATATGGACAAGTGCAACTATAGAATTGTATGGCTCAAAGTCCATATCATAGAGTGTAACTATATGTTGGCTGTTGGTATACACTGTAATGCAACCACTTTCTGTTCAAGCTCCTTCAACATTGATCAACAAATCTACTCGGGTATGCTACATGTACCTTTAAAGAGAACATGTCCACCCGATATTCTTTCATATTTGTCCAGAGATGGTATGGTGCATTGAATTGAGTATGACTCAAATAACAAGCTCAAACCATCCACTCGTTGAGCATGAGAGATAAACACATTCATTCAAATTTCCTGTTGTTAAAAGCATTTTTGAGTGACTTTTCCGCAGGCATTGTAAAGTGAGCTGAAGTGCAATACCTCACTTAAAAAGTGAGGGCATCTTTAAATTTTTTACCTCCTTGTTTTCACATAATTTTACAGATGAGCATGTTGGTCACAAATGCATGCATGTACCGGAGGTGATGATGTCATTACCATCTTTCCATTCCTTTTGGCGCAACGATGTCATATAAATATCCTGCTTTTTGTCAATAATTTAGTAACTACAACCATTCACAACCATTTGTGGGCTATTGTAGCAGCAAAGCTTGATTGGAAGATATGAACTGCTTCTTTTTTAATTTCTATCAGAAAAATAGTGACTTTTATGAATTCCAACACTTGCAAGGAGTCGTATGATACATGGAGGCACCTTTTCCCTCTCAAGGCTTTTAAAAAAAGGAAGCATAAATAATTAAGTTTCTCTTCAATAATTCAGTTCCTTGCTACGCATTTGTCTTGCTACGCTGACTCTGTGTTATCATACACTGTACTGTAGCAGCAGGGCACTAGCGTTATACTGTTTGGTAATCAGAGAGAGAGATAGAAAAAAAATCATTTATGTGACTTCATTGATGTCTTAGCACTACAAATTACTTTTGCCCATTGTCTGGTAACCCAAGGTACAGTGCTAAAAATTTTATTTTTTTTCTCTCTTTCTTTTTGGTACAAAGGTTTACCAAATACCACATCTTTGAAACAGAAAGAAATAAACTTTTAATTTTCCAAGGTTCAAAGTAATTTCCCCATAATTGGATTGCTTCTAGGAGTAATAAAGTTCACAACTTGCCATGAGCTAAGCGGTGGAGATACAGCATTATATTTGCTACTTCTGATGTCAGGATGTTGATTTTTTTGTGTTTTCTTGCTGCAGGCATCGTAATGAAAATTCTCATTCCATAGCAGGGTGTGTTTGATTACCATATGCATTGAAATGCCGCATGCTGGCTCCCTCCGCAGATCACCCCGGTTTCTATGACCTCGGCTACTTCTAATCATGGCACTACTGGCAGAAGCTAAAACTATACAATTTATCCACAAGTACCCTAGAACCGTTGTTGTTGTTGTTGTTCTTCTTCTTCTTCTTTGTCTTTGTGTTCCTATTTGTCTTCCTCTTTTTCTTTTTTTGTTTATCTTTGTTCTCTTTTTACATAGTAGCTCTTCTTCCTATCTCCCTTCACTGTGCTGTCTTGTATCCTTTCTTTATCTTTCCATCTTCTTTTCTTTTCTCTTTTTAAATCGTGTCTGCAGAATATTACACACCAGTTAAGTGAGAATACTTCCCTCAATTGAACTTTTGACAGTTAATCATCTACATGATTTTTTTTATAAAGTTAATGGATGGGTAATTAGGTTTGAGAGGTATGCCTAATTAGTTGCATTCACACATCATTCCTCAACTTTAAGGTTAGCACAAAGTTTATATCTTCGATGATTAGCTTGTAGTTGAGTCCCACATAGACACAATCACAAGTCGGCCATCTTAAAGATTAGTTGGTCATCTTATAGAGTTAATGATTAGAACTACAAGACCTCCTAAGGGTTTATGCTCTACTGTAAAAGTGAAATTTTCGTGCATTTTGCCCAACCAGAAACTAGCGCGAAAATAAAAGCATGCGAATATTTTTGTTTGCTATATGTTCCAGTAGTTGATGTCTTGATCCTGCAGAATTAAAAACACGCGAAACTCTTTTTATCCGGCCAAGCACAAAAAATTAATTGCGCGAAAATATCCACTTTTACAGTATTCATGAGCCACTGCGGTTACCTACTTATAGTGTAGCATCATGTGGACACATTCATCTATCAACTTACGGTAAAAGTTAGTGTAAACTCTCTGTAAATCCTATTCCCCCCTCAGCTTCCGGGTTAACCTCCAGTGCGTGTTGAACACTACTGCATTGTCGCACATTATCAAGTTTTTCGCGAGTGGCACGTGCCTGTATTTCTTCCGGTTTTGTGGTTTAATCATCGAGTGGGACTCTCACTCATAAAATCAGTCTTTAAGATTAGGCAGGGTTCGATATTGGCGATGGTCCGCTGGCCATTGGCCACCCGAAATCACCTCGGACTCGCTAAAAATCGTAAAATTCTGAAGTTACTAGTCCGTCTGGCTAGCCAAAATATTGCTTCAGTGTCAAAATTGATTCTAAGTAGTCCGCCTGGCTAGTTGAAAAAAAAAGTTTAGTACGACCCCTGTTAGGTGTCATGTGGACACATGTCTTGGTGTAATACTTCAAGCTAATCATTCTTCGAAGATTAAAACTTCGAAGATTGCACGCGTTGTGTGCAGAGAGGGCATTTGACACCATAGGTAAGGGCAGATCAAGGCTGTGATACTTTATACTTAGCTTTGCACATGTGTGGCATTCAGACTTAGTCATGTTTATATGTTTGATCTGCTGCATGCTTTGCAGTCTATGTTTTAAAGACCATAGTTAGTCATAAGCTCTGAAATGTATCTATAGCTAGCTCAAGAGATTTAACCAAGAAGCTCACTGTCTTCAGTAGACGTAAATTCTACACAGTTTACTTGAAGTGATGAAGAGAGCATATTGTAGTAGTCCCGTTCACACATGCCTAGAATTGATGGTTTTTGAAAATCAATTTACACAACCCAATATGAAACTGTTAATTCTTGTGTGAGGACATACACAAAGAAAAATCATTAACTCTCACGATCTGCTTCTCGATGTCAAAATTGGTCCATCTTGATTTAAAAAACAACAACAAAAACCTCTTATGGTAATTTGCTGTGCGAGTTTTCTGTCTATGTGATGCAACTCTCTACGCTAGAGCCACACACAAGGGTATTCTGGTCATGGTCAGGCATACCAGTTTGGAGGTTGAAAGTACTTGCTTGCAGCAGATTTTTTTTTCATGGTCATATATGAATTGTAGCATATAATTTTTTTTTCTTTTCTTTTTTTTTTTGGGGGGGGGCATTATATGCATAGCATGCAAAGACTGATAATTGTTATGTGTAAATGGGTCTAAGGGACTGATCTGCCCAAAAAACTCAACTGTCACTATCTCACCCCATAATTTTCTTCATGATATCATGCAATGCCCTTAAACCCCCGTTCCACTATCACGATTTGGACCTCGATCTGTCCCGATCTAGCAGATCGGGAGAGAGCGGCAAAAGCGTACGGGGATCGGAAGCATCGTAGCAGCAGCGTGTGGAGGTCGGGTTGGAGCGGGCATTTTTTCAGATCGGGAAGAAATTTTGAACCGGTTCAAAATTTCTTCCCGATCTCCCCGATCAAAATTGACCTATTTTAAATCGTACAGCAAGCGGGGAGAGCGTAGTGACAGCGTAAACGCAGCGGGGAGAGCGTAGTGACGGCGTAAACGCAGCGGGATGAGCGTAACAAGGTCTTTCTGAGCGTAGTAACATCGGCACAAGAACGGGAAGTAATTTTAGCTGTAATTATCGAAGAAGAAGAAGAGATGAAGAAAAAGGAGAGAAGAAAGGAGCGAAGCAGCTACCCAAAAGGCGAAGAAAGAGAGATTGCATGTGATGCTGAAAGAGGAAGAGGACATAGCAGAATTTTGAAGAATATGAAATCATCTACAACAGCTAGAGGAAGACGGACTATAAAAGCAAGGACATCAAGAAAAAGCCTTGGAAAAATCAGCACGTCTTTGTTTATACAATGCATTGCTGCAAAAGAACCGTGAGTTGAGGAGCCTCTTCGAGGTCCACAGTATATTTCTTCGGTTCTGACTGCAGATCAACAGTCGAATCGGGGTACATCGGGGCACATTGGGCACTTTTCAGCTCTCTGAACGGGGTAACAGCGTGATAAGATCGTATAGATCGTTCAGAGCGTAGATACAACGTGCATCGATCGGATAACATCGGCAACATCGTACTGACAGCGTATAGCTACATCATTCTAAAGCGTACCGGCAGCGGCAGAGATCGTAACGTCTCATTCCCGATCATCGTAGTAAGAGCGTAGCAAGCACTTGGTAGTCGCAACTGCAGCGTACTTAGAGCGTTCTAACATCGTACTGTGTCCAGATCGGCTCAGGTTTTACACGATCCTTCCCGACCTGAGAAAATTGTCAAATTGTAGCGAGAACGGCGTAGCGGAACGGGGGCTTTATGATGATATAATAGGCCAGTCTTCATCAGACTGAAGTTTCAAAATAGCATGCCATTTATGGGTAGGAAATTAGCCCAATGTCAAATTAACCCGCTATTTGTGCAGTGAAGGTGCAAGTAGTGCGCTATTTGATCGGGCAAATTTTCCCCAAAATCTTAGTGTAGTTTGTGAAGTAGCTTGCTAATTTGTGAATTGGCATGCTATTTGGGTTATGTCTCCATCAGCCCGAAATTTTCTCAATCCCATCATTTGAACCAGGTACTGAAACCACAGAACTGTACAGCTGAGTGAGCTGAGTAAAGATGCGAAGCAAGCTTGTGTGAACTTTGGACTAATTTCCCAAGTGCCTGATTTCAAGTTGATGAAGAAGTACATTCATAATATCACACTATTTTCCTAAACTGCAAAATAGCCCACAAGTTTGAACTTAGGTCTGATGAAGACACACCTAATGATGTTGTTCTCTACAGCAGCGGAAGGATTGCTTGAGGTGATAACCACTAATGTAAGCAAACTTGATTCCAAGCATATCGAAATACATCAAGTATGTACATATAGATGGCGTATCATGTTTACCAGATTCACTGAGGAAGCATATCCATAAATTTTAAAACGTCAGTAATCACTGCCCATTATCGAGGGGGGGGGGGGGTATAGTTCATATCCTCTCCTTCAGCAGCTAATTTGGGAAGCAGCAATGTTTTATGTGTGCTGTCCTTCCTTTCGTACATAGTTGGAATGGTCCTTAGCTGATGTGTGATCCATCTCTAGTAGCTACGAGGAATCATTAGGCACTCTGGTATTTTCTCTGTATACACATGTTGCCATTACTTGGCATGGGGAGCTTAAGGGGGTGGGCTATCAAGCTCTTTTCTCTGAAAGGGAAATGTGCCATCAAAGAGTGTAGTGCTTTTAAGTAAGCCTCAACTGCTACTCTATAAACAATTGGTCACATGATTACAAGGGTCAGGGGTCATTGGTGCTTGAAATAACCACTCATTATGAATATAGCAATGTCCAGTAGCTCATGTTAGCATGAAATCACTTTGTTTGTTTGCCAATATAACTTTATTTCAATAGGGAAGCTGGCTAATTAAAAGTTATATGACTATTTTGCTATAGGCAAAACCATATAAATTTGGTACAAATAAGCAAAACTTACAAGAAAATTGCAAAAAAAAAAAAGAAGAAGAGAAAGGTCAAGGCTATATATGCTAAAATGTTTGAATGAGATAATAAGCATGCTCTTGGAAACATATTAACCTTTATGTGTGACAGTAAATACTGAAGAACTTAGGATGCCCAAATCATTCTTTCCATTATTAAACTTCTTGATGATGCCTCCTTTCCTTTCTAATTGTGATAAATCATAATGCCCTGACATGTTTTTCCTCCAGATTTGCCCAGTACTATGATATTGTCTTAGGCATGAGAGAAGATTATAAAACTTTGAATAAGAAGGGGGTGGGAATTGAAGTCCCAAAATGCATACATGTATTACACAATCATTACAGAGGATATTTCTTAACAAATTCAATGTGTGCCAGTGACCTGCCTGAATCAGAATAATTTGTGGAAACATCAATTGGTCTTAAAAGAGAAGCCCGACTGCTGTTGCGAAAGCACTATTGGACGTTTGTTAAAGAGCAGCATCCGTCAGTCAGTTGCGGAATGTTAAATTAGTGACGGGTCTCAGGCGCCCACCTTGGGAAGATTCCTGGCACAGATCATCGAGGCTCGTTGCTGACCGGATACGAGAAACGGGCACCGTCTGATGTGGATGAGGAGCAAGTGTGAGGCGATCCGCTGACTTTCCAAAAGAAGGGGGTGGGGTGGGGCGAGTCGACTGTAATATTGGAAGGGGAAATACCTCTGTGGCTGTCTGTGAATCACTGCGCGGTACTGTCATATTGCAATTTCCTGGAAAATAAATAACATCCGCAGTGTATCGGGGCTCAAATCTGCTGAGTTGTAATGACACTGACATAAGGTTACTACAGGCATGCCTGCATCATTCCCCCTTACATGCAGAACTCTGCATCTATGCTCCTGTGTTTCACAGGGACTACAGAGGCAGTTTTACTCAGGGCCAAAAGAGGGGAAAGTGCTCTTTGCGAGTGTTCATGTTGGGTAGATCACTCGGCTCACCTCTGTACAGTGTAGAAGTGACTACCAAAGAGAAGGCGCCATGCATACTGTAAGTAGTGGACATGTCTTTAGTGCTTTATTCCAGGAATGTTTCATGCAGTGTCTATTCATAGGTAGTTTTCTTCTTTGAAGTTGTTTGTCTTGATGCCACATCAGCAATGGCACAAATTTTGAACCTGCTGAAAGTGAATAATTATATAATTACTGTGTATCAAAGTTTCTTCTAAAACTGGTTCAAGAATGTAGCCTATCAGAATCATTGTAATGAGCAACAACATGTGTGCTCTTCATTTTAATGCTTATAAATGCATGGGAGTGCAAAAAGTGCGACAAAAAAGTGTGGTGCCTCTCACTGATGTCACAGTACACACTTCAGTAGTGCTCACAGTAAAGTTACAAACGTGAGTTCAACCACTGATTTTATATACTCTAAAAACTATTTCAAAGTTTGTGTTCAGTATTTTTAGAACATTCCTGCAGATATCTTGGCTTTTGAGCAAGTTCTTCATGTAGTTAAGTGGTATTTACCCTTAAAAGTAAATGAGAAATAGTTCATGGACCCATTTTATAAAACAGATAATGCACAGATTTAAGATCGTGCTGTTCATTGCGATGCAGCACACTCTCGGGTATTCAAAGTGTCATGCAACATGCAGGAGCCATGTTGCAGCCAAGTGCATATTGCATCATTGTAAACACCCTTGAGTGGGCTGCATCTCCACAAATGCACTCCTACCTGTGCATTATTTGTGTACTTTACTATCAAACTCTTCAAAGGATTAACTACTATTAGAGAACACTCACAAATTTTTCATCATACTGTGTACTCAACAACACTTGATCATTACTACAATTCAGAAAGGGACAAATATACAGTGTAGATTTTGCCACATCATAAGCTGTGGGCTTCAGTTGTCGTTGTTTTTAATTCATTGATGATATACTGTCGTGGACATGTTCAGTGTGTGAAATACTGTACCTTGGACTTCTGCCCAGTGGAGATTACCTGATTGATAGTATTGTCATTTCATGGTAATGACCTTCTGCCTCTAAAGCCATGTAATGAATTCCATGAATGCAGGTCTCATGTAATCCTGTGTTTATTGCACATTGGATTCATTTAAGTGCTGGTTGATTCCAAACAGAATTGCACATTATTGTAATGTCTGTTGGCGAGAGAAACCTAATCTTTATGATGTGATGTCAGGAGGTTTTGCATTATTTCACCGGTCCGAAAAGTCAAGTGAGTGGGCAGTAGAATAAGGGACGCAGTGTGACCTTTTATTACGAGGACTGCCAGAGACGAAATGGATTTAAAGAAGGTATTTGAGTGAATTTATTGTCTATTTTTAGCCAGGGAAGGCATTTTTCCTTTGAAAGGTCAAGCAGGGCAGGCATGTGCAGAAAGCTGAAGACATTCTTAATGGCCCTGCCACATGCCTGACAGGTTATTAGCCGACCTCAGACAAAGTAATTACATTGTCTGTAATTGGGACAGTCTACAGTCATTGCCGTGCATCTAGACAGGTCCAGATGCTTTTTGGGACTAATTAAAAGCATTTATAAATGTGTTGATGAACCCATCTGGTTTTGAGATTGCCCACACTTCGAGTTGTGTGTGGGGTCATTTTGTAGGGATGTGGTGATGCTTGATGCATTTTACTGTAGTCTTAATTTCAGGGTTTTTTTTTTTGTTTTGTTATTGTTGTTTTTTCCCCAGCATGATTTTCCCTTTTAAGTTTACATATGTTAGTGTGTCTTTCCTACAAATGTATATCTGTTGGTGTATTTTATGTTGACTACGGAATCCACAAAATTTTCTGTTGTTTAGATGAAAAAATGATCTACCTTTTACAGTGTCTGTAATCTGTATTTATTTGCTGGTGGATACATTGTACAGGGGCAGTGCTCCACACTAGCATTTTACTCTGGTCGCCCGTTTGAGCTACTATATCTCATTCGAAATTTTTGTGGCCCCAAGTAAAAGGAAATTTAACATTTCATTTTGAATCTTAGCTGTCCAGTCAGGCCACCAAAAGATAAGCTTTTTGGAAACTTAGGGGCTGACGTATTTTTAGTGACCCCGAACCACTTGGCTACCACTAATGTTGAGCCCTGAGGGGGACTTCACATGAGCCAGTCAAATTGTAGAGACAAATATCTGGTGATATAATGTTCTCTGTATGATGGATGCCAGTTAGTGGGATACTCCTGTTGATTGGATTAGATTTTAAAAAACAAAAACAAAAACCTGTTAATGCACTAGAATTTTTCACCTCTTGAGGAGGTAAAGGTATTGTGGTCCGTCTGGTCAAATGTACTCTGCCGTAAACAATTTTCCCATGAAGTCCCAGATACCGCATTTCTGTGGTTAGGTGTTGTGTCTCTTTGTAATTTCCATTTTTCTCATTTATATGCTAGTATTTCATAAGCTGTACCATACCAAAAACTTGCCTGTCATTTGAATTAAATTTTACTTTAATTCCGTCTGCATGCAGAATCATCACAATCCACTGAATTACTGAATTTTTAACTGATTCTTGTCAGTTTGGGATGCATTTTAAAAAGGAAATAAATATGATGCTTCACTTCGGGTTGGCATATCCTTCTGACATTGTACAAATCTAATTGATAATAAAGGATAATATAGATTGCATATGATCTGTAGTTAGTCTTGTGATCCAGTAGTCTCATCACCAAAATTGTAACAAATTCATAACTTTTGGACTGATTGTCCGATTTTCCTCGAACTTTCTTTGATGTGTTCTACTACAACTCTGGTACTAGTAACTACTACTATTATCTATTGCTGCGTATACTCAATCCACATGCATGTTTAGGTTTCACTTCCTTTTGACTTTTGCCATCTGATATGTCTGTAGTGCAGGATAGGCAGTGGAATTGCCAATTTGATGAGGGCAAGGTGATGATTTTTGCTGCAAAATTCCCTTGATGCATGGAGCAGAGAGAACTTACCCTGTTTTATTGCCAAACGCTTTACAGGGGTCGTGCAATTTTGGAATACACGCTGACCATAACAACAAAGCGATGGTAGTTAGATAGAGCAAAGATATTGATATGTGCCGATTGAGCCCTGCACTTGTTTGTCTCGCTGCGCACATCCTGTACACCATGATTGGTTCCTTACTGTAGGTAGAGGTCAACCTTTGTCTCTTTCATCTTAGATGGAAAAAAAAAAAATGTATTTCACTTTCTACAATTTAGCACTTCAGTCTCATATCAAACTTCTCATATTCATTTTATTCCCTCTAATATGATATTGCTGTGTGATAATATGCTTTGGAAAAATGCTGAATTATGTATTGTGCTTAGAAGGTTTTGATATAGCACAAACTACAAATTAAGATGGAGGTGGTCATCTTCCTTAGGTCCCTGGTTGTTCATTTAGTTTACTTAAATGCTATACAGGGGGTGGGGTGGGGGGGAGAAGAGATATTAACCAGGTGCTGAAAATTCCATATTACCAAAATGTTTTCTGAAGAAGTTGTTTGACAAGGCCTCAGGGGATGAATAGTCTCACCTTCTGTGGAGAATGGAGTGACGAATTGTAAATTGATTTTATAAAGGAGCACCCCAGGTATGACAGCACAATATGAAAAGTTATCGGTGTGTTTATTGTCAGTAGAGGTGATTCGATGCCTGCCATTGAGACAGGAAACAAAACCCTCAGCATCAGGGTAAATTGCTTTCTTTATATAGGAAGACACAAGCAAGACACAATTTCAATTTCATGAGTGTTTGCTTTAGAAAACAAGTATTTGTGTCTGTGAAGAGCATTTCAAATTGATTTTCTCATCTTATCCACGCAATAAACAAGATCAAAGAGACAGTTTTAATCTTTGTCAACAACTCATCTGAATTAAGCCGTAATGTGCCATGTGAAATACTGGCCTCAGACAGAATGTAGCACTTGTGGAGTATGGTGCACACAGTTTATTTCTTTATTCATAAGTCACTTCACAGAAACAATAAGTAGCAATGGTCTGCATTTGTCTCTGAACCATAGACTCTTTGAAGACATGGATCACTATTTTGATTAAAAGAGAAGTTGAAAACAAGAAAAAGCTCAGGTTTAATGCATGATTAAAAACAGAGCATTTCATGGATGAGGTATGGAAAATAACTACTACATTGTATTGTGTAAAGATCAAACTTCACACAATACAATGTATAGTGATGGTCAGTATAGTGCTAGACAATATTTGTATTGACAATGCTGAAAGGAAACCAACTTAGAACTTCATGCAGGGCAAGATTGTGACTCGCAAGTTATTGAAATAATCTTGGATTTGATTTAGATAGGATTAGAGTCAGAGGTGGAGTTCAAATTCTAAGGCTACATTCTCAGTGAGATGCAATAGCTGTGACAGAATACCTGTGAAGAATTCAATAATGATCAGACTGCATAATGGGTATTCATGAACAAAAACAAACGCTTATGGATTTGAAAATGGCTTTGCTACGTCTGCACATTTACCTCAATAACCTTTGGCTTCTCTTTGCAATTATACGTGCAGGTTGTATCTGAAATTAATGTGAAGCAGTTATTTCCTGTTATATGTGAAATATGTATACATGTATATGTGTGTATGTGTGTGTGTGTGTGTGTGTGTGTGTGTGTGTGTGTGTGTGTGTGTGTGTGTGTGTGTGTATGTGTATGTGTGACCTAACAAAAGAATATTTATGTATTCCATACGTGATGTATAAGGTAACTTCAGAGCAATAGAAGTTTATAATACAGTGTACACGTATGTGAAGGAATGTCTAATGTTTACAAGTGTAAATGTCAGGTTTTTCTGGAAATACAGGTTCACTGGCATTTCCTGTCGCTTTATGTAGTCTAAAATTACAGACATTATAGATGTGTGGGTGTACAATCTTACAGTACACCGCCCACACTGTTGTCATGCCCTGGTTTAGAAGCAGGGTTCCGGGAATCCAGTCCTTAGTGGCATATTTCTTACTGTGTAAAGAAGGAATAATGACTTGCTGTAGTGCCTAATGCAATTCCCTTGTGCCGTGTAGGTGTTTTATGCGGTGTACACACAGTGACAACAAGTTGATGATGGTAGATTATTGCCTCTGCTGACAAAATATGGCACAGAGCTCTGTAATTTGCTTTTCATGCCAGGCATCAACAAACAAACAAACAAAAAATGTCTTGAGTTAGAATTAACTAAAAGACATTCTCATTGAAAATGATGATGTGTTCAGATACCACAATGTTTTTAATCATTCTGTTCACACTGTAACAAAATAAAAAGTATTGCAAAATTATTACAATGGAGAAATGGTGTTTACATCAATTATTTTTTTTTTCCTCACAGCACAACAGGTATCAGGAATCTGCTTTATGTGGCAATTGCCATGATGAACTTTAAAGGAATGGGAGCTGGAAAGCAGCCGCAATGTGCAATGGGAAGAGAGAAATATGAAAAGGAGACTCTACTCTGTGTTTAAGTTGCCTCTGATGCCTTACATTTGCATCTATGCTAATTAAACATGGTGATGATGTCATCACCTCACAAAATTTATTTCATAGTTGTGGCATTTCTTAACACAATTAAAAATCACATTTCAGAAATATGATGATAAAGGACAGATTGTTGAACGTTTGAATGCAAATTAGAAACAATATGTCTTCATCTGCTCTGTAACCGCCTTGCAGGAAGACCAAGAGATGCGGGAGATTGAGTTGACAAGCATGGCGGCTGAAGGGCTGGAGAAGGCCGATCCATCCTGCTTTGAGCTACTCAAGGTCTTG
This sequence comes from Diadema antillarum, assembly GCF_040938485.1. Lineage (NCBI taxonomy): Eukaryota > Metazoa > Echinodermata > Echinoidea > Diadematoida > Diadematidae > Diadema > Diadema antillarum. The sequence goes on along the minus strand of NW_027271967.1, from coordinate 5,816 downwards.
GGGCAAGGATCATTTGGAAAGGTAAGTGTGACATCATTTTAATTTTATTGATATTTTTTCATTTAGTGGTAGTATGGTCCCTCTTAACAACATTAATGTAGCCCTCTCAAACGGACCCTGAAATTCTGGGAAAAAAAATTGCTGATGCACATGGATGTGGGAAATTGGGTATAAACTTTGTGATTTAAGTGCATGAGGCGCCACTAGTCAGTCACCTTGAGATAAGATAGTAAATTAAAAGTAGGGCATTGGAGACATTGGCTCCAATAATGTGTTTCCCTTATGAGGGCTCCCTCTGAAGCTTCAGTGATCATGACCTAATTCTGTTCAAAGGATGCCATCACCTCACAAAATCTCTTACAGTTTATAGGGCTACTGCTTTTTAAAGGTGGGATTTCTCTTGCCCGTACTGACAAAACATCCTGCCATGTCCCTTGTAGTTCCAGCAGAGAGGAACTTGTGTCCACTTTGTTTTTGTGTTGTGTTTATTCCACATTATATTTGCATAATGTAGCATTAGCTCTAGTTTCATAGAATAAAAAAATTAAGCATTTTGGTGACATGGAGCTTTAGAACACAATCCTACCTTGTGATCCATGTTTTTAGTTGTATCCCCCCCCCCCCCCAAAAAAAAAAAAAAGTAACACCAATTATAATACATGGATGTAGCAGGTCACAAACTCTTCCATGCCAACTCACAGTTGCATTGCTGCATGAGTGAGTAGACAGTTGTCCTCAATTTTTATGACGCTAAAAGCAATGCTATGGGACTAAGGTCATCTTTCTTGTGGTTCTGTGTTAAACACTTGAAAGCCTCTTTCCTGGAATATATACTGCCAGTTACTTTAAAGGGGATGGCTAGTAACCGATCAGTGGGAATCAGTGGGAATGCTGAGGAATGATTGTTCCAATCCTTGTGGGATTCATTTTAAGAGTACATTATATATCTACTGTTGTGTGAAAATTATTTGCTTCAGAACGGTCTCATATTCAAGTAATGTGCAGATTAATGCCCCGTCACTGACCAGGGACGCTTACCTGGAAACATTAAACTGCACATTACTTGAATATGAGACCATTCTGAAGCAAATAATTTTCACACAACAATAGATATAAAATGTACTCTTAAATGAATCCCACAAGGATTGGAACAATCATCCCTCAGCATTCCCACTGATTCCCACTGATCAGTTACTAGCCATCCCCTTTAAGTACTTTACTAATCACAGTTTAAATTGCAATTATGAGACAACAGTGAACAACTGTGAACATTTTAGAGTTTCAATCAGTTTAGAATTACAATCATAATAAGGTCTGTTCACACCAGTTTGCTTATTTTTTTTTTTCAATGGTGTTTGTACCAGTTCACACACATCATTTAGCTCCTGCTGGCTCACTTCTAATCAGCAAGGGACATTGGACAATAGAAATCTCTGTAGCTTTGCGATCATACTTTAATTTATACTTGGAATGATGGGAGAGAAAAGAGCCGTTTTCAATTTTGGATCCATTCAATATGATATGGAGAGCAAAGCAAAAATCCCAAATTCGCCCAGCGATTTTGATCGTAATGCTAGTAGCAGTAATTCATGCAATGTTTTATTTCCGCACATGTTCCTAAGGAAAGAAAATTTAGATTACAGCGCAAAAAGTTCAAAAGATGAATCACAGTGATTTAACTCTGTGTGAGCTGCAGCAGTGTGTCGTACTATAATAGCTAGGATCCTTGGGACATTGGCTACAAATGATTGATGAGAAGGCACACAGAATGCAAAGGAAGTGAACTGTTAAAATGGTCATTATGAACGGAAGGAACAAAAATAAAGGAGAGACAGTGGAAATTTAAAAAGAAATTCATGTGATAATGATGTCACAACTTCATGTAAAGTGAAGTGAAGATTCTGACATCCCGTAAAAAAAACATACGTTTGGCAGGAAAGAGGTCATTTGATAATTATAATATTAGTGTACACTTCTATAGCACAACAATCCATCAAAGAGATGCTCATGGCACTTTTAGGCTCTAAGGTTCAGAAAAGAAAGAGGGAAAAGGGAAAAGTATATGAAACAACTTGTTTTTTTTTTCCTGTGGCATATTAAACAGATATGTTTAAAGAAAAGTTCTGCCATAAATGATTCAAATGAGGATGTCTGGCGAACAGTGACAAGGATATCATTCCAAACTTTTGGTCCAATGTGGGGAAAAGAATGAGTTCCCCATGAATGCATAACTTTAGGTATGTAAAAGAACTAGATGATCTAAGCTTGTGAAGAGGGTTATAACAATACAAAGAATTCTGAAGGTACTAGGTGCAGTTGAGTGGACCACATGATAAAACAGAAAGAGCAATTTTGAAGATGATTCTCTTTTCAAGAGGAAGCTAATGGAGAGAATGTACACTGGTGTAATGTGAGCAGTTTTCCTAGTATTGACTATTAGGTCAGTAATCTTGCAGCAGAGTTGTTGATGTTGACATGTGAGTATACCACATCAGTCACTAGACTCACATCTTTCTAAAAAATGAAGAACCTTTACTCCTGTCACTACCAGAATGTATCAAAGATGATACATGCACACTTACCAATATCTTCTTACACAAAATCAAATCCTATTCCTGCTCAACTATAGCTGACAGCATAGGAGTCTAATGGTGTCATTTCATGTATAAATAATGTGAGAATTTGAGTTCAGATTTGATTTCAAATTTAGGTGACCCAGTTACATTTATTATTAGGTACACATGGACACCCAAAGAGACTTTCATCGTGCATGCTCATTTCAGTATTTTGCTAGTACAAATGTATGTTAAATTTATTTTCTTTTATTAAAAGATACTTTTCTTGATCTAGAACTTTGAAAGTCCACGAAATTTGTTTACAGGCTCTGGGTAAACCAAAATTTTTGTTGATCAAACTGAGATGATAATTTTCAGACTCAAAAATAAAAGATTATTGGATCCTGCTTTAGGGGGCATTATGTAGATTTAGCAATGTCAGCAGTAAAGCATGTGATTGAATGGAATATAATGTTTTATTATGGGATATAATGTTTTTTGTTTTTTTTTTCTCCCTTAGGTCTTGTGTCTCCTTAATAAAGTAATTATGATCATATACTGTATATGCCGAATATTTCGCAAGGTTTTTATTTTCGCGAATTTCGCGAGTCAGGTGCTCTTAGCAAAATTAAAGACACACGAAAATATTGATTCTGATCCCAATATGAATGTCACGTACACGTATACATTTCTCCGTTCAGTTCAGTACTCCACGATTGCGAATTTAACCACTCATGAAATTGTCGGGAAGTGCCGATTCGCAAAAATTTAGACTCGCTTAAAGGGTGTGTACAGTTCTGGTCGAGGTGAGAATTTAGCTTTTAACGTTTTGTGAGATATTAAAAAACCACTCTATGAGATGTCAAAGAGCATGCAATTCTAAGGGGTATCAAAAGTTTATTTGATGAAAATCGGTTTTAAAATGGCTGAGATATCCAAAAACAAGGTGAGGCAAAGAGATCCTAATAAAAGGCGTGGCCTAGCTGTTGCCTTTTATTATTATCACTTTTTTGGATATCTCAGCCATTTGAAAAACAATTTTCATCAAATAAACGTTGAATCCTTCTTAAAATTACATTCTCTTTCATATTTCATAAGAGGTTTCTCATTATCTCAGTTAGGAATGTTCAAAACATGAATCCCCACTTCAACCAGTACTGTACAGTCCCTTTAATATATGGCATATATACAGTGATGTCTCCCCAAAGCTGGATGTATGAAATATATCCCTATATAAGCTCTATGCATTGTGGTATATTTCATATTGCATTGTCTCACATGACCAAATCTCTGTTATAGTGTGATTCATGGTCTGCACAGCAAGTTTGATATTTTGTTTTTAGATATCAAGCTTACAAAGGTCCTTGGATGTATTAAATTCATACATCTTGGGCACAGTGAATTGATCATAACTAATTTTGGATCACTTGGCTCGAGATACATTTGGTGTGTGTGTGTGTGTGTGTGTGTGTGTGTGTGAGCAAAGATGTGCCAAATCCGTAATTATGCAGCCCCTCTCTCACATGTGGGAACATGCAGAGAAAATGGATGACTGACCAGGTTGGCCGGGATGATTCATCTAGCTACAGTATCTGTCGGATATCCTGTTGTTTGAGAGAGTGCGTCCACTGCCAGTTTCCTGCGAGTGAAATTCAACCACTTCAGCTTTTTATTTGACTGAGGAGTTACCATGTGTGATACTCTCTCCTCAATTTTCTCTTCCTCTCTTCTCCCCCCCACCCCCCCCCCCCGCCATTTCTCTCTCGCTTTCTCTCAACGTGTCTATTCTCTGTAAAAGCACTTCCATGTTATCAATATTTGATGTCAAATTTGTCGCAAGGGAACCATGCTTAACACATGTCACGGCAAGCTGAGAGCCTGATAGTGAGATTTTTCGGATCATGACTTGGCCCGATGGGGCACCCAGGTAAAAATGCGCGATGTGGAAGCTGCATTGAGAATATTCACCATTTGCGTGCGTAGTTTCAGCATTGCATTACATCAAACAGTCAAACATCTACATTTGTATGCTTGTGTAAACATGTGTGTGCTTTCTGTATTTGGGACAAGTGGGGGGGGGGGGGGCAGAGGGATAGAATAGTAATCTGCAAAAGTCAATTTATTGGATTGTCAGGTGTGATTTAGATATGTTGCTTCTAGACCAAACACTGGCATAAAGGTCATATCCATCATGTTGGTAGTTGATTGAAGGTAGTAGGCTGTGAAATCTTATAGTTACATACGTACACATTCTCTGTGAGTTCAGATATCTTTCATTAGCTGTCCTTGGTAACCCCAGGGCAGTTTGGAATCGTGAATATAGTCAAACTGCATGTTTTAACATGATACATATGATATAAGTATAATATTTTGCGAATTGGGATTTGTAAGTCAATTTCACAAGTAGTTAAATTGCCGAGCAAGATATTCCCATCTCAGATACGACATACAACTCACATGCTATTTGGAGGCAATATTTTTGTGAGTTGTTAATTTTGCAAATATTGGCACCTACTTTCCATACAATATACAACACATGTGTTATTGGAAGCAATATTTTTGCAAGTTGTCAATTTCACAAATATCGAATAACTCCTGAAATACACAAAAATGAGAATGCTATTAATTGTTCTGCATATATACCATATTTGGCTGAAGTTAACACTTGAGAGGCAGAGTCTTTCTGTAGATTTAACTTGGGGGGGGGGGGGGGGGACTCCCATTTGCCTGATTTCATGATGCAGACTTGTCACACTAAATTAGGCACAACACAATTCAAGAGTGTTTTGTCTATTTTCTGCACGTGTGTATGTCTCAGTTTGCACACAGTGTGACCGATCAGTTATGTTACAAAGCCAGAACCTTCATATGAGACCTGTATGTTCTTGCGCCACAGTGAATGAGTGATGTTTGGGGATAACGCAGAAAGAGTACATAAAGTACACTGTAGTTGATTTTTTTTCTTTCTTTTTTTGCTGATGTTTGCATAATTCTTTTACTTTGGTTGTGATAAAGAAAAGTGTACATCACTGCTATTAGATTATTATGATTGTCTGTGTGTGACTGTCTAAACTGACTGTGATGTGATAATATATCCATCATCCACAAATTTTGTCAGATACTATGACGTTTTCTTATGTGTACACACACAGAGATTAAAGGCATAATTTATCATTTGCAGATGAAACAAAAACCCAGCATTAGTGCTTTAAAATAATTCTAAAATATGAGTTTGGATTAGACACAACCACTGTAAAAATT